>NC_139930.1:17152498-17599998 GCF_963514095.1 Eutrigla gurnardus
ACCCGGTCTGTCAATCATCCACCAGAGACGTATAGTCCGTCCTCATCAGAGGCCCGGTTGTCAAGCCGACACGATGCGATCCCACAGCTACACGTTAATGGCTTTGCTTTGTAGCCGTTCATGTTGCCAAGATAATGTACAACGTGTGACAACAGTTTAAACATTAGCTAAATCTGTAACGAGGGCCGGTTACTTGTTATTTGCCACCTGTTCGAAACCTGGGCTGCACAGTGGTGTAGTGGGTAGCACTGTCGCCTCACAGCGAGAGGGTCCTGGGTTCGATTCCCGGGTCCGTCCGGGTTCCTTCTGTGTGGAGTTTGCATGTTCTCCCCGTGTAAGCGTGGGTTCTCCCTAGGGGTGGGTAAAAATATCGATTCAGCAATGCATTGCGATTCTGTTCCCCGCAATTCAATATCGATTCAGGCATTTTCTGAATCGATTCAAGCCCCTGGCCAGTGGGGGCGCTGTGACCGACACCCTCGTGTGATTCGCGCTGTACGGACGGGGGCCGCACTAGACCAAACCATTACAATATGGCGACCGGAGCGAGTACAACGTTCACACCGGCCGCGGAAGCGCCGCGAATAGGCGAGTAGCGGAGCCCGCTTCCTTTCGGCGCCCCTGTTAAGCGATAGTGTAGTTCACACCAGACACGGAGCGCCGCGAATAGGCGCGGCCGTCCCGCGCCGTGAAGCGATCGTTTCGGCGTCTGCTCTATTTTTAGCGCGTGCCGCGAGCGAACGCGTCAGTTCTGGCAGGAAATCACACAAAGAGACACGAGACAATCCGGTCAATTTTCAAAATAAAATACCGCGATTGACAAATGCGATCATAGTTGTGTATCTCAACTCGCACTGGGAAACAGGAAGAGAAAATACATTTAATAAATGAGTGAAGAGTAGATAAACAAATATGTGCATTTCAACGGTATATCTGCACTACTACTGTCTACTACCATAGCTTCCGTGGCCGGTGTGAACCCGTTACATGCACTGTAGTTCAGTGTTTAAGCAGTGTCCTGTTTTATCATGCTATGAGTTATACCACGGCTGTTCATAAGGCATGAAACTAAATAAATTATTTGAAAAAATGATCTGGTACTCTTACTTGTGTATTTCTACTTGATACGGAATCGATATCGAAGCATTTCAATCAATATCGAATCGAATCGATATTGAATCGAATCGCGACCCAACGAATCGAAATCGAATCGAATCGTGAGATTCTAAACAATACCCAGCCCTAGTTCTCCCATAGGTTCATCATCATTCATCAGTGTGCAAGGTGCATGTTACCTGTTCACAGGTGCTGGCAGCTCTGTAAAGGATCCTTGCCATTGAGTGCTAAAGATAACTGACATTTCCCATTTTTTACTTGTGCTTTTTTAGCATTTAAGTCTCCTAAAGAGCATCCGGTTCACTCAAAGAGCTACTTCCTCGAGCGCTCTGATCCCAGTCGTGTTGTTCCTGCGAGATGCTTCAATTAAAAGGCAGAGGGAGAGAGAAAAGTACTCGGCGGAGAAGGCGGAGCAGATTTAGTTCAGACAAACTGGAAGAGTTAGTCCTGATGACAGGGCTCCTCAGCATCTAAACTAAAGCTCATGTCACTCTTGTAATTATGTACTTGTTCTTGTAGACGCGACGGCTATATCTAGTACACGATCGAATCTAAGAAATAACTTCTTATGTTTTAGACAGTATTTTTCATTTTGGAAAACAAAACCAGAAAGTCTGTGAATTGAGAACCATTTCTAAGCGTCTGCATTTTGCTTTTAAATCCAGACCAGAATTCAGGATGTCGAAACCCGGTCACTCAGCCCCATGTTGTGAGTTGTTAGTCTGCTATACTTTTTATTATAGTTTGCTTGGAAATGTTATTTTTGTAGTTTAAAAGAACATACTCACAATTGTACATAACACATTATGTCATCAGCGTAACGTGATATGCCGTCCGACACTCACACTCAACCATTTACCAGGTGACATCAGTTAAGTCCCTGAGGGTTCAGGGTTTAAGGCCTGGGGGGGGGGGGGGGGGGAATGGAGAGATGGAGTGGAGATCAATTTTTAAAATTCTGTCTGTTCTTGAAATTTCAAAAATGTTTAGTCCAAACCCCAAATATATCCAGGGACACATCGACAACAAGGAGAATCTAATAAATGGGCACATTTTGTTTGAAAAATGACTTTTCTGTCAATGGAACCAAACACTTTGTCCTCTGATTCAGCTCTCGTTACGACGGCTAACCCAGCTGCCTTTTTCATGAAGCCTCATCAGCTCATACTAAATAAATCACGGGCCTTTTCATCATCAGCAAATAGACCCGACTGTGTAAATGCTCTCTCTTCACAGGAAGTCCTGAAGAAACCCCAGTGTCGAGAGATTTCTTAATTCCAGGCTTGTGTCTCTGCTAAGTTTTCTGTGTCGCTGGTGTCGGAGCTCCGGCTCGTTTTGGCCCAGGGGTTTCCCTGGCCAGCAGCGGCTGAAGGGAGGGGGGGGGGGGGGGGGGTGTACAGTTGGCCAGTGGTTGCCAGGGAGACACAGTCCCAAGGTAAACAGTAGGAGCAGTGTTTCTAGCTGAATCGTGCAGTGTGTCTCTCCCCCCGACGACGAGAGCCTTTTTGGAAACAAAATCAGCCTGGAGTTCATATAAGAGTCTCTATTCATATCCATCAGAGAGAGAAGAGCTCTTCATCCACGGCGCTGGACGAACATTTCAATAATAATCCGAGACGTGAAGGAGACGTATTGTTGCCGTACGAATGGGAGCCACCGGTTTCTCTGAATTGTATTTGTGTTGTACAATAGTTGTTTTCACAGCGTTTAGAACGACAATGAGCCGTCTGTGGACAGCGTGACATATGGTACGACTTACTCTCAGCTCCAACACTCCAACAATATATAATAATGTGGTGTCATTACTGACCTCACACATGCAGGGAGACTCTCTCACACTCCACTCTCACGTTCATAGCGTTTGAGCTTTTGTTGAGGACTCATTGTAATCCTGAATTAGACTCCCAACGCTCTAACATTCCAGTGTTTCCAGTGAAATGAGCCGAGATAGCGTCGCTCCCACGGTCTTATTCACCACTAACCCTATCAGCCAGGCTCTTGTGTTGTGTATCCGACTGTTTTCTGGTTTGAGTTTTAAAGGATGATTCTGGTGATATTCTGTTATTTTTGTTATTGTCAACAAATCCCACAAAAAGACCAAAAATAAGTCTCCATCAAATAAATCTCCAGTTTCTGTGATGTTTAATAAAAAACAGAGCTCAAACTAACACTTTTCATTTCATTACTGATAAAAGATTTTATTTAAATGTGAAAAACATAATACACTACAGCCTGAGTTGATTTTTACAAATGTCTTGATTTTCTTTTGAATAGAAGTTTCCAAAAATCGTGCAAACTTTTATTGAATTTTAGCTTTAAAAAAAAAACACATACTCTGCAGAGCCCAGCTGTTTTAGGAAATTATTTAATCTTTTCAAGAAAAATAAAAGTTTATATCCGGGAGTCTTCAGGTCTTGAGTCTGAGTGTTGGAGCGTCGGGAACACGGACGAACACGTCGACCGGTTTGAATCTCTTCATGGGATTTATTGATAATAAGAAAAACGTGTAATAACTCTATCCTTGTCGCGTATCATTGAAGTGTTACACGTTATATCTTATTTCCTGCTCCACCTGTTCTTTACCTGAGTGTGTTTACTCCACCCAGGTGTTGGACAGACACCGAGCCCTGGACAGCATGGTGGAGCTGCTGCAGGTTTACCCCGAGGAGGACGAGGCGTACGCGGAGCTGCTGGAGGCCACCACTCAGCTCTACCACTACCTGCTGCAGCCCTTCAGGGACATGAGGGAGCTGGCAATGCTGCGCAGACAGCAGATTAAGGTACCACACACACACACACACACACACACACACACACACACGGATACCATCTGCTTTTAGGGCTTGATTTAAGTCGGTTTAGACCTCACTGGAACACACTTTGACTGCCTCTCCCCGCCACCGTCTCCACCAGTGTTGTGATTTTTTAAAAAGCCGAGGTTAGTGCTGGAGCCGCCGCATGCTAACGTCCTCCATGGAGCCGCCTAAGCCCACTGTAATGACATTAGCTGCTGAGGATGCATGCGGCAGGCGATGATGATGTTATAGTAGCCGATCTGTTGCTTTGCATCTGGGGGCCGTGGATCAGCCCTCCCCCACCCCCCCTCCCCCCAGAGCGGCTTAACAACCAGCATAAGTATTATTACAGCAGCCACTAAACCACTCAGTAATTCTGCAGCCTCAGCACACTCTTCTGTTTTCCACACGCTTTCCTCCACTCCATCTTTGTTGTTTTTCTTCATTAGAGGTTTGAAATCTCTGCTGTCTCCCCCCCATTGAGTCTGTTTTCACACTCGTGACACACTCAGCCCCAGCAGGTGACGGTGCTTGTTGTAATTGTAGGTGGTGTTCACAAAAGCAAATGACATCACTCAGGGGAAATTGCCGACAAAATATCACAATTTACATACCTGAGCAAAGCTTTGGTTCCGCTGTGAAAGAAACAGTATTTTAATCTCTTTTGCCCTCCTATGTATTTGTTTATATTTTGGCAAATTCAACTCATCAATAAAAGCTATTGGCACTTCCTGTTTCGGATGTGCTTGTGGATGTACAGACAGTTATTATTGGACTATTTCTAAACTGATTTATGTAAGTGTCTATTTGCATCGGATATATCGATGTCCCCAGACAGTCACCAAATCTAGAAGTGTGTGTGTGTGTTCATACTTGCCTGAGTTGGAACAAAAAAAGCCACTTCCTGTTTTCAGAGCACCAACATCCCTTTAAACACTGAAGCAGCATCTTCACTGTACGCCTCGCCCTCCACCTAACCTTTCAGTCTGAACTCTCTACTCTCAGTAAATACAGATATCGTCTGTCTTCAATGTGCATCATCATCATCTTCATCTTCGTTCGGCGTCATCACTAACAGCTGTTGAATTGCATGAGAGCGAATTCTGTTAAATCCTCTTTGTTGGATTGTTAGCAGAGAGTAGAGTACGTGACACGGTTTATTCAGCGAGCATATTTGAGGGCAGTGTGTGTCGAGGAGAAGGCAGTAAACGTGTGTTTATATACTTAGCTGTCGTACTCGCAGTAACCCCGCTGTGCAGAGGTGTGTCACCTCAAGGCGGAGTCCAATCCAGTCGGTCAGGAAAAACACAACAGAGCAGAAAGTCAGTTTTTAACTTCCAACAATACCAGATAACGTGAGTGTCTTGTGAAGGAATGGAGTTTGAGTTTGATATCCTGTTTCCCAAGGTGAGTGCTGTTTGACTGGTCACATGACGTCTCCGTACCTCCGTCACATCCTGACAACGTTCCCGTCCCTCCACTACATTCCTCATATGGCGTCCTCCTCCTCTTCCTCCTCCTCCTCCTAGTTGCAGATTTGATCATCGCTGATTAGACGATCTATGAATCCTTTCAGCTCTATTGCCGGCCAGATTTGATAAGATTTCGCTGATATCGTAGAAGAAGATGTATAATGTAAAGTTGCATTATGGAAACTGTGATGTGCAGAACTTTTTGGAGCCAATACTTGAGGCTGAAAGTCATTCTGCACGTTTGACTTGGTGGAGTTTTCTGAGCATGTGGACTCTGCATGGTGGTGAAAGTTTGCAGCACCTGCTCCCCTGAGGGCGATCCAACGGCTGGAAACAAAGCTGTATGCAAATGTGATCCTTGATGCCCCGGCAGAGAGGCGGTTGGTTTCTCCCAAAGTGATGAGTCAGGGGATCGTTGAGAGGCCTTTTTTGCTTTTTGTCCCTGTGATTTACATGCAGTTTGCATCCTACTTAATGTCGCAAAGAGGATGTGAGGAGGAGCGGATGGACAGAAGGCCTTTCCCTGCCTTCCTGTGTGAACACACACCGACGCGTTGAGGTCGTAAAGGCCACGTGAAGCTGCTTCCAGCTGAAACTTTCACTTCAGTCGGAGGCGTCAGACGTGGGGGGGGGGTCACTGTGTTGTTGTTGTCGGTACGTTGTATTCAGAAGCTACACAGGTTCAGTTTAAACTATTTGAATAATCAAATGATCTCAATTGTCTTCAGAATTTCAGAAAAGAGTGAAAAATGTCCATTACAGTATTCAAATTGCTTGATTTGTACGTCCATATGACATATTGTTGATCGGTCGTGGTTGCAGCTCTTCTGTGAACGGTGACCTCTCTTAACCCGTTCTACTCTCCCCATTCATAGTGAGTGACGACCACCTGAATGACATCGGGTGTTGAGTCATTTGTTGAATGGTGCATTGTTGGGGCGGCCCCATTGCATGCTGGGAGCGGAGCCGGTGTCGGTGTCCTGTTGCCCGGAGGGTCAGAGGGCGGCCATGAATTAAAAATGCGGTTCCTCTGTAACGTGTCTGAGATACTTTTGTACCGCAGCGAGCTCCAGTTACTGTTTCGATTGCATTATTACATGGCAACGGTTGCCACGGCGATCCCAGGCCGAGTTTACGCCCAGCTGTCGAGGACATTTTTAACACGTTTTCATCATCACATAAGATAATTAAGTCGCTCTATGGCCTGATTGAAGTATATATTTGTTTTTACATATTTATAGATATTGACTCATTAATCTAGGGTTGCAACTAATCGATCTGGGTGAGTCCAGATGTTTACCATGAACCCCTGGTGATAACCTATCACATAAGGATGTTTCTCTTTGTCAACCAATCACACGTTGAAGACCAGATGTGTCCACATGTTCCCACTGAGCAGATACATCTCTGATATCTCTCTCATGTAAAGTTTCTCACGTCTGTTTAAGCAAAGAAACGTCCTCAAACAGCTGGTCGCCATCGTTTTTCAGGGGGGATGGATTAATTCACATGTGGTGCTCTAGTTTGTGGGATTGACCCCCCCATCCCCCCACAGCTGCCTGGTAAACACTGCTTCGTGGTATCTAACACTATTCTGAGCCGGTGAGAGATGAGGTGCCGCCGTGACGGCGTCCATGCTGCTATTTCCAGAGACGTCTGTGTTTTGTCGCCCGTGAGCTGTCGGCCAGAGGCGTTAAAGGAAATCAGTCCCCCTGCCACTTCCTGTCTCTTCAGTTTGTTTTTCTTTAGTTGGGTAGTAGCTGACTAAAATCAATGATACCATGCATGTGTAAAACCGGTACTAGATGGTCAGGTTTTACTACTTTATTTACAGGCTCACATTAATAATGAATCAGGTCACAAACGTGAAACTCAAACATGAAGCAACTGGGAGTGAATTTGACTCCAACGTCCACATTTAGGTGTTTCTGAGCGTCGTCAGTGACGGCAGGTGACAGGTGAGCAGGAAAAGTGCTTTAAAGGTGCACATCCTCCCTTCAGTGGAGTGATATTTCTGCTCAAACAGCCGTCCATTTCTCAGACAAATATGTCACTTTGCCTGTTTTGCAGATTCGCGTTGAACCGGCTCGCTCTTCTCTTCAACACTGCAGATCTTCTGTTGAAGTTACATTTTTATTTTGGTAGTTCGTGCCAGGTTTATGACGAGGAAGGAAAATGCACAGAATAAAAGAGGTGTTGGATATCTCTGGTGTCTATTCTGAGACCCTTTTTTATCTGTTTCATGTATGCGTCTCCTTTTAGAGAAGATCGATGTCCTTGCTTTTTCTAAAAGCGTCTCTTTCACAGTCGTATCCTCGTTTATTCCATTGATTTTTTTTGCACACGAGAGCCGGTTCTTCTCTTCTGTCCCTGAATGCATCATCACCTTGTGCTGCAGCCTTCTACATTATTACGGCGAGTCACTCAGAGTTACAACAGGATGCTCGTTCAGGGCCTTAAATCAACAATATATAGAGATTTTTATTATCCTCTGTGTTTAAATAAGCTACTGACTGTAAATGTCATGTGAAGATTATCATGGCCAAAATAAATGCGATTCACAAAATGATCCCGATTATTATCCAAATGTATTTAAATCTCTTCAAAATGGCACTAAAACAGACCGGAATCACTCAACGTGTGAAGAAATACATATTTTCAATCAAAGATAACAAGTTAAATAGAATACATAAGGTAATCATAATTCATAAGGTGTCCCTGCATGAATACATGAATATGGTGAACTACATAGATATTATGACGATGTTATCCCGATAAGGAAAATTCACCACGATCAACTTGTATTATGAATCTGATTTATGTGATGTAATCTCTGAGAAACAGATGTGTCATAGTTTGGAGCATGAAACCAGTTGAACAGACTGTCAGTTAAGGGATACCTCCACACAGAGACGCTTTTAGACAACAACATGCTGAGGAGTTAAACAACAGTGACACCAGGTGTCCGTGGTGTCCCAGGTGTGACATGTCACCAGGTGTCCATAGTGTCCCAGGTGTCCGTAGTGTCCCAGGTGTTGGGTGGTGTCCCAGGTGTCCGTAGTGTCCCCGGTGTCCGTAGTGTACCAGGTGTGACATGTCACCGGGTCGGACTGCTCTGAGGACAAATGTCTCTGCTGCTGTTGTCTGTAGTGTACCAGGTGTGACATGTCACCAGATGTCCGTAGTGTCCCAGGTGTCTGTAGTGTCCCAGGTGTGACATGTCCCAGGTGTCCGTAGTGTCCCAGGTGTCCGTAGTGTCCCGGTATGACATGTCACCGGGTCGGACCGCTCTGAGGACAAATGTCTCTGCTGCTGTTGTCTGTAGTGTACCAGGTGTGACATGTCACCAGGTGTCCGTAGTGTCCCAGGTGTCGGGTGGTGTCCGTAGTGTCCCAGGTGTGACATGTCACCAGGCGTCCGTAGTGTCCCAGGTGTGACATGTCACCAGGTGTCCGTAGTGTCCCAGGTGTCGGGTGGTGTCCCAGGTGTCCGTAGTATCCCAGGTGTCCGTAGTGTCCCAGGTATGACATGTCACCGGGTCGGACCGCTCTGAGGACAAATGTCTCTGCTGCTGTTGTCTGTAGTGTACCAGGTGTGACATGTCACCAGATGTCTGTAGTGTCCCAGGTGTCTGTAGTGTCCCAGGTGTGACATGTCCCAGGTGTCCGTAGTGTCCCAGGTGTCCGTAGTGTCCCAGGTGTCCGTAGTGTCCCGGTATGACATGTCACCGGGTCGGACCGCTCTGAGGACAAATGTCTCTGCTGCTGTTGTCTGTAGTGTACCAGGTGTGACATGTCACCAGGTGTCCGTAGTGTCCCAGGTGTCGGGTGCTGTCCGTAGTGTCCCAGGTGTGACATGTCACCAGGTGTCCGTAGTGTCCCAGGTGTCGGGTGGTGTCCGTAGTGTCCCAGGTGTCTGGTGGTGTCCGTAGTGTCCCAGGTGTGACATGTCACCAGGCGTCCGTAGTGTCCCAGGTGTGACATGTCACCAGGTGTCCGTAGTGTCCCAGGTGTCGGGTGGTGTCCGTAGTGTCCCAGGTGTGACATGTCACCAGGCGTCCGTAGTGTCCCAGGTGTGACATGTCACCAGGTGTCCGTAGTGTCCCAGGTGTCGGGTGGTGTCCCAGGTGTCCGTAGTATCCCAGGTGTCCGTAGTGTCCCAGGTATGACATGTCACCGGGTCGGACCGCTCTGAGGACAAATGTCTCTGCTGCTGTTGTCTGTAGTGTACCAGGTGTGACATGTCACCAGGTGTCCGTAGTGTCCCAGGTGTCCGTAGTGTCCCAGGTGTCCGTAGTGTCCCAGGTATGACATGTCACCGGGTCGGACCGCTCTGAGGACAAATGTCTCTGCTGCTGTTGTCTGTAGTGTACCAGGTGTGACATGTCACCAGGTGTCCGTAGTGTCCCAGGTGTCGGGTGCTGTCCGTAGTGTCCCAGGTGTGACATGTCACCAGGTGTCCGTAGTGTCCCAGGTGTCGGGTGGTGTCCCAGGTGTCCGTAGTATCCCAGGTGTCCGTAGTGTCCCAGGTATGACATGTCACCGGGTCGGACCGCTCTGAGGACAAATGTCTCTGCTGCTGTTGTCTGTAGTGTACCAGGTGTGACATGTCACCAGATGTCTGTAGTGTCCCAGGTGTCTGTAGTGTCCCAGGTGTGACATGTCCCAGGTGTCCGTAGTGTCCCAGGTGTCCGTAGTGTCCCGGTATGACATGTCACCGGGTCGGACCGCTCTGAGGACAAATGTCTCTGCTGCTGTTGTCTGTAGTGTACCAGGTGTGACATGTCACCAGGTGTCCGTAGTGTCCCAGGTGTCGGGTGCTGTCCGTAGTGTCCCAGGTGTGACATGTCACCAGGTGTCCGTAGTGTCCCAGGTGTCGGGTGGTGTCCGTAGTGTCCCAGGTGTCTGGTGGTGGCCGTAGTGTCCCAGGTGTGACATGTCACCAGGTGTCCGTAGTGTCCCAGGTGTCGGGTGGTGTCCCAGGTGTCCGTAGTATCCCAGGTGTCCGTAGTGTCCCAGGTATGACATGTCACCGGGTCGGACCGCTCTGAGGACAAATGTCTCTGCTGCTGTTGTCTGTAGTGTACCAGGTGTGACATGTCACCAGGTGTCCGTAGTGTCCCAGGTGTCGGGTGGTGTCCGTAGTGTCCCAGGTGTGACATGTCACCAGGTGTCCATAGTGTCCCAGGTGTCCGTAGTGTCCCAGGTGTCCGTAGTGTCCCAGGTGTTGCGTGGTGTCCCAGGTGTCCGTAGTGTCCCAGGTGTCCGTAGTGTCCCCGGTGTCCGTAGTGTACCAGGTGTGACATGTCACCGGGTCGGACTGCTCTGAGGACAAATGTCTCTGCTGCTGTTGTCTGTAGTGTACCAGGTGTGACATGTCACCAGATGTCTGTAGTGTCCCAGGTGTCTGTAGTGTCCCAGGTGTGACATGTCCCAGGTGTCCGTAGTGTCCCAGGTGTCCGTAGTGTCCCGGTATGACATGTCACAGGGTCGGACCGCTCTGAGGACAAATGTCTCTGCTGCTGTTGTCTGTAGTGTACCAGGTGTGACATGTCACCAGGTGTCCGTAGTGTCCCAGGTGTCGGGTGCTGTCCGTAGTGTCCCAGGTGTGACATGTCACCAGGTGTCCGTAGTGTCCCAGGTGTCGGGTGGTGTCCGTAGTGTCCGTAGTATCCCAGGTGTCCGTAGTGTCCCAGGTATGACATGTCACCAGGTGTCCGTAGTGTCCCAGGTGTCGGGTGGTGTCCGTAGTGTCCCAGGTGTGACATGTCACCAGGTGTCCGTAGTGTCCCAGGTGTGACATGTCACCAGGTGTCCGTAGTGTCCCAGGTGTCGGGTGGTGTCCCAGGTGTCCGTAGTGTACCAGGTGTGACATGTCACCGGGTCGGACCGCTCTGAGGACAAATGTCTCTGTTGAACGTTGGAGCCTGTTGTTCTTCTCTTCACATGTGGCCACGTGTTTCTGCTACAGGATTCCTAAACAATGAGTTCACCGCTGAGTTTTTAAGTTAATATTTTCTTTCTTTTTTTCGACTCCCTTTCCTGAATGATGTGATTTTCTGTTTTCTTCTGTCGGACTTTTCCTTTCTGGTCACTGACGTAATCTCTCCTCCCCCGTTCGCTCCTGTTTTCACCCCAAAACCACTCCCTGTTCTTGTGCCTCACGTGCAGACACACACACACACACACACACACACACACACACACACACACACATACACACACACACACACACACACACACACACACACACAGGGAAGGCCTTTGAGGTTTGTTGGTGTTTATTTTTGAGTACCTACACACATCTGTTTTACATTTATTCATTAATACGTGCCTTTTATGTGCAGCAGAGCTTCACAGGGAGTTCAACCCTCTGTGTACATTTTGTTCCATGTGGTCTGGTCTTCCTGGGGGGTTCAGGACTCCACGTGGCACGTTTCCCCCCGGTTCTCACTCTTTTTTTCACATGGCCCTGACACGGGCTGGTGAAAATGTGTGGTTGACATGTGGCGCCGGGCCACGTGATACGAACTCCTTCCAGCGTATTCAGAGGGTTTTCTGTTTGTTTTGTTTATTTTGTTATCAGATAATTTAACCATTGATTCGTTGTTCCACCAGCCCAGTAGGACACTGGGTTAGTGTCACTCTAAACATGCACAGGCATGACAGGCAACACCATCATCGCCATCTGCTGTCGCTAGCTGGTATTACACTGAACACAGTCGTGAACGGTCTGGACCAGTGCAGTGTTTGTGTTAACTCATTGAACATTATTTGGTGGAGGCGACGTGTGAGACTTTGAAGAGTCTGCACCGACTGAACTTTATCAGCTGATGCAAATACTCTGTGTTTGATTGTGCTTTCCACCTCCTCGCCCTGCAGATCTCCCTGGAGACGGAGCGTCTGGGCCCTCGGCGGGTGGAGAGCCTGAGGAAAGAGGACGAGGAGTGGCAGAAGAAGGCTCACGCCACCATCCTCTCCATACAAGACCTGACTGTCAAGTTCTTCGAGACCACGACTCGGGCGCAGAAAGGTAAATACGCTTGGAAGGAGGCATTTTTAAGCGTTCTGGGGCTTCTGTGACCTTTTGAACCTCTGTGTTGTATGTTTACTCCATAACAAAGTGCAGTACACGCTCCACGTCTCGCATACCGAAGTGATTTCTACTAGTCCCTCCTCCTTCCAGAAGTATTTTAATCCTCTAACCATCTCGGCTACGAACTGCTGGGAAACAAGTCGACTGATTTCTGTCCAGACGTGGAACAGTCGAAGCTCTGTTCTTCCATTCAAGGGGCTGCAACTAACAGTTACTTCCTTTGATTAACCCGTTAATTACTCTCTTGATTGGGCGATTAATCATTCAGTCATTAGAAAATAGTGAAGAATTGTGTTTTTTTGGGATCAAATCGTATATTAAGTTTACAAACGTGCCTCTCATTGGAGAAACCAGGGAAGTGTATGTAATAAAATACTCCGATTGAGTTGTTTTTACTATATGTGGCTCCACTAACTGATAACCAATGGGCCGCTGCTCCGTCTCTGACCACCGTGTCGTGTTGCAGCGCTGTACGAGCGGATGCGTGCTGACCAGAGGAAGTTTGGCAAGTCGGCGTGGGCGGCGGCGGTGGAGCGCATGGAGCGGCTGCAGTACGCCGTCTCCAAGGAGACGCTGCAGCTGATGAGGGCCAAAGAAATCTGCCTGGAGGAGAGGAAGCACGGCTTGAAGGAGGAGGTGAGACGCTGCTCAGAAACGCTCATCACCGATGACGAGCGACGGCGCCGGTCTTTAAAAAGCCCTGATAGTTTGTCAGAAGAGGTGGAAGGAATACTCAGTAACTTCAGTAAAAGTAGTAATACTGCACTGTTGTAGTATTACTCGGTTGTAACTGAACGTGTTCCTTGAGTAAAAGTACAAAAGAATTGGCATACAAATATAGAAAAAGTATACATTAAAAGTGCCAAAAGTATAAGTACTCACTACGCAGAGTGTCTCAGTATAATATAATATCACTGGATGATGCATTCATCACTTTAATATTGCAGCTTGTAAAGGTGGTATTAAGGTATTAATGTCCTCTACTGCTCCTTTAAACACCTGATGAGATGTACATGGCCGACAATAACAAGAGAGAGTTGTTGGAAACATGACCTCATGACTCAAACATCCTGCGACGGAGTGAATAACATAATAACATCCTGGTTTACAACGCTGGAAATGAGTCATTGGGAATGAGTGTTGGGGTCAAATGCTACTGGACATGTGTAAATACATGAAACAGTACCTGTTGTGTGCTGAGAGAGAGGTTGAAGAGTAAAACTGTGTGTGTGTCTGCTTGTAGATGCAGTGTCTGCAGGGAGGCGAGGATGCCATGCTGCGTGTGGACCAGCTGGAGGCGCTGTACTACGAGGTGCAGCTGCAGCTGTACGACGTCCAGGCCGAGGTGCTGCGCTGCGAGGAGCTGCTGCTGAACGCTCAGCTGCAGAGTCTACGGAGGCAGATGATCGGTGAGCAGCCGCTCCCTCCTCCAGGGGGCGCCACGCAGCTCGACGAATGCAAACGACGAATAAACACATCAGTACAGACATGTTTGAGGTGGCAGCACTGTAGGCTTCCACAGATATTTGTGTTTATTGTGCAAAGTGCTGCTGGTCCACATTGTTTATTAGTTTCCATTACATTTATATATTTAATAACCATATAAAACAATAATCATACAAAGAGAAAAAGAGGAATTATACCAAATGTAGCTTTGTAATAAAAAGACAAAACGGTAACTTCTTATTCTCATGACACACTGCACCAGAGCGGCAGGACGAGGTGGTGTACTACGATGCCTTCGAGAGCCCCGACGCCATGAAGGGCGAGGACGACCCCGCGACCCCGCCGTCCCCCCTCCGAGATGAAGAAGTCGGCGTCCTGCAGCAGAGGACGCGGCAGCTGGAGGCCCGCCGGGGCCGCATCACTGCCAAGAGAGGCTACCTCAAGAACAAGAAGGTGAGCAGAGACGGCCTTTTTATATATATATATATATATATATATATATATATATATATATATATATATATATATATACACACATACATAGACACACAACGGCTGCTCAGGTCCATTTAGTGCATCATTTATGTGTTTTTTTTCCACAGGAAATCTGTATCGTCAATCACAACCAGAAGATTCAACAGCGACCAGGAAGCCACGCCTCCCTGCAGCCGCTGCAGCAGGTCAGACTCCTCTTTAATGTATAAGCTTTGTTAGTGAATAAACGGAGACGAGCTATTAATACTGGGGGGATGAAGACATCATAACCATATATTTCAGTTTGGGTCTATGGCTTTTAAAGCACACAATATATATATATATATAAATATCTTGGTTTAGGTTTTAATGAAGTGAAATGTATTTGAGTTCTCACAGTGTTCATGTCCAGGGCTTTTATTGTGAAAGGTATAAGCGGAGGAAGTGGCTGTAGATCAAACTCTGCTCTGGTTTCCTGCACAGGGAGGCGACGCTGACGAAGAGGAGGAAGCCAAGAGCAACGCCCGGGTGAGTCAGGAGCGGCAGAGGACTCTGGACAGACTCCGCTGCCTCAGACAGGTGAGAACCGCTGTTCCTTCTGAAGTTTGACCTCTGACCCCCTTGACCGCGTCTGACCCCCCGTTCCTACTCTCAGCGCTATCCCGGCCAGGTGACCCTGAAGTCCAGCCGGCTGCCCCTGAGTCAGCCTCACGGCCGGAGGAGAGGCCAGCAGCCCAGCAGGCACTCGGCCGGCGTTCAGACCGAGAGCATCTCCGACCTCCCCGAACTCTCGGCTCCGCCCCCGGCCGCCGCCTGCAGCTGGGACGCCGTCTCTTTACCCGCCATCCAGCTGGAGAATCTGGGCTCCTCGCCACCTTTCCTCTCGCTGCCGGCCTCCCCGTCTATTCTATCACTGGGTCCTCCCCCGCCACCTCCTCCTCCCCCACCTCCTCCTCCCCCCTCAGAGGAGCAGCAGCAGGGTGAGGGCAGAGAGAGTAACCCCAGCCCGGTGCGGCATCATGAATACGAGTCTTCCTCTCTGCCCCTGGCGCCGTTCTCCCCTCGCTTCTTCGACAGCAGTCAGCTGCAGACGGCGAGGACGAAGCTGAAGAAGACGTCCTCGCTGGACTCGTCTCAGTGGAGGAGAGGTGAGACATCTTTATAATCCACTCACGATGAAAACGCTAACGGAGGTTCTGATCGCTGTGTGGAGGACATCCATGTCTCCAAAATCAGTTATTTGAATAGTCTGTAGTGTCGGATGTTTGAAATGAGTTGTGTGTCTGAATGTTTCCATCTACGAACTAGAAGGAGAAGTTTTTAATCATTTTTGCATTAATTTGAATAATTAAATTGTTCAGACTTATTGTTAAAATTGTTCGGAAGTACTGAAAAGGCTTAAACACTTTGGCTGGTACGGGATCTCCATATCTGAGGGACTGAAAACAGCATTTTCTGACATTTCTGCATGAAAAATGACTTTTGATGATGAACAGATGATGAAAATAGTTGGTGATTATATTTCTGTGGATCTGTTAGTGGAATTAGTTTTCCTTTCATTTGTGGTCCTTCTGTAAAAAGCTGTCTCCAAACATCATGTTGGTTGTTTAGAGGACAATAACATCTCATTTAATGTGATGAACAAGTGACATAATAAGTAGACTGAATACTGACGATTGGATTGAAACACATATGGAGTTTACCACAGCTGGAAGGTGCTGGAAAAGCATGGAAATGCACCTGGAAATGCTTGGAAAGTGCTTGATTGTGACATGTGTGTCCTGCAGCGAGCTCCCCCATGGACGAGGTGCTGGCCTCCCTGAAGCGCGGCTGCTTCCACCTGAGGAAGGCGGAGCTGCGGGTCCTGGCCCCGGACCCGGACGACGACGGAGAGAACATCCTGGCTCAGATCCGGCAGGGCGTCCGGCTGAAGAAGGTCCGGACCCGACCGGAGCAGAAGCGGCACGCCAAGAGCTTCACCCACTCGGCCGACGCCCTCACGCGCAGCATCCACGAGGCCCTGAGGAGGATCAAGGAGGCGTCGCCGGAGTCTGAGTCCGAGGACGAGGGCCTCCCCTGCACGGACTGGGAGAACTAAGGTTCACGGAGAGGACAAGCCGGGGTCGGATCACGCCGAGATACCGCGGTGCAATTTTATATATATATATATATATATATATATATATAAACGGCTCAGAAGTATGTTGTTTTTTTATTTCTACTTCTGCGTGTTTGTAAAGACGGACCACTAATCTTTTTTAATGTCGTTGCCGTGGCGTCGCTGGCGAGGAAACAACCTCTAACCTCTCATTATGTCCGTCTACATGTCAGTCGTACTGTAGCTTGCTGTGATGGGTTTGTTTTAGGAAGCGAGTGTTTACTTTGTTTTTTTACGTTCCGACTCTCCACTGAACACGTTCACGTCTACGTCCAACTACGTGACGAATGCAAACAGGAAACCATCCCCACCTCCTTAAAGGGACGGTCTGACACTTTAGGAGCTCCAGCTGCTTAAAAAACGTCAAACTGTTTCTTTCAATTTGATTATTCGGCCTCATTTTCATCATCTGGGTGGGAAGAGAAGGTTTTGTTTTTAAGCATTTTCACTTAAACGATGATTAATATATGCATATAAAAAAGTTACTATAGAGTAAAGTATGACGCAACAACAGGAGGGGATTTTGGAGAAAGGATGGACCAAAAATCACACTTCTTCTCTGAGTTATTTATGTGTTTGTAGATTCAGTGTGACGCTCTCCTCCGGGGTCTGATGATCTCCGATAAACACGGTTAGAGATCCCAGATAAAGAGGTTTCTTGTCGCTGCAGAACCTGAGAATCCGTGATGTTTGTCTTCATGTCGACGGTTCTCTGCCAACAGGAGCTGCTGACGGAGGATTCGGCTCCACCGACAGCATCATTCACCAGTTTACATCACCCCAAAGCATCATGGGAAACTTACTTTCAAACATTAGAGCAGGATTCTAATTATAGAGCATATTAATATTAACCATACGTGTGACATTAATCTACTTTCAAGCTTTTAAAAACAAGCTTGACTTATGAAAGTTTAACAAAAGTTTAGTTGAGTTTAAAGTCAGATATGATCCAAATAGTTTTTAGATGAATATTCATATTATCTGTCGAATTGTACATCCTCTGCTTTTTCCTCCTCCGAGGATGCCATTTTGACCAGATCAGTATTTTAGACAAAGTATATTTAATATATATAATAAATATATGTTCAGCACCAGTTTAAACCTAAACGATGACTTGAATCTAGCTTTGATCGTTTTCTCTGATTGTGCTGTCACACTTACACAAAACAAAAAGTATATAGTTTAATATTAATAATATATATAATACTGTTAAATTTATCTCCAAGAACCCCAAGAATAAACAACCAAAAAGGAAATGACAGAAGCTGCTGGTGTTACATACAGATGATGAAAATCTTCTCTTAAAAATATTAGAATTATAAGCCGTAAAAAAACTATTCAAACAATCATTTTGAGTAATTTCTTGCTTCTCCAATAAGCCATTTTGCTGCTGTCACTATAAACTTGAATGTCTCTCAGTTTCAGACTGTTGGTCAGACAGAAGATGCTTATTTTCACTGCTTTCTAGACTAAATGATTGATCCATATCTTAGGAAATTATGCAGATTATATAATAATAATAATAATAAATGTTAAAGAACACATTAGACACATTTCTAGTTTGGATACATGAAACTTCAGCAGCACACTGAAGCCTTCCTGCAGTCGATCGGTCTTGGGAGGCGTCAGCGCCCTCTGCTGGCTGACCGCCTCCTCCTTCTCCACCTCCTCCTTCCCCTCCTCCTCCTCCTACTCCAACCCCTTCTCCTCCTCTTCCTCCTCCTCCCCTTCCCCTCCTTCAACATTCGGATCACATGTTGATGTTTATATTTATTTTCATCATCTGAGAGACTCTTTTCTTTTCTCTCTCTCTTTCTCTGTCTCTGTCTCTCTCTCTCTCTCTCTCTCTCTCTCTCTCTCTCTCTCTCTCTCTCTCTCTCTCTCTCTCTCTCCACTGCCTTCACACTTTAGTTTTCCGAGTGTGTTTCCGACTGGACTTGTCGTGTGTGTGTGTGTGTGTGTGTGTGTGTGTGATTTTTATACCATTCTTGTTATTATGTGTTGAATTGTGTCAAACATGTCTTTGAAACCTGAAACTCGTTTATTTTCCGATCACCACGGATACGTTTAAAAGGAATAGTTGTGATTTTTTTTTTTTTAAAGGAATAAGTTCATGCAGGTTCTTTCTGAGAGTTCGACGACGAGACGAGACACCGCCATCGTGTTCATGTGAAGCTACAGCTTAGCTTAGCATAAGGACCGGGAACAGCTAGCCTAGCTCTTTCCAAAGGACCAGTACCAGCAAATGTTGCCTGTTAATAGTTTGTTCAACATGGAATTAGCTCATTGTTGACATCTTGTGTTTAAAACCCCCACCAAGCGCTATGTAGCAGTGTGTGTTCTCACCTCTGGCCACAGGGGGCAGTGGTGAGCTAGAGTCAGTTTAACCGCATTAATGTTACTTTTCTAACAAGTAGCTGCAAAGACACGAGATCTGTCCATCTTCTCCTCAAACTCTCGGAAAGAACGCAAATAAGTTAAACGTGGAGTTCACAGAAAACCATCGCTCTGCATCGCCATGGCGACACCGTGGCTCACACTCTGCTTCTCTTCCGTCCAGATCTTTGATGACGTGAAATAATTCCAGTCTGAGTGAAACGGTGAAATAGATCACGTGACAGCGTCTCCTCACAGCTTATGAAACCATCGTGCTTTTTTATCTTCAGTTAACGTGTATTTGTCTCCGACCTTGAACATGACACTAGTTTGACCTTTTTAACCTTTTATGACCTTATGCATGTGACTGGTTTTTAGGACGAACCCATCACAACGTAAGTGCAATAATTAAGAAGAAGAAAATGTCATTTTTATGAATTAAAAACTGTAATGAAATGTAAAAAACTATACATATATCCGCATGCCTAAATGTATTGAAGTATTTATTGAAACTTCATATTTTAAATGATTTCTAAAAGCATACAAATGTAAATTTACTTTATAAAAGGTTTTGTTTTTTTTGTTCCCATCATGACATTCCTCTCTGCTTTCTATATCCTTATTATATATATATTTTTCCCCTTTCAAAATAAAATGAAGCAACAACGTGTTGTCTTGGAATAATCGGTGTTTGAAGGTTGTGTTTTTACTTTAACTCTTTATCTAAAATGAGTAAATATATTAATTTACATATTATTACTGTGGAGATTTGGATCATTAACATATAATATAAATCAGTTAATACACTGATGTATGGTTATAGATTATGCGTTTACCAGCTTTTGGTCATTTGAGTACGTTTTCATGATGTTGCTTTTGCACTTGAGATTTTAAATGCCGGACTTTTACTTGTAACAGTATTTTTACACTTTAGTATTACTACTTTAAGTCAAGTAAAATATCTGAATACTGTGAAGAAACTGGTGAAAGAACGACACGACAGCAAGAGTTGCATTTGGTTTTCTTTTACTATAAACTCAAAATTACAATTTCTGTTTTTAAGCATGTGGTATAATCAACATTTAAAAGTCTTTATTCAAATGTTTTTTTTCCTTTCAAGCTGTAATATTTGTCGTTTTCAACGTGATAAAGTCACTAAAATCATTCAAGTCTCCCAAAATGACCCCGAACCAACAACAAGCCCTTAAATAGTGTTCTTCAGGTGTGTGTAGACTTCCTCTCAACGACGCAGAATCTTTTGGCAAATAGTAAATAACACAAAATAAAGTACCGCTAAGTTGCCATCGATGCGTCGCTACCAAAAGGCAACATCGCCAACGATTCAAATCTGTACACGAGCGTCATTTGGCAAAAAAAAAACGATTCTCTGCAAATCCACCGTACGCTTCTTTTATACTCTATACTCATAAATAGTTCAAAAATATTGCCAGTTTTTTCCAAAAACAACTCTGCATCCCCACGTACCAGACAATAATAATAATAATAATAATAATAATAATAATTAAAAAAAAGATTACGTGAAAACGAGATGTAAATAAAAGATCTTCTGTACAACTTTCATCTTCAGTAACAGTTAGTAATAAATTAACCACAAAAAAAGGATTCAATCATCATTGCACTTCAAGTCGCAACAGAAACGAGAGGAGAGAGAAAGGATTCACTCAGACACACAAACTCCATGTTTACAAGTGCACTATGAATCTGTTAATATTCCTTTAAAAAAAGTGTATATGAAAGAAAGTGAATAAAATCTCGCTTGTGGTCTAAACGTATCCGAGAGGAGTAGAAGTACCTGAACGTGAGAGTGGAAAGTGTTTATTTGCCCTCTGATTCTCCTTTTTTGTATTGCTCATATATTATATATAAGAATATAAGACGTTAGTCCTCAACGGACACTTTCTATCTTTTTTTTTTAACGTTTCTTCAGGATTTCAGTCACAGGAGGAACCTTTGTCTCTTTATGACATTCGAAGCGCCACCTTCGCCCTCCAGACTCCAAATAACTCAGAATAAATCCTTGCCGTCTGACTCCCGTGTGTTAGTTTGGCTGAAGGTGGAGAATCGTAGAATCACCAAAGCGCAGCTCGTCTTTAACTCATCGAGTCTGCGTGATTGAATGAGCAAAAAGAAAAAAAAAAAGTCCCATGATTTCAAGAAACAAACAGAAAAGAGAAACATGTGAGCCGATTGAGAGTTTTCCGGAGGGAAGGCGAGGTCCAAGCAAAGCCCCGTTTCTTGGTTTCTATGTAAACGTGAACCGCAGCGAACAAAAAGTGTGTAAACTTTTACACGTAGAAATGTGGAGAGAAAAGCTATTCAAGTTACATGTCGGTGACGAGGTGAGAGCCGACATGCGGGTGAGATCCTCGGCCGTGGCGGCGATGGCGGCGTGTTGGTCCTCTAGCTGCTCTCGATCAGCTTCCCCAGCGTGTCCCGCAGCTCCGTCAGCTCGAAGATCTTCCCGTCCAGCAGCTCCAGCAGCGAGCGAAGGCTCTGGCGGAAGGCCTCCCTCTCCTGCTGGTTGCTCTCCAGACGCTGCTCCAGGTCTCCCAGCTGGGCCTCCAACGTCTGGTTCCTGGACTCCGTGTCCTGGAAACGGAACCAGACCCTGTTGTTGCTCTAAAGTCCTCTAAAGAATGGCTTCGGTGTCAAAATGTACATGGAGGTCGTTTGTGATCGCTGTGATCGTCCCTCCTATTGGCTCTTAAAACTCAAACTACAGGATCCCTCCCAGAATTGCCAAAAAATATATATATTCCAACAAATCCCCCCCAAAAAATACCAACTGTACTACAGCAGTAAACGGTGAAATCCTCTCCGAACGTGAAACTCAACTAAAGCTGCGTTCGTGAAGAAGTAAGAAACTACACTAAAAGCATATTTTAGCTTTTCTGTACTGAAATGTTTTGTAACTGTGTTTATTACCACATACAGCTCCCTCGTTCGCTGTAGAAATGTTATTATTGGGTTTTTAGAACGGCAGGAAATGTTGGCTTCTGGACATTTTTCTTCTCTCCCACAAACTGAGATATTGTATATTATTTATGTATCGTTTTAGATGCAGATACTCGCCTGTAGTTTCAGCGTCAGGGCGTCTCGTAGAGACTGAAACTCGTTGGCGCTCTCCACCTCTACTTTAAGTCTCTCCAGTTCCTGGAAGCCATTAAAACAAAAATACATATTAAAGATCAAACAATGTGTGTAAATCCTCCTCAGTGTAGCAACGTATCGCTCCTCGTATCGCCCCTCCCTCCTCGTATCGCTCCTCCCTCCTCGTATCGCCCCTCCCTCCTCGTATCGTCCCTCCCCCTTGTATCGCCCCTCCTTCCTCGTATCGCCCCTCCCTCCTCGTATCGCCCCTCCCTCCTCGTATCGCCCCTCCCTCTCCTCGTATCGCCCCTCCCTCCTCGTATCGTCCCTCCCTCCTCGTATCGTCCCTCCTTCCTCGTATCGCCCCTCCCTCCTCGTATCGCCCCTCCCTCTCCACGTATCGCCCCTCCCTCCTCGTATCGCTCCTCCCTCCTCGTATCGCTCCTCGTATCACCCCTCCCTCCTCGTATCGCCCCTCCCTCTCCTCGTATCGCCCCTCCTTCCTCGTATCGCCCCTCCCTCCTCGTATCGTCCCTCCCCCTCGTATCGCCCCTCCTTCCTCGTATCGCCCCTCCCTCCTCGTATCGCCCCTCCCTCTCCTCGTATCGCCCCTCCCTCCTCGTATCGCTCCTCCCTCCTCGTATCGCTCCTCGTATCACCCCTCCCTCCTCGTATCGCCCCTCCCTCTCCTCGTATCGCCCCTCCCTCCTCGTATCGCCCCTCCCTCTCCTCGTATCAGCCCTCCCTCCTCGTATCGCCCCTCCCTCTCCTCGTATCGCCCCTCCTTCCTCGTATCGCCCCTCCCTCCTCGTATCGCCCCTCCCTCCTCGTATCGCCCCTCCCTCTCCTCGTATCGCCCCTCCCTCCTCGTATCGCCCCTCCCTCCTCGTATCGCTCCTCCCTCCTCGTATCGCTCCTCGTATCACCCCTCCCTCCTCGTATCGCCCCTCCCTCCTCGTATCGCCCCTCCCTCCTCGTATCGCCCCTCCCTCTCCTCGTATCGCCCCTCCCTCCTCGTATCGTCCCTCCCTCCTCGTATCGCCCCTCCCTCCTCGTATCGCCCCTCCCTCTCCTCGTATCGCCCCTCCCTCCTCGTATCGCCCCTCCCCCCTCGTATCGCCCCTCCCTCCTCGTATCGCCCCTCCCTCTCCTCGTATCGCCCCTCCCTCTCCTCGTATCGCCCCTCCCTCCTCGTATCGCCCCTCCCTCCTCGTATCGCCCCTCCTTCCTCGTATCGCCCCTCCCTCCTCGTATCGCCCCTCCCTCCTCGTATCGTCCCTCCCTCCTCGTATCGCCCCTCCCTCTCCTCGTATCGCCCCTCCCTCCTCGTATCGCCCCTCCCTCATCGTATCGCCCCTCCCCCCTCGTATCGCTCCTCGTATCGCCCCTCCCCCCTCGTATCGCCCCTCCCTCCTCGTATCGCCCCTCCCTCCTCGTATCGCCCCTCCCTCCTCGTAACGCCCCTCGTATCACCCCTCCCTCCTTGTATCGCCCCTCCCTCCTCGTATCGCCCCTCGTATCACCCCTCCCTCCTCGTATCGCCCCTCCCTCCTCATATCGCCCCTCCCTCCTCGTATCGCCCCTCCCTCCTCGTAACGCTCCTCGTATCACCCCTCCCTCCTCGTATCGCCCCTCCCTCCTCGTATCACCCCTCGTATCGCCCCTCCCTCCTCGTATCGCTCCTCGTACCTCCTCCTTGGCCTTCAACGCCTCCTCCAGCTCTTCTATCGTCTGGTTGAGTTCTGTCTTCTGGGATTTGATCACGGGGGTTTGGCCGCTGACACACTCCAGCTCCGTCACCTGGAACACAAACATAATAAATAATAATGAAGTAATCCATCACGACGTGGTGCCGTTGGATGAATGGGTTGGATCTACCCGTGTGTGGAGCCTCTCTGCTTCCTCCTGATAGGCCCCCAGCTGCTGCTTCCACTGCTTGACGTTGGCCGTGGACTCCAGCAGGGCCGCCGTCAGCTTGGCGTTGTTCCCCTTCAGGGCCGCCAGCTCCGCCTCCCAGTGCTTGTTGATGTTGGTTGAACTGGGATGTGAGGAGCGACCAGCGTTAAAGGGGAACCTTGTGGTCCGTTTGTTTTCATACTATTTTTTTATTCTTGTCTTCCGTTTATATTGTCTGTGTTTGTGGATGTGTGTCTGTATATGTTTGTATGTGTACATGTTAGTGTATGTGTGTGTTATTGTATCTTTTTTTAAAGAATAAGAAAAGGATGTATATGTTGTGCTGTATAATGTACTATAAAAATACATTGAAAAACGTTCCACGTGGTTCTTTGACGTCTTTTTGCCGCATTAATATCCCCCGAAGCGCAGCTGACATACAACCTTCCTTTTAGTGCTTTCTAATTAATAGGCAGCATGCGTAGTGTTTTAATGTGATGCTTTAATGCCGTCCAGAGGCCCCCGGGGGCCCCGATTAATAATGAATAGACGCTCTGAGCTGCACTGTGCCGATTCCATTTTAAATCGGCGCTGACGGACGAGAGAGAGAAAACAACTGGACCAATGTTGGCCTTGGGGTTACCTGTGTGAGAAGGGCAGTGCATTCTGGGAAGGCTCAGCTCTGGGTTCGTCATGCTGAGGCGTGGCGGGTGTGACGATCTCGTCGTCGGTGCCGTTGATGCTCTCCGAGGTCAAAGGTGACAGCAGGTCGCCCGGCGCCGACTCCTGCTCCGACACCAAACGTACCATTAGAACATAAAAACACATTTGCTTTCACAGCGAGAGCTCCGTGTACGATAAACGTGAGGCTTTATGCTAAAGAGTTAGCTTAGCATAACAGTTAGCATGCCAGAGGTCGTCCAAAGGTAACACACCTCATGACATTGAGCTGCTGTTAGACTATTCTGTTCCCTTTGGATGGAGCCATGTTAGCTCTTTCATGTCTTTATGCTAGGCTAGCTAGGCTAAGCTAAGCGGCTGCTGGCTGTAGCTCCATTACATTACATAGCTCCAAACTATTATATACGACTTGACTTTAACTTTTGGATTATGAGTCACCACAAAATTCACAATCAATAACGTGTTATTGATTCCATGCTCTCAAAACGATGAACAGGATTTCCTGCTGAAACGTAGCTAGGGATGCTAACAGCTGTTAGCGTGTGTCCTGAGCCGGTGGAGCTCAGAAAATATGTGCCCACATGTTAAGAGTTGGTTTTTGCATCGATGTGCTGGTAAAGGATTATTTGTGATCGGCAGACGTCCCGTTCTGAGAGCATGGAGGGTCACGGGGGGTCACGGAGGGTCACGGAGGGTCAATCCACAGAGACGAGGTTTCCTCTGGTTGATAGTGGGACGTTATGTGTGATGGACGGGGGGGTTCTCCAGGAAAAAACAATGACTTTATTGATAAGCAGAAATCCATCATTGTGCTTAGAAAAGAACGTTGAGACACCTGAGGGGGAGTTAGCATCGTTGGCTGGTGGGTAAAACTGGGTGAAGGGGGGGGGGGGGGGGGACTAGCGGAGTCATGACAATGATGCTTTCCATTTCTTTTACCTTCTTTTTACCAGATTTGCTGACTGACAACACATTCCTTTTCACAGCGCCACCCTGAGGATTCTTTGGGGAGAGCAGAGGAGGTAAAACAAGCCACATGGTGTTTAATTCATTCCTCGTCTGTTTATTATCTTCTTAAAAGCTCATTCTGAATGGAAAACCAGCCCAAAAACTGCGCAAATCACAGAAACTATCGTCTGGAAGTGATCTGGATCAGAGCTCTGGATTTCATTAACGTGGCAGATCTCGCTGAGGAAGAAACGTTCGTTTTAAAAGGTGCTTTTAAATGCGTCACACAGGTTGTAGACCTTGTGTAGAAGCATTAAATACCCACATATATATATGCTATCGTGACATTGTGGTAATGAGTTTTCTTGCCTCTTCTTAACTGGAAACCTGTCGCTATGGTTACGATTTTAAGGTTATATACACCTACATATGTTTCTGCACATACATATCTTCCTTATAGAACATGATTTAGTTTTCCTTTTTAAATCCTTCATTTGGTGCTACTTTTATGTACTTTGTTCCATTTGATTCTGCTGTTATTTATTGTTATTTATGACATGTTTAACGTGTGAATGCTTGTTATTGAGCGTGGAGATGAAGGTGTTCGTGGTTGGCTTTGTGATGTCGTCCGTTACCTGCGAGGGCGAGCTGGCGAGCTCCATCTTCTCCTGGGACTTCTCCTTCGCTAACCGCGCCGCCTCCTTGAACTCGGCGAACTTTTCTGCCAAACTGGAAAGAAACGTTGCATAAAAGGAAGTGCGGCGGCTCGGCGGGGAGCCGGGAGACGCCGGCGGCGTTCTCACCTTGGCCAGGTTGCTCTCGGACGAGAAGCCGAGGCCGTAGACGGTGTTGGCCCGGCTGTCGGCCCACTGGCCGAACTTCTGCGACGTCTTGGTGAAGGTCATGTTGGGCGTGATGGTGCTGTTGATGATCGCCTGTGGAGGACGAAACGAACGCAAACACGGTGAAGATCTGGTGGTTGTTCAAGCCTCGTTGTCGAGGAAACCCACTCTTTTAACGAGAGCAGCTAGATGCGTTGTCGGTGACGTGGGTTTGATTCCCACTGCTTGTTAAACAGGAAGCAGCAGAGCGAGGAGAACTGAAGCGAGTCCAACTGCCTGTCGTGTTATCGATCAGAGTGGGAGGACTCGCTGGCAGAGAGGCGAGCACAGATGGTGAAGAGAATTCAAATTCACCCTTCAGATGCCTTTTTCATTCCCAGTCTATTCTCATCAAACAGACATCTCAGCTGAAGGCCACTTACTGGCCTTTCTTCTCCTCAGCAGACATGACGCTGTGGATGTTGGAGCTCCTCGTCCGTGTGGACTTAACGCAGATAGAAAAAGTGA
Organism: Eutrigla gurnardus; assembly: GCF_963514095.1. Lineage (NCBI taxonomy): Eukaryota > Metazoa > Chordata > Actinopteri > Perciformes > Triglidae > Eutrigla > Eutrigla gurnardus. Next base: position 17,179,416 of record NC_139930.1, read on the forward strand.
CTTTTAGGACTGGAAGTCAACTTGTTAATGTTATATTGTACAGTAATAAAGTCTGGAACCAGAAACCAGAGCTAAACCTCCATAAATCAATACTAAACACTACATATATGTTAAATGAATATGTAACGAGAGAATTAAAAGAAGAAGGCGTTAATGCTACAGAAATAACACATTTTTTGTTTCTTTTTTTGTATTGAAAATGACTTTTACTTCTTTGGAAAAAATCTAGTCAAACAAGAACAAAAGTGGTTGATCGATGATGGGGGATTTGAATTTTGGCATTTCAAAATTCAAAACATGTGCAAAAACAGTTTTCTCATTCCTGGACTGAAAGAGATGCCAACCCGGAAAGATCTTTCATTGTTTCATTGTGTGACATCGGCTTGTCTTTCAGTTTTTTTGGTCTCTGCTGAGAAGACTTATTGTTTGTCCCTAAAAATCTCTGACATTTCCTGCAGAAATAAAAAACTTGCTGTAGTCAGACTCTTACATAACTATGCTAACTCCACCCCTGCACCGCTCACAAGCCCAGAATAATCAGCACATAGATACGACAGGCCCACTGCCTCCTCCACACACACACACACACACACACACCTTGGCCCCGTCCAGGCTGATGATGCGGTACACGTTCCTGGTGTTGTCGTAGAAGTAGGAGACGGTGACGGCGTGCTTGCTGGTGGGAACCCAGTTCTTCTTGGTGCTCGGGTCGATCTGGAAGACGTGGGCCCGAGCGCTGAAGATGGGTTGTTCTCTGTGCCGAGGGAAGAAGGAGGGAGAACGGAGGAGTCAGTATCTGCTTTAAAAAAGAAAAAGAAAAAGGCCTCAACTCTGAGGTTAAGTTTGAAATATGCGAGTGTGCAAACGGAATACCAGAAACCAAAAGAAAGCTCTGGTTAAAAACCCACAGCGTGCCACATCGACAGCTCAGCGTTGAACACAGATCGGGACTGAAGGACTCACATTCTGATTCTTCTATTAAAACTTAACTCTCTTTATATCAGGTAGAAGAAATCAAATAAACCATAAATCTGCAAATACAATGACAAAATGTACAAATGTTATAAAGATGTGCTTTATAACATTCCAAATCCACAAATAAATTCAGAATAATTCACTCCGTTCCCTCGGAGTTAATGAACCTTTACAGCCAGCGGGTAATGAAGTGATTATTAATGATTTATGTTCCAAAATGAAGCTCAAAGAATATGATATAAAGCTGTGGTTTCCTCTGCTGGGAGACCGACCAACCCGTGTTACCGTGTCATGAAGTCATGAAGTCTATGACCAACATTTGATCTGAAACAATATCAAAATGCAAATCATCACCTCTTCTTCCCAGTCTGGATCTGTGGAGCAGCTCTGTGATGGAAGAAGGACTCACATGTTCATGTTTAGGATTCAAGTAATTTACTCCATCACATGTATTTGATAAGTTACATTGCAGATTGATTAAAAACACAAATGAATACCTCATGATGTATTATTATAGACTAAAAAGAATACGAAGTGTTGGAAATAAGCTCCTCCTTTACCAGCTGCATAATAATAATAATTCCCAATGCAACAGTATGAGATAACGTCATTCTGAAACTGTGGTACATTTGTCTTTGCTGTGTCATCCTCATCACAAAGATAATTTCACTTCCTGTGAAATGATTTGCTTGCAGCGACTCAGGACGAGCGTTTATGTAAAACCGGGTTGGAGACTCGCCGTTTCGGCTGCTGAACGCACGAGTTAATGTTGCTTAACGCTCGCCGCTGCTTTCAGAAATACGATGAAATACATCCAGACAACAACCAACACAGGAAGATATCAAAATAATGTTGCTTTTTTGTCAGTGAATGGGTTTTATTGTTTTTTTGGGGGGTTTTACAGTCTTTTTTTAGGATTATGAGTCTTATATTTTGCATGTATTTTGCAGATTGTGTATATTTATTGATAAACCCTAAATAAAATATGATTGAATGTCTCCAGCCGATTCCTGTAAAAGCCTCTTAAAGCCTCTTCGGCTCCGGATGACGATGAAAGGCAGAGAAACGGATTCACATCCAGATCCCGTCAGTCCTGCTGTTGGAGGTCGTTTCAGGTCAGCCACACCTGATCCTCATTAAACCTAATTAGTGGACCCGCCCATCATTAACCCTGCCTGGACTCGCCTACACAGCTGACATCACTGAGCATTTACTCTCATATTGTCACATAGAAAGACTTTCAGTAAACCCGATGCAAACCGCAATGAACTGGAAATCAATTCAAGAGACTGGATTTCAGGACAGACTGCTTTTCCAGAGTGTAAAAATGCTAAATATTCACAGATATTATATACACATATATGTTTTTCAAACCAGTTAAGAGGCCTAGCATATATATTACCCTAATTTATATAGATTTAAATCTATTTAAAACATAAACAAACCAATGATCTGACAGTTTTATCAGCTTAAAGTCTTAGTTTGGTGGGTTAATATCATTTTATTTTATCATATCAAACGTTTTGTTATATACGTTTTGAGCGAGTATGACCTTGTTATTATCAATTTCGACGTCGTGATTGTGCGTCACGATATTGTTTTATACGATTCCGATGAAGGAAATAAATGATCATATTGAATTACTGCCCTAATTCCGACGTTGACTAGATTATGTCACTGCTTTTAATTTGACTTCGGCTCAAACCACAGCGTCAAAGTCTCAATTACTCTCCAGCTTTTAAAGGAGGTCGAATTGGCCACATTTGATGTTTCATTCATTCGTCTGACAGCGTGTCCCAGATCACAATCTACCCGCGCGTGTGTGTGTGTGTGTGTGTGTGTGTGTGCGCGTGTGTGTGTGTGTGTGTGTGTGTGTGTGTGTGTGTGTGTGTGTGTGTGTGTGTGTGTGTGTGTGTGTGTGTGTGTGCGTGTGTGGTGACCCTGAGCCCATAATCCCTTTTTCACAATGAAACGTACGGAGGCATTCAAGTCTCGATGGCGGGTGCTTTGACAGAGGAACCCGACTACCAGCAGTTCTCCACACACACAGACACACACACACACACACACACGCACACACACACACACACACACACACACGTTTGCATACCCGGGAGACAAAGACCCGTTGTGTCTGTTAAAGTGTTGAGATTATCTCTGACTGCAGCGTGTTCCTTATCAAGCTATCGGTCGCCGATCAGACACTCCACGTTTGTCCTCGGATCAACTCCGATTCAAGGGGATTAGTCAAAAATATCCAAATTGTCCTTATTATTAATTAGGGATGGGACACAGTAAGTTGAATGCAGCCGTCTAGCTCGCCGTCGTGGTAGAAGTATGAAAGATGGAGCCTGATTTAAGAAGTACAGGATACAAAAATACACTTTTTAAATGTATTTGTCCTGTTTTGATGCATGGAGACCTTATGATGTTTGAAAATGGATGTTCATTATCTCATCTGTTACACGACAACAACATGCACCGTGATTCCAGCATGTTGTTTTGCCATTTAGAATAATAATATCTTGAATTGCAATTATTTTGTGGCATTACATTTTCATTTCGTCTCCAGATTTATAAATGACAAAAAAATCCTAAATAAAGATAAAGACACAGTTCATTTAGAGTGGCAGATCACTCAGAAAAGCAGCAAATCCTCACATGTGAGAAGACGCCTCGGTGTAACTTCATTTATTTTTTTCATGTGAATTTGCTCTTCACACTCTCTGACATTTTAATGTGCGTTACAAAACAATAAAACATTCAGTGTCAGTTTGCCGTGCTGCGCTAGCAGGAAAAAATAGCCCTGCATTACTAACTTAGCTGCTGCGTCGTCATGGCAACGGCCATGTGACTCAGGGCCTGGTCATGAGCTGCAAACATCCTCCGACTCTCTCTCTCTCTCTCTCCCCCCCCCCACACTCTCCTTCCCACCACATGCTCTCTCGCCCAATCCGACAAAGATCTCAAATGACTATATTTCTAAAATAATGCGGATGGTTTTGAAGTTAAAGCTAACCGTCCATGCAGGAAACGTTGCTGCTGCTTATCTTCTGTCATCACGCCTCTCTACGGTCACTTTAACATAAAGGCAAAAATACTGGCATGGAAAGGAAGTGTGCTTCGCTGGCATCTGCAAAGCCAAAAACACACCTTTAATATACATACATAAGACACAGAAGGACCTTCAGCCACAGTAAATTCAAGTCAAGCTGACGAGGATTTGATTTGTTCACTCCAAAGATGAGCTCCCGAACTTCTCGAGATCTGTGCCGTTAAAGATTTCAAGATTTGTATGTCACACACACACACACACACACACACACACACACACACACACACACACACACACACACACAGACACACACACACAGTAGGAACATAGTTCACACTGAGCAATTCAATTCCTATTTCGCAGTTTCCCTTCAGTGACCTCAGATAGATTTCAAGAATACAAATATAGGTATGAACGTGTAAAAAAGGCTGCAGATTGATTGATATTATTGGTTGTTGATCTGAGCTGATTTCCCAGGAATAAAAGGATATTATATAAAAGTATGAAGACTATTATGTTTTCAGTATATAATTGATAAATAGGTGCACAATAAGATGTGTTTGTTAAGCTAGTAATTACCTCGGCATAACAGGTGATTTTCCTCATCATACTAAAATCCCTGTGGAAAGATTCTGGCAGCAGGTCGACCTACTGGTCCCACCGGTTCAGTAGAGAACTTTCCCTGGACTTGGGAAGGGGTTAGGGTTAGCCAAGTTGGAGGAGCACCGCCCGTTTATAATTAATATCATAAGAACAAAAGCTCCAGCACTCCTTTGAACAGCTGAGTCCGACTTGCTCAACTGTCTGTCTGTCTCAGGGATTGACTGTTCTGGACTGGATTACAACCATTCGGCCTTGAGATTTACACAGAGGATGTGTGACCCCCCCCCCCCCCCCCCCCCCCCTATATATGACAACAAACCAATCACATGCCACATCATCAGGAATAAGAACTAGGTCGCCCTTGATCAGGAGAATCGCCACCATGCATCTGCAGGTTGAGCTGCATGCATTACACCAGCCAAATGCATGGGAGGGAGGGGGGATCATTCATATATAGTGGGGGGTTTGAGTAGGTTTGCATCCCCCTTTGCAGCACAAGTCCACTCTATTCCACTCTGTTTTCTTATTGACCAGACAGGGTCATGCTGTCACCAACTAGCCCGCTTCATTACAGCCTAATCTGTTGGCTTCACTCATCTAAACGTCATGGAGACTTTGAGTGGATATAATGATGGACAGCTACTTTTACCAGCATCTTAAAGTCATCTCTGTTAGCTACAGGAAGCAAGCTTGTTGTTATTTAGCATCATAGTTAGCCACGGCTCGGCTAAGTGAACTAGCTCGTCGTTTTTTCCCCCCCAGAAGTCCAAATTAAATAAATAAAACAACATTAAAAAGGAGTGGGAAGTGTAAGTTTGACGTACCCCATGTTTGCTGGATTTGTTTTTGGTGGTTTTGGTTCAGTCCAAAGTGATCCTGTCGGTGGTCTTCTTAAGAAAGGGGGGGGCTAGCTTGATCTCCCCCCGCCTGTGTCCCAACTGAAGCCGGCTGTTGTGGCTTCACGGCCGGCGTAGCCACGGTGCTGTTCTCCGTGTAGACATGGTGGAGGCTCGGTGTCGGTGGTGGTGTTGTCGGTTGTTGTTGTTGTTATGCCCTTGGCAACAACATTTTTCTGTCTGTTGGTTCAACCCAAGCAAACGTGTCTGTGCTCGCATGAGTAACGAAGGGGAGCAGCAACTATTAAAGACTGTCACAAACGAGGAGTTATAAACGCACGAAGCTTGTTCAGTTTATATATTTATAAATATATATAAATATGAGATAAAACAAACAGATAAAAAACGACGGAAGAGGTCAGACAGATGTGCTGTCCGACCGGTGAAACAGCGCTAAATAAACCACCCGTTGCTAGCTTAATTTAAATTCCGTTAGCTAGCCGTGAAATCTGATAAAACCGGAACCGCGTAGGGATAGTTATCCTCGGCCGAAAGATGCCTCAACGCACCGACTGTCCATAAATCCCACTTTCAGTCGCTGGCTCTTCCTCCCGCTCCGCTGTGCCATTAAATTAAATTCCCCTCAACCGAGTCTGGTATTAGTCGCTTCGGGCTGATGATGGTGGACGTCCGCCGGCGAGAGAGGGCTTCATCTCCGCTGCTGTTTTGGGCGAAAAAAAGACCGAAAACAAACACTCGGTGCACACTCCGGGCTGCTTTAACACCATCATCCTTCGGGTGAAATAAAAAAAAAAAAAAACCCGCTCAGCTTTCACCCGCAGGGCTGGGATGTAAACGTATGGCGGTGACGTACGTGCAGCTGATTTAAAATCAACTATCGTCCTTTTGACTTAATAGTTCGCGTAATTTAGCCAAGCGTTAAACCGAGGATTTAAATTATGATCCTGACGCTCCATCGGACGGTTCATCCTCTCATCATCCGCCTGTCTAGTCTCTCTCCCCCCCACCCCCAGCCCCGCTATCTCTCATTCATTTAACATCCTCCGCCGCGGCTGCGTTTGTACGGAGGAGCGTTAACGTAACGACGTCATCACGTCAGCCGCTGAAAACATCCGGCGTGGCGGCAGAGATCAAAAAGCTGCGTTCCAAATCGCGCATACTTTCCTTTAAAGTACACAGCATTTGCATTGGTTTTCTCTGCGCCTTGAACTTTGACCTTCTTGCTCACTTACATCTTCTAAGAGAATAGTCAGAAACGCCCCAATACTATTTAATTTACTGTAGTGTTCGACAATTTTAAAGTATACTTAGAAACACATGATATGCTTCTGGTGCACGCCATCTTGTGGACAGTTACTGAAGTGAACAAATTAAAATTAAATTTAAAAAAATGAGCTCTGAGAAACTGGGAAAGTCATTTTATAGAACAAAAAACAAAAATATTATCATTGATAAGGATAACACTTGTTGGTTGCAAAAATACATAAGATAAACCTCCTTTTAAGTAAATCTGGTGATTGAAGTGGGAAGCAACAGCATATATGACACTTAAATGCTGAACTGTTCACTGCGAATGTCATGTGATCTGTTGTAAATGAGCTAACATATTGAATACCAGGAGGTTTTTGAGCCCACGTTTGTTGTGTCCACTGGGCGAGTTTATGATTTATGATTTTACAGAAGGTATGCAGGACAGGTTTACACACGAGGACACATTTTGCCCGGATACAACGCGTCGACGATGTAAGTGAAAACCCCTCCTCGTCTCCTCCAGACCTACACTTCCCACAATGCTCCTGGACAGACAGACATAAACAGGTGTGAGACTTTCTCACAAGTCAAGAAAAGCTGTTTGTTTTTATACAATATGCTGATTTCTTAGCCCACAAATGTGTGTTATTAGATGATCTCTTAAAACCCAACTAAACACTTATCTGCCTGTGACAGACAGACAGACAGACAGACAGACAGACAGACAGACGTTTGGATATAGGCTTCCAGCAAAACATTATATTTTGACCTGGCACTAAAAAAAAAGAAGCATAAGCCGATTTTTCCAGTTCAAAATCATCACAGTGGATCACTAACTGACCCAGATTAACCTGTTTACTTATGTGTTGAATCCAAGAGGCTCAGCCGGTGGGATCAGACGACAGAGTCGCCTCCCCGCATGTCACGAATGCTTCAGGTGAAACACTGGAAGACCCGGGTTTCTATTTCCAGATTACGCTGAGCGGAGGAGGACCGGCTCGGCTCAGAATGTGATCAGGAGAGCGAGCGGAGTCGTGGTGTGAGAGAGAGGCGGGAGCAGATTCAGATTAATCGAGAACGTTTGCAACAATGGATTCGCTGACAGAAGATGTGGACGCCGAGATGACGGCGTTGACGCCTGATGACGTCACGGGACAGAACCTGGAGGAGGCCGGGGATGAAGTGGAGAACCTGAGGAACAGGTAGCTCCGAATGTCGGCTTCCTGATGTAGAACTGCTGCTTTATAGGTTCATGTTTGAAAAATCCCAAGATGCTAATCGTAATGTTAAATAACCCTTTTCTAATAAGAAATGTGTGGTCTTCGTGTTTATAAAAGAACCAAATTTAACAGAATTTCATGAAAAACCAAAATGCTTCTTCTGACACACTCGTCCTCAATCATCCACGTACATCTTTCTCTGCCTCCAGCCTTCGCGAGGCCGTCCACGACGACAACGTGCGTCCCAAGATGCAGTGCCTGATGATGGACTCCTGCTTCTCCATGGTGACCATGCAGGGCGAGGACAGCGGCATCGCCTGGGAGACGACGCCCAGCCGCGGCAACACGCCGTGGCCGTCCGAAGCCGGGAACCCCACCGTGGATCTGCGGCCGCCGACGCCCGGGTCCCTGCCGGCGGGGAGGATCATCTTCGTCATGGACGAGGAGATGCTCTCCAGGCGGAGGAGAGAGAAGGTCAACCAGAAGGTCAAAGGGCAGCGGGAAGTCCTCGCCGAGAGCTCGGAGAACGTCTCGGGAAGGCCGGAGTTGGTGGAAGTCTCTCAGCCAAACGTGAAAATGGAGGAAGGAGACGAGGAAGAAGACGGTCTGGGGGACAAAGAGCAGCAGCTGTTCAGTTTAGTGTCCGAGGGCTCCGAGATCCTCAACATCGTGGTCCCTCCCAAACTGCCGACCGTGGACGAAGAGGAGAGCAGAGACATGGTGGACAACCTCTCGTACCTGGAGGAGAGCGTCGTCCCCAAAGCCAGCGAGGAGGCGGCTCATGATAATGAGCCGGGATCAGACCCAGCGAGGGGAGACCAGGTCGAGATCCCGTCCCCCATCGTTACGTATGTCATGGATCCACCGGGGGCTCCGGTGGCCAGACCTCTAGGGAGAGGAGCTGCTGGCCACGTGGACTACTTCGAGGCCTTCACCCCGATTGATGCCCGGGCACCAGGAGGTCCTGCCGTGACCCCACAGGGACAGGTGGAGCCAGAGGCTGAGATCCAGGACTCGGAGACACCGGTGCAGTCTGAAGACACCACGACGGCGACTGTGGACGTGGACGAGTCGGACACAGTCAGTCTGGTGGAGATCACCAATGAGCTGCTGGATGAAGTCTTCTACGGCGGCACGGACAGCTACATCCTGAAGACGCTCCACAAAGAGGGCGAATGCGGCGCGCCTTCGAGAGTCCCTTCAAAGCCCAGCGGTTCCACTTTGTTCGGGAGCCAAGAGGACATCCTGACTCCCATCTTTCTACCCGAGGGACCTCCCAAGATTATCGACCAGATCTTGCTGGAGGAGCCCAAAGCCATGGCGTTCCTTTACGATGACCTGTACGAGGAGGCGACCGGCAGTCGGGTGAAGGAGGAGGACACGGAGAGCATGAGGTCTGAGAAGTCCTTCCACAGCCGCCACTCGGACCGCGAGGCCCGTGGGTATCTAGAGAAATACGTCCTCATTGATGAGACTCCTGCTCTGGAAGTGGAGCGCCGTGACGAAGGCGAACGCCCGCAGGAAGGACCCCGGGTGTTGACTCAGGAACTGTATGATTTTGGAGATTTGCTGTCCAAACCTGAAATAGGCGAGATGCCAAATTCCGAGGAGGAAATCACAGACTTCTTCAGGTCCAGTGGGAACTCGTCTCCGTGCGACGTGGATCCGTTCCCGCGATCTCTCGACGAGGATGAACCCCAACCGCCGACGGAAACCAAAGACAAGATGAACAGAAAAGTCTCCATCAACGTGGAGAACGTGGCTAGAACCCCGGTGGATCCGACGAGCGTCTCCAGCTTTGAGTTTCTGTCCGAGGAACCCGACTGGGAGAGTTCAGAATATCCTCCTGCAGCTCCGGAGGAGAAAGGTGTCGGTTCGGATCAGGAAATGTGGAAACAGGGTTCAGAAACGCAAAAGCCGGTCGCCCCTCTGAGGAGAAGGCACGCTCCGAAGGCACGTCTTGACCTCACACCTCTGACCCCGGTGGAAGTTGTAACGCAGGAGACGGAGGAGGCCGGTGTGAAGGAGCAGAGGGAGGAGGAGAAAGAGGCGGCATCAGGGGACGACGGAGAAGAGACGACCCTCTCCGGGGTCAATCTGCTCCCAAGCGCCTCGGCGGCCGCGGAGGCCCCGGGGACGGACATCGCCGTCAGAGACACGAGAGCTGCAGCAGCTCCGGAGACAGACGCTGAGACGGCGGAGGAAAGGCAGACGAGTGAGACTGAAGCAGAAGAAGCCGGCGTTACGTCGTCGGGAGAGGCTGAGATCGAGGTCGATGCACAGAAACGAGGAGGCGGTCCAACTGAAGCGGCCAGAGACAAAGGACAGTGTGTGATTCTTTAACTGAGCTGCAACACGTTTCCTGTCCAGCGCCCACTCAAGTCTTAAAATCACATGAGTGTATTTCACATATCGTTACATATTAAATAGTACATTACAAATATACTGACAAAGAATTGTACTGCAATCTGGAAATATATTGAAAGTATATTAACATCATACTTTACATTAATTTGTTCCCACCATAACACTTTTAACACACTTTAAAATAATTGTACTATATTACACTTTATATTTATATTAATTACTAGTGTACTTTTTAGCCCATAAATGTACTTTAACTTAACTAATCGAAGTACACTGATGATAAGTGTGTCTGCAAGTACTCAAGTATACTTCAATGTATTTATTGATATATTTTTCACCAGGGTTAGAACTTCATATGTTAATGTTTTATAGTGTTTCTAATGTGTGCCCATTTGTAGCTGGCTGTCCTCACACTGCATGAAAGATTTAAATTTGATCTGTCTCTATCTATACATAAGGAGAATATTTCCTTTCGCTAACTCAGTCTCTGTGGTTTGGGTGGGTGACAGCGGTGTGAATCACAGCGTGTTCGGAGGGAGAGGTTTGGGTCACGAGTGTGAATTAAAAAGGGTGAGAGTGCATGTGTGTCGGTGTCGGTGTGACTTCGGTACGGATCCTCAGCTATAAATAAGCCTCTGGCTGTTAACCTGACACCTCGTCTCCGTGTACCTTCTTATGAACAGTCAAAAAAACATGTGTAATACGTGCAAACATGGACATATTCTTTGTTTCAACCTTAAGGCTTTCAAAAACCGACATATTAACTACAATTAATGCTTGTTTATATTTGTGTGCATGCTCCTACTTTATCCACAACAAATATCAAGCAAAAAAAAACGGATTTAAAATAAAATGTTGTTTAATATCATCAGTTTAAATGCACTTTGGCGACATCTAGTGTTAAAAAACGAGTATTTTCCTATTTTTAGTCTTTAAATAAATCGTTGTTTCCCTCCACACCGACAGGTGGCAGCCATGAGTTGATTTCTTACCATTAAAGCCATAGAAGCACACTGTATAGAGCTGTAACGCAATTTCACATTGCTAATAAACAAATATGTTCCCTCACTAACTCAAGTAAACAATTATTAAAAGTAAGACGTTAATAAAATATGTTGAATTTAAAACACATAACCCCAAAATGTAGCCTAGTTTCAAAGCTAACTGGCATTTCTAGATCGTTAGCTAACTTGAATGTTGCATTAGCTCGCTGCTACTTTAGCATAGCTAAAAATAAATTGGCTAGGGATGATTAAAGCTGGAACAGAATAAAATAGAATAGAATAACACATTCAAGCCTTGTGGTGAAATTGTTATTAAAAATTATAAGATAGAGAGTAAAGCGGGTTCTTTCTAGTTCGTGTATTTCTATGTCGGTGGCGCTGTGTTTAAGTACTGGGGGATAAGTTAGCTTTTTGAGCTAACTCCGCTATGGACAATGTCCCCGGCGTTTCCTCTCCCGAAGAAAACGGACCGGGAACCGACGACAGCTCGTCGACGGACGACGGACTGGTGGACGCGTTCGGGGACCTGGCTGCCCTCCCGGTCGAGGTCGGCGAGAGAAGACCGACGTGTTTACGGTGCCGGTGAGCATTAAAAGCGAAGCTAATGCTAGCCAGCTAACAAGTTAGGAGTGTGTGGAGCCTCGTCCTCGAGTACCTGGCGTGGTTTTCTGTGAGATGTACGTCGTTATTGGAAGACTAGCTGAAACTAGGAGGGGGGTGGCTATAGCCTGGGATGTAAACAATCACAGCTTCACGTCTTCCAACTCTCCTCCCATGTAGGCGCCCTCAGAAGGTGTGTCTGTGCCCTTTCCTCCCACCACAACCCCTGGAGGTCTCCACGTGTCTGTACGTGGTGCAGCATCCCGCAGAGGTGAGTCACTACGTGTCAAACACCTCCAGTACATCAGGGCTAGTTGTGCATAACACTTTTCATACATACGTGTGTGTGAATTTACACCCTATTTCATGTTTTATCTTATACTAGTGCAACAATTTCTATAACCAACCAACCCCTCCAAAATCAAAATATCGAGAATCGCTAATAAAAGGGGGACACTGTGTTATAATTTGCCCCTGGGTTTCACTCCTCAGCCACATAGATGTTGCCCTAAACCTGTTTTGTCTCCCCTACATCTAAATAACGAAGATAAAATGCTCCTGCCAATGAGCGGTGCACCACTGTATGCACTGTTTTCTTTTCTATGAATCAAACCAGCGAATGACGATCATGAGCACATCTTCATCCTAATTACGGTCAGCTTTTCTAACGCCGGGTGTTCTTTCAGGAGAGCAGAGTTCTTCGCACGGTGCCTCTGCTTGCTGCGTGTTTGCCACAAGGAAAATGCAACGTCATCGTGGGAAGGAGGTTCAACGAGGAAAAGTGAGCCGTATTTCTAGTTTGCACACTGGTTTCACAACATTGAAACATTGTGTTTTTTTCTCTAATATGTTTTGGTTTTTAATCTCCCCGCCTTTTCTCTCCCCCGTCAGGCACCCAGACTTGGCGGCGGTGTGTCGGGACAGCAAGACGCTGATCCTGTACCCGGGTCCCAAATCCCAGAACCTGGAGGAGTTGGTGCAATACCAGGAAGTAGGCGCAGTGAAACACAATGTGATCATCATAGACGGCACCTGGAGCCAGGCCAAAAACATGTTCCTCAAAAACAGCCTGTTCCATCTGCCTAAACAGGTGTGTATATGCGTGGTGTAACATTAGACGAGGCGATAAGGTGCCAGGAGGAAAGCAAAGTTAATTTTGTTGACAGCTCTGAGTCCGATTACAGCTGTCGTAGGCAAGATTTCTATTTGAACAATGGCCGAAATCATAAAATAAATTGCTGGAATAGAGAAGTGTGGCGTATTCACCGGAGACAGTTTTCTCCTGTTACACCCACTGGTGGGGAAGCTGCTTCACCCACACGAAATGACTAATTGAGACTCATTGATGACTCATTTCTTCTCTTCCCTCCCCCTTGAAAACTTCTATACAGAGAGGTAAATGTGTCGAACGGTGTCAAAAACAGGGTTTAATTTCATTACAAATGAGAAATATTACAACTTTGAATTCATACACCCTATTATATTTCAACAGGAAGAGAATGCCTAACTCACACTACTGATCACCTCTGCTTTTTTCGGGTTCCTCAGGTGCAGCTCAGCCGGACTCTTTCCAGTCAGTACGTGATCCGCACGCAACCCTCCAACATCTGTTTGTCCACGCTCGAATGTGCCGCCGTCGCCCTTTCCATCCTGGAGCGGAATGACGACATCCAAGAGGTGACGGCATGGAAATAAATAGGGTTATTGGACGACAGCAGTCGTCTGTTTGCTCCACACAAGTGACCACTCGACTGATTGTTTATTGTTTTTAGATCCGTGTTGGTGTCTACCAACCCCTGAGAAAAATGTCTGACTTTTAAGACGCTAAACACTCTGTTTTGAAAACAGCTGCTGGCTGCGTCTGAAGGTTGCCGGTCATAAAAAAAAAAAACAATCAGCTGATAGACCCTAAAATGCTCAGAACAGCTCAGAGGCACTGCAGTAAATCTCTGTAGGTTAATTACGACAAGGAACCCCTTTCACATTCATGTAGTAATTTGATTTATTGTTAATTATAGCAGCTAGTGTGAAACAGAGGGTGCATTGTCGAATAAAGCTCTTCCTGTTTTGCCGTCCAGGTTCTGCTGAGGCCCCTGAAGGCTCTGTGCTCCTTCCAGCTGCAGCACGGCGCTCAGGTTCATCACAGCAAGGAGCATCTCCTGAAGAACGGCATGTACGACAAACCCATGCCCAAGAACAAACGCAAGATAAAGAGGATGGAGAAACTCGTCACCGACCACAACGTCTGCCCGAGATGAGGCAGCGACGGAGCGGAGAGACGCTCGACCGTGAACGCCGCCGTCCGTCCGTCTTCTCTGCTGCTCAGGACTTTACCATCAGGGCACAGACACCACTGGACGTTTTTTGAGTTTTTTTCTTCTTGTTCTTTTTTTTTTTTTTTTACATATTTGCTGGAAATTTTAATTTATGTATTTGTCATTAATTTAAAATAAATTAAAGATGTAATTTAAATGTCATGGTGTGACAGTGAATCTGGTTTCATGGTTTTAACAGTTAACAGTGATCCTGCCTGTGTTTTTATGAAAGCTGTGATGTATTATGAAGTAAATATACCTCTAAAGCATTTGCTATTCCAATAAACTGCCAGATGCACAATACAGAAGGAATTGTATTGCAATGGATGGGATTTCCAAGATACAGTAGGGTACAAAAAATATTTTTTATTAGTACGGTTTTAATAAAAATCTACATGGATAAGTCTCAATTCTTGCCATTTTCAAATGCTGTTAAACTGCATCAGAGAGTTTTATGCAAAACATTTTTTTTATGTTACTTATAACTTCAACTCATTAATTGTAAAACAGGCAGGTTTTTATTATACATGCATGGTGGATTAATTAATGCATGGTTGCCATGTGTTTACGGACTAAAATATATAGAAAAATATAATTAAACACTTATTTTGGCACCACTATTCCTTGAACGATGCTTTGTTCAGCAAAGATGACATTTCAAAACACTAGATAAAGTGATAAAGTGTGATTAGTATTCTTTGTGGTTTTCTGGCATCGAAATAAAGTCACACATTGAAGATATACATTAGATTAGTATATTAATCTGTATGCATCTCTGTCTACAATACCATTCTTAATTAAATGTGGCAATTTAAGTAGATATTTGAAGAAAATCACAATAGATGAATAAAGAAAAATAAAAGCAGCAAAGTACACAAAAAGGGATTGTGTGTGTGTGTGTGTGCGTGTGCGTGCGTGCACAGTATTTTGTAAGATCCCTTGAGACGTTTGCCTTTGGCTGAGCAGCAACTGCGCATGCGCGTTTCGCGTCGGCCCCCGGTCGCTCCGCCATCTTTGTCGGCTGCCCCCATTGTTCACTCAGCGGCGGTTAATCAGTTCATACTGCGCAATAAAATAACTTGACGGCGTTACAGACAGCTGCCCGCGACAGTCGTGGATTTGCTCTCGGGGGTTGCTGCGACTTGTTCTCGGCCAGCAAGTTGAACAGAATGGACGATGACCAGCCCAAAACCCTGTAAGTGTGGCGTTGCGAGTCTGCGTTACCGTTAGCTTGTGTGCCGTCACGTAGCTAATTTAGCATTAGCCAGTTAGCGTATTATCTAGCACACAACGGGAGAGATTTAGTCCCGTAAAACTCAATTATAAATCCAACAGTCATTGTATTTGTCTAACCCGATGCGATGGTTATAACGGTAAACACGTCGCAGTGATGTACCATCTGGTAAATTCGCCTCGGTCGTTAACGCTAGCTAACGTTAACTCCGTTCCAGAAATAGCTCAAATTAACGCGTCAGGTTCACGCCTTCTCACCAAGGAAAACGGAATTATTGTTGTAAATAAGTACAGTTTGGTGTGTTGTGTGTGTGCCGAAGTAAATGGCAACGTCGTGTTATTGGCTGTATGTATCAGAGATGGCTCTACGTTGGGAGGAAGTCTAATGATCAGCATGAGGACACTGAACTGGCTGTTTTTCTCTATGGAGTCTGGTGTGTCATCACTTACCCCCATAACGTTGCATGCGTGATAGAATCGTCATTATAGCACAGGCCCAGGAACGTTATGACGTTACCGCGCTCAATGTCAACATAGGCTTGTTTTTTTTGGTATTAATCTTACTATATAATTACCTGGATAAAATTAACTTTGAGTCTATTTAAAACCAGCAGTGTTGTAAGACAAGGTCAGGCAGCATGAGGTTTTCCTATTCCCTATCTTTAAATATGACTTATTTCCATCAACTGTATATACATGCATGTATATCAGTCAATTATTAATAATATATGTATATATTTTAAATGCTTTTGTCATACGTTACAAGCCAGTATCACCACAGGAAAGTTGTATTTTGACCTCTCCAAACAAAACACAGGAGAGACGACCACCCCTTTCTTATTGATCTACGCATGTGTGTAAACACAAACCTCTAAAAACACTGTCCAAGTCCAGTGCCACTGCTCAAGTACAGGGTAAAGGGTTTACCTCTACCTACGTAGCAATGGTTGGAGGGAAAGCTTGTCATGTTACACATCACAAAACAATAATAGGTATTCTGTGTGTCTTCTGTCCGTTGTAGGTATGTGGGGAATCTGTCCAGGGACGTGACAGAGGCCCTCATCTTGGAGTTGTTTGGCCAGATTGGACCTTGCAAGAGCTGTAAAATGATAGTAGATGTGAGTTAATTTTTTCATCTTTTTCACTTGATTTTATATGTGAAAGTTCATGCATGAACATGTTGTGATCTAATACCGTTGCTTGATATTTTCCCCCAAAGATATTTTTTTATTCCCCTTTTAATAATGGAAAACAATTAACCACACATTTGATTCATTCTTGTGTGTTTCTTGTCCACTCCAGACGGCAGGTCATGATCCGTACTGCTTTGTGGAGTTCTATGAACATAGACATGCCACTGCCACAATCGCAGCCATGAATGGTCGGAAAATACTGGGTAAGGTAAGCTATCCTATCTCCTGGGTGAGTCGACTATGGCGAAGGCTGGGTGGGCAGGGATGGAAATGAACCGGCCGGAAAAAAACTTGTATCTTCTTTAGATCTTCTCTTACTTCCTTGTTCCTGCTCCACTTCACTGAATGTGTTTGTTTGTTTGTTTGTTTTTTTGCCCCGTGTGCAATGTTTTTCTGTGCACAATCTCAAACAGAGTGGGGTGGGAACACCAGCCACTGATCTCTGTTACTGTTCTGGGAAAACATGATGTTTAAATACTCCACAATGTTTGGTTTGTATCTGTAATTGTTTCCCGGTTTCTTCGGGGTCAGTAGATTCCTGCAGTGATTGGATTTAACACACGGAAGCCACAATGGATTCACTAATCGCATTTCGTTTACTGGATTGGCTAAAATATGGTGTTCAAGCATCTTTTTCTTAAATTATTTTGACAGATTTTTCAGGCTGACGTTGCTTATTCATTATTGACAACATTTGTGATTTTAATTTGGACCCCAGTATGGTTTGAACATGTACAGAAGCTATGAATATTTCAATATTTATTTTAGTAATATTGTCATCATTGCAAAAATATTTTATCTGTCCAACAATAATTTAAGTTTTAAAAAAAAGTGTGTGTTTTGCATTCTTGGCCCTTTTTCAAATTAAAGTTATAATATGTATTTTAGTGGATGGTTTGGTCTATGTAGGAGAACGGGGGAATCCAAAGTTGAGATGTTGAAGTGTCCTGTTTTGTCCGACCAGCAGTGGAAAACCCAACAATGTTTAGTTATTAGCAAGAATAATGTGAGGCTGATCAGAAAAGTTGCACGTTTCATTTAGACATTTGACCAATTAGGTTATGAAAGCATTTTTTAAAAAACTATATTAATTGTCAATCCATGTGTTTATCGGCTTAGGTTCAGTCGTCACCACACTGTCACAACAAATAGGCTTTAAAAGCAGGATCTATGCATTTACACAGGTGTTCCTATTGTCACTGAATGCACCACGCTGACTGTTTTTGAATTAAGATTTTCCCTGAAGTGAGTTTGCCATCTTGTTGATTTGATTGATTGATTTTTTTTAACATGGCCCTGCTGTGTAATCATGCTACATGTCTATGATCTACATGAATTGATGCTCTGCTGTCCCCCCTTACATCTCTACTGCTGTGTTCTTTTGCAAAGTTATTTCCACGTAGAATCCACATAAGAGCAACTTCAAGAGAAAAATACATTCAGTTGAAAATATTTTATCCTCAACAGGTATTGAAGGACCATTTGAGGAGTATAACAAGTTCGTAAAAATCACTTGTTTGTAAGTCCCTTGTTATTTGGACCTTACTTCCTACAGTTTTTGCTCCAAATTTTTTTACTTGACTGAGACTGAAATGTTCCTGATTATGAAGGTGAAATCTTGATATCCCTTTTTATAATCTCCACTGTGTTTTACTGTTTTATTAAGTAATGCAGAGGTATGTCAAATTAGATAACAATGGATAAATCAAGTTGTAGTGGTTTAAGAACCCACGTGTGGCACACAGAGGCCACCTTATTATTTTTATTATAATAAAAAAAGTTCTCAATCACAAAATAATAAAAGTAAAACTGGTGTGTGTGACAAAACCTCTAATCAAAGAAAAAGCACCTTCCTCTCTTCTGCACGCCTACTTCACTTCTCACCTTTCTTCCTCTTCCTCCCGCTCTCGACGTCTGTCTATCCTGCAGGAGGTCAAGGTCAACTGGGCCACGACGCCAACCAGCCAAAAGAAAGACACAAGTAGTAAGTAGTAATCAAGGTTTCTTCAAGGTCGACAACATCCCCATTCTCTTCTTGTTTATGGGGGGACGAAATCGCTTCTTCAGTACCATAAATATACACATTATTATGTTTCCAGCCCAATAAATCCGGCCCATCCCTCATGGGATTAAACATGTATCTTCTGGTAAATAAAAAAGCACTTCTATTTTCTTCAAATAACATATTTGAAGTAAACTGTACACTAAAAACAATTCCCACATAGCAAGTTTATCTTTATGAAGTGTTTTTTTTTAATTCAATTTAGAATACATGAATTAATAAAAAGTACAAAACTTGTTGGTAAAATGTTGTATGGATAAATACATAAAATATGGATAAAACAATTTAATAATACTTGCAGTAATAAAGTGGAAGATGTTGGAAATGGCAATAGTAATAGTGCCATCATTTGAATTATTTTAGTAAATAAGGTTGTTTTTATCGTACTCTCTGTTGTTACTGTGATAAATGACTGTTTCTTTGAACTGTGTGAATATATGTTCTTTAGGTCACTTCCACGTCTTTGTTGGAGATCTAAGTCCTGAAATCACCACAGATGACATAAAAGCAGCTTTTGCTCCATTTGGGAAAATATCGTAAGTGTATTCTCATTACTTCTAGATTAAATTGTATTTGCCTTTTTACAACAGGCTACATCATTAGCATATTTTATCTCCTTTTGAACTTTCTTCAAGGGTAATATGTTGCTTTTATTCTTTAGTTTTAATCTTTTTCCAAGTCTTGCCAAAAAAATAATTTTTACTTTTTAATCAAACTTACGACATACTATTTAATCTAGTTTAAGAATGCAGCTTTGTATGGACCGTTTTGTGCCTGTTGGTTCATGTTGAACGTGTTGCTTGGCTCATTTGCACCACATCTGATACTCGTGTGGGTCCCTCAGCAAAACACCTGCCAAGTGTGAAGTATATCAGATGAGCAGCCCCATTCCTGGCTCTATAGTTAGATGCTACTATGCATATAACACAAAGCGTCCTCTATGAACAACTTTGAATTGGTCCCGGATAAATGAATCTAACCGTGATGTTGTTGTTTCTCCACAGGGATTGTCGAGTGGTGAAAGACATGGCCACAGGTAAATCTAAAGGCTATGGCTTTGTCTCCTTCTTCAACAAATGGGTAAGTGTGCCGGGACACCCATGTGTTAGAGGACTGAGAAACGTTACCTTACTGGAAGCTCAGGGTTTTTTGTCCGTTTTTAAAAGCACGATGACATGTTCTCTGGTGCGGTGCCAGTGACTCAGCAGTTTCTATTTTTCTTCTGTAACCAGGATGCGGAGAACGCCATCCAGCAGATGGGAGGACAGTGGCTGGGAGGGAGGCAGATCAGGACCAACTGGGCCACGAGGAAGCCTGCTCCTAAAACTACAAACGAGAGTGAGTTCACCGTCATGAAACCAATGATCCATGGACTGTATCTTTCTTTCTAGCTCCTTTTTTCCCTTTGGAAAAGACTCTTTTGAAGAAAAGACAACTAATTAAAGAAATAAAAATTAAATTCTATATTTTGTCTAGCCACCAACACCAAGCAGCTGTCTTTTGATGAGGTGGTGAACCAGTCCAGCCCCAGCAACTGCACCGTTTACTGCGGGGGAGTCACAACTGGTCTCACAGGTGAGTTCACTCCGTAAGAATGAGCTGCCTGGTTTGGAAGGATGTCTTCATGTGGAATATTAACAACTTTATTTTTCCTTCTGTAGAGCAAATCATGAGACAGACATTCTCACCTTTCGGACAAATAATGGAAATCCGCGTTTTCCCAGACAAAGGCTACTCGTTTGTGAGGTACGGCATCCCTGAGTCAATTCATTTTATTTATAGTGTCACAGCACAACAGAAGTCATCTCAGGACACTTTACACATTGAGCAACATCACCCAGGGGGCCTTACAGCGACAGTGGTGAGACATTAATAGGCTTTCATGCAGAAATCTCATGCAGCCCAGGCCCTTGGGTTCCAACTGCATTTGGTGTTGGTAGTATAGTAGTAGTAGCATTAACAGTAGTGGTGGTATTAACAGTAGTAGCCCATGGCAACAGGAACATCCACGCCCAGAAAGCAGCAGTAGTTTCCATACATCATTCTATGATCCTCACGTATACGTTCTACATATCCAACTTGCTGTTTTTGTCTGCAGGTTCAACTCCCATGAAGCGGCAGCCCACGCCATCGTCTCCGTCAACGGTACGTCCATAGAGGGCTATGTGGTGAAGTGTTACTGGGGCAAGGAGACGACGGACCTGGTCAGCCCCATCCAGCCGGTACAGATGCCCCAGGTATGTACAAACACACTCCCCCGACACGATACCATGTCATCTGGGCTGCTGCGGTTGAGCGCCACGCCGCTCTGCAACGTGACACTCTGCCTCTCAAAATATGCCTCCGTCCGTCAGCAGAACACGGTGAGCTTCGCAGCGCAGCCCTACAGTCAGTGGGGTCAATGGTACAGCAACACGGCGGCGCAGCAGATCGGGCAGTACGTGCCCAACGGCTGGCAGGTGCCGAGCTACGGCGTCTACGGGCAGACCTGGGATCAGCAGGGCTACAAGTGAGTACAAGGAGAAACCCTCTTGTTTTTCTGTCCTCCCCCCCCCCCCCCCCCTCAACCTGCTGGTCTCTCTTGCTGTTGCCAGTTGCCGTCACCACGGCAACACTAAATGGGGCGTTATCAGTCGGAGCGTTATGTTCTCCGTAGCAACCCAAGGTTTAAAATTATCTCACTCGCTCTCTTTAAGAGCAACAGCATGTTATTTATTTCTGAATACGGGACTGTTTTTTTGCTCACGCTTGACGTATTTATAATATTCATTGAGTATCTCGATCAGAACGTTTCCAGTGGAAGTGATGCAGCCGGGAAACGACCCGTAACACAAACGCTCGCTGAAGGTTTCCGTTTGTCTGCCCCTCTAGTCATCTACACGCCGGCGCTGGATGGACAGGTGTGGGCGCCGTGAGCAACGGGGGCATGGTGGAGCCGGGCCAGGGCGTCAACGGGGCGGTGCTGACCAACGCCACCGGCATGAGCACCGCTGGCTACCACACCCACTGATCCCAGATCAGTCGCCCTCTCTGAAGCCTCTGAGGCCACATGGATGACACTCTCCGCTGGGGGGGGGGGGGGGGGGGGCACTCTCTCTGCCACCACACAAAGTTATTCTGTTCAAGAGGCTGGTACGCCATTTTATCAACCTTTACCAGCCCCTCCCCCCCCTCCCTAAAAAAAAAAAAACAACTTCACCCACTGCCCGAATCTGCAAGTGTAAAAGAAAACGATCCACTCCAGAACACTTAAACACCCCGTTAAATCAGCCAATCAGCTTGCATTCCCGGGCCCATTTTTTTTATTTTTTATTGTTTGGCGTATTTTTGTAATGCCTGCAGATAACTGGCCAAAATGTAAATTATACGACCGCGCTAAGATATTTCTAGTGCAGCCACGTTTTAATTTTCTGAAGAAAGATCAAGTAATTCTATTAAAACAGCAGGTTTTTGTTTTCAGCCCCCCTTTCAGAGCCAAAGAGCAAAGGGCAGAATTTTATACCGATGTTTAACAATCATACTGGGAGACGAGGCTTCCAACTTTGCCACAGAAAGCACTCAATAGTCCACAGGAAGTAATGCAATATATATTGAATAAGGGGTGTGATTTTCTTTTCTTTGCTTTTTTTCCCCCCCCCCTCCTCTCCTCAATTGGAACCTCTCGCTCTCACTTCTGGTCTGTCCACCTGTTATGAAAAGTGAACAACAAGTCCAAGCCAGTTCTCAGGGTGTTGTCAGTCATTCTGTGAAATGTAGGAAATCACTGAGCAGACACAAAGCAGGCAGGGGGGGGGGGAATTCACTTTCATCTCCCGGGACGGACTCCAGAGAATCCAGTGTAGTGGATACGAGTGTGTGTGTGAGTGTGTGTGTGTGTGAGTGTGCTTGCGTGTGTCTGCATGAACTGATGCTTTTACACACAAGAACAATGTCCAGTTCACCCCCCCCCCCCCCCCCCCCCCTCCCCCCCTGAAACGGAAAGGACTATGCTGTCTTTTTTTTTTTTTTTGCAACGGATAAAATGGTGTCATTTTTTTTTGTTTTTTTGTTTTGAGCAACTTCAAAATGCTGACATTGTATAAAGAGCTTTTGCCTTTTTTGTGTTTAATTTCCGGGACTGTCATAAAGAAATGTTTGCGGTGACACCATCGAAATCATCTTGGACGCGCGAGACCTTTTTGATGTTTTTGTTTATAATACACGAAGTGGCTGTCAGCTGTCAACTTTATTTTTTCAAATTAGATTTTCAATATCTCAAATGAACCAATTGCAGGGATTACTGCCAATCTTACCTTTACTTCTAGGCAGGTAAATATTGCACAAATACTTAAGGTTATCTTTTCACAAAATTTGAAGTTTTTTTTTTTTTCTTTTTATGTTTTTGCATTCCACTTTCTTGTCTGTTTTTATGTAAATATCCAAACAGTCTGTTCAATTGTACTGAATCTGTATAAAGACGACATATAAACTAAGGAAGCGAGCTTGCTTCTGGTTGGGCTAATGGACTTTACAAACAGCTGTTTGACAGTAGCATCCCTGTCGAGTGCTGGTCGTGTACAGTTAAAGACACAGTGCAACATTTTGATTCTTCCAGAAGCCTCGGGACGAAAAGCAGCATTGCTACTCGATGCAAAAAAAACAAAACAAACAAAAAAAGCCTCTTCAACTGACACGTAATACACGATTTAAGTTATTATGTCTTAAACCTAAATAATTGTTTTTATAGAGTAAGAAACAACAATTAAGGATCCAAGTTTTGCACTGTGGCCACCATTTTTTTTTATAGTTGGGGGAAAAAAATCCATTGTGTTGCCTTACCCGTGAGTTACTTTTTAATTTAACCAAAAAAAAAAATCATCCGAGTAGGCGGTGCCTAAGAATGTTTTCAACCTATGTTTTTGGCGAGGGGAGTTCTGTTGATGCTTCGGTAACATGGTTTGAATTTTTTTGCTTTGTCCCATTAAAATGCTGATGCTTAACAACAGATCCCAGTTACACTGTTTGCATCTTAATGTTTTAAAGCAGGGGGAAACGAGGAGGATGGAGGGACTGACGAGGCATCACCTGCTGCGGTTGACTTTTATTCACAGCACACCGCTGTAGATGGATGCGTCTTTACGTTTAATGGATTCAAAGTGTGCAGACTTAATGTTTTTATGTTTTTTTCCGTAAAAATTGTTGGGAAACTTTTAATTACAGATTTATTTTAAGCAATCTGCTCATTGTTTTATGGGTTAACAGTTTAGTCCATAAAACGGTAAAAAAGAATGTCCAAATGTTTTTTATTGTCCGACCAGAAGTCCCTAAATTTAAAGATATTCAGCGTTTTTTATCACATTTTGCTTGAAACTTTTAATACTCTATAAAATTCTTTATATTATGGATCTGAAGTTTTCTGAACAAAACTACATCATGTGGTTATTAACTATTATGCAGAGTGGAGACCCATGTAAAGACTTTTGGTTGGACAAAACAAGACATCTGTTTGTTTTTTTAGATATTTTATAGACTAAAATGACTTGATTAATGAAAAAACATGTAACATCTTAGAGAATATCACATCTAAATGGGTAAATACAAGCCTCTAGCCATGCTACTGCCAATCTTACACGAACTACAACTCATCATGCTCACAATGCTAATTTTTTTTTACAAAAAACCCTGAAGCTTCAGCCCTGCCAATCTTCCAAGAACTACAACTCCCAAGCTTCCTCACTTACACGCTTAGTGCGGTTTTTTTAACCAAAACTGAAGCGAGACCCGCCAAATCTTACACGAACTACAACTCCCAGTCTTCCGCGCTCGAAGACAAGAGGCCGCCCAATCATTTTGTTTTCCGCTACACGTGATCGCCTCCGACCAATGGGAAGTGTCGTTACAGGCGCAATGCGGTTGTCGGGATGTAAGGAGCAATGGCGACGGCCGAGACGGGTTTGGAGCTGAATCCGACCAAACAGAAGACGAACGCAGGTAGTTTGAACGTTTCTCGCGTCGGAAGGTCGTGTGTGACCCGGTGTGTTGCTTTTACGGCGAGATGTAACAGCATTTTAACGCATACTGTGTATAAATATATATACATACCACACACGAAGCGTTACGAAGCATATTTAACTGTTACAATGTCGGCGAAACTTACGAAAGCAATGTTATTTTAAATTAAGTTTACTTTGTCGAAAAACATAATTTATTTTTCACTAAACTACTGCCATAGTGATATTATACTGCTAATGTACACATTCTACTGCATGTTTAATTGATAGTACTTACATGGTTTTATGTGTGTTTGTTTATTCTGCTAGTTTATTCTAATTAATTCGTTGTTGATGTGATTATTTACGTTATTCTTATTTTTTTTAAATGAAAAATACACTTAAAACGTCTCCAATCACCTGGTATATGGATTTTTCCTTCAATAACTAGTGTTATAAAGTAAAAAACATTTACACACCAATGTATTATTTACTTATGGAATTAGATGAAAAGAAGAAATATTCCCATTTAGTCCTCCACGGTTCTGCATGATGGAGGAATACTGTTTGAACTTGGATGTTAAATTTGTTTTCCAGCCCAGAAAAGTGATAATTATAAATATTGAACTACAATGGTACAACTGTGCTTTAAATATTGATTTAGTCCGTTTGTCTTTGGGCCCTCTGCAGTAGATTTAAAAGGCTTGAATTGTGTTTTGTCAGTGCTAACCCTACATTAATCTTCTATTTCTATTGCAGAGTTTGAAGCCTGTTAATTCTAGCTTGTTATGAACTAAAAATAATAATAATACAGTATTCCTCTCAGCTTCTGTGACTGGAGATTACAACCTACTGAACATTTAGTGTGGTCCACTTTTCCCCTGTAATCTCTACAGAAACAGGTTTGAACCCCATCAGGTAGAGAATCCCAAAAATGGAGACTGAAGTGACGGTGTCCTCCTCATCGAGCGCCCCCTCGTCTTCCGCCCCCCCGACGACTTCCACCGCTCAGGCCAACCTGGCGGCGAAGCACCGAGACAACCGAAAGACCACGACCACGACTCCCGCCTTCCTCTCCAACCTGGGGAGGGCCACGCTGCGGGGGATTCGCAAATGTCCCCAGTGCGGCGTCTACAACGGCACCCGGGGGCTCAGCTGCAAGAACAAAGCCTGTGGGATTTCCCTCAGGAACGCCACTTCTTCTTCTTCTTCGGTGTCAGCGGCGGCGGGGAGCAGGAACGGCAAGAAATGTCCCGTGGAGGTGGTGAAAGTGATCATAGACAGTGAGGAGAGAGCGGGGAAGGAGCGTGAGGGAGGAGGAGGAGGAGGCATAGGTGGAGGTGTGCAGGTGTTTTCGGTGTGTCACCGAGGAAGAGGAGCCACGGCCACGCAGTTGGGCTTCGTCGAAGTCGTCCCCACCGATACGGCGATAGCGACGGGCGACGGCGCCACCCTGCTCACCCGCATCAATCTGGGGCGCTGCTTTTTGCCGTCGTGCAGGCAAGGTCAAAGGTCAAATCAGGGCGAGACTGAATCCAAGCGGTCCTCCTCCTCCTCCGCCGCCGACAGCCTCTGCGTCCACATCAAGCAGGCGATCGAGTGCCGGAGCCGCGCCACGCCGCTGACCTTGAAGAGCTCCGTGCTGGAGGGCCTGCAGGCCTCGTTCCAGACCCGGGAGGAGCTGTGGAGGCTGGCCACGGAGTCCCCAGGCCCCCTGGTGCAGCGCGTTACCAAAGACACCCTGGTGGTGAAGTGCCACACGGACTCCCAGCATCCTCTGGGGCTGCTGCATCTCACCGTGGGTGCGGGCGGACTGGCGGAGGCCGTGAAGAGCGAGAGACGAGGCCGAGAGCAGCAGCAGCAGCACGCCGTCTTCCACTGCGCCTGTCAGGCGAGCGGCAGGAGAAGCAAACCTGGCGTGGATGGAGCGGGCGGGTCATCAAACACTCATCCTCCTCATCCTCATCCACCCGGCAGCTCCGTCACGCCACAACCCTGCTGCCTCCACTTCTATGCCTGCGTGTGCGCCTTCGCCAGCGATGAGAAACTGGCGTCAGAGTTCGCTGCTTTCATCAACTACACCTCCAGTGGTACAGTCACCTCTTTGCTTTTCTGTCACTCTCTCATTATTAGATTTATATTTCAAACATGTCAAAATGAATACAGCGAATAAAATATTACACAACGAGAAAGCACAGAGATATAGAAATAACTGAAAAGGAGTGGGAAGAAGTTTACACTTATTTAATCCCACCCCTTCACCATAATTCATATCCTCTCTCATACAAAGATTTTATTTTGTTTGTAGTTCATTCTTTATCATTCGATTTTTGTACTTTTTTTTCTCTTTTCTTTTCTTTTTCCCTTTTCCTTCACTGAATAAGTATCTTACAAAAAGATAAGATTTAATATCTAAATAATTCTTATGTACGTGTGTTTGTATATATATATATATATATGTAACTAACACCTAGCCTGTGTACAAAAATCCCTTCTACATGTTCCAGTGGGTCTGAGAGATAAAGTCAGTATTTTCAGTGAAACAAGGTTCAGTATTGTTGAACTTAATAATGTTAATTAATGTCTAATGAGACCTGTTAATGTATTCCTCCACGTTGTTTCCTTTCAGGCGTGCAACAGACCTCCAACGGTCGGGTCATCAGTCCCGGGGAGAAACCTCTGCAACACGCCGAACCCGTCAACTCTCATCATAAAACAAAGAAACTTCGCCTGGAAGAATCTCTCGCTGGTAGTTTTCATCCTCATACCTCCTGAAATATTATTTCACCATCACCTGTTAATGAAAGTCTGAACCCTCCACTGTCCCTCTCCTTCTCCTGCTGAAGGTTCCAGGTGCTTCCTGTCTGCCCCCCCCCCTGCCTTTTTATCTTTCTGCTGCCTAAATCTGCTAAAGAACCTCACATCGTCTTAGACATCCCTCTTATCTTTATCATCCCCGTCTAATCCTGCACTAATCCTGAGCCGCTCCTGAAGAGGCAGTGGACACGACATATTTAACATTTCATTTGATTTCCAGGCCTTTTTAATTAAACCTGACACACTTTAAAGTGGCAGTCCGTAACATTTCCATCTATTTAATTGTCTTTTAAGTTCCTATCTATCAAATAGTGAGTTAAAACAATGGTGGTTGATCATGTGACCCACTAATGAAAGTGTGTGTGTCTGTCTGTCTGTGTGTGTGTGTGTGTGTGTGTGCGCGTGTGTCTCTCTCTCTCTGTGTGTGTGTGTGTGTGCGTGTGTTTCTGTGTGTGTGTCTGTGTGTGTGTCTGTGTGTGTGTGTGTGTGTGTGTGTGTGCGCGCGTGTGTCTCTCTCTCTCTGTGTGTGTGTGTGTGTGTGTGTGTGTGTGTGTGTGTGTGTGTGTGTGTGTGTGTGTGTGTGTGTGTGTGTGTGTGTGTGTGTGTGTGTGTGTGTGTCAGGGAGTCTGCAGGTGGTGGATGAGCGTACGGTGACGTTGGGCTTCCAGCAGTGGCTGGCCGGCGTCACCGAGAGGATCCACCAGACGATGCACTACCAGTTTGATGGTAAGGATGAAGCCGTGTGTGTTTCTTTGTCCAATAGTAATACATTTAACACGTTATGTATTATTTGCTTTGAACGGACAAAAAAACAAAATTAAACAATTACTTTTTTTAGGTTTTTTTTTTGGGAACAGTGGAGATTGGCTAAAATAAGCTAAGCTAAATGTTGAAACACTGATAGAAACACTGGCTAAACCTTTTTTTTCTTATAAAGTTGTAATAAACCCAAAATATCTGATAAACAAATCTGCGATCAAGGCATATTATTATTTACTAGTTACTTTATAAATCAGTATTAACCCTGTTAGTATCAACAAGTTCTAGGTTGTTAAAATAGCTTTGTCAGGTGTATAATATCCAAAGACTTGATTAATGTCGTGGAAGAACCTTTATTAATGATTTAATTAACTTTTGTATCTTGTAATTAATCAGAAGGATCTTCTATAATAAAAAGTAGGGACGTAATGCTTCATAGATGCGTGGGTACAAATACAAATCTATATATCTATATATCTATATATCTATATATCTATATATATATATATATATATAATTTCCCCCACCAGGGAAACCAGAGCCTCTGGTGTACCACATCCCTCAGGAGTTCTTCAACGCTCTGCAGCATCGTCTGTCGCTGGGATCCAAGAAGAGGAGGCTGCCAAACTTCACAACAGGTGCCACGACATTATTCACTAAATTATACAAAGTATGCAGTTACACATCGATTATTAGGTGATTCTTCCTTTTACACGTATCTACTTGGAAATCTGAAATGTTTGTGCTGCATAACACGCAGATATCTCAGCAAAACGCTGCAATTTTTTATTTTTATTTTATTTTATTGTACAAGTAGCAACGTTAGAGTGATAAACACATTTGTTACTCTCTAATTAAAAAATCAATATATGAATGTATTTGATTCTGAAATTGGTCATTCTGCATAACGAAGACTTTTATTTATGATATTTTAATAATATTTTAATCAGAATATGTCTTCGGGGTAAAGATTCGAATGCAGGTCTTTTGCTTGTAACAGAGTATTTCTCCACATGTATTTATCGAGTAAAAGATCTGAATACTTCTTGTAATGGAGTATTATTATACATAAAGGATCAGAATCAGAAGGTTTTAAACCAAAGAAGGAATCTTTGTGTCTTTGTGACGACGTCAGCGTTCGTGAGGAATGATGGACTTCCTCTCGGCTCTTTCTCCAAGTACACCTGGCACATCACCAACCTCATGCAAGTCAAACGCATCTTTGACACCTCGGAGGTAAACGCCATAATTTACATTTTTCTCAGTTAAAACCTCCACGAACTCCATGAGCTGATAAAATTGGTCATACATTCATGCCTATGTTCCCCTTCACCTCCCCGTCTGTCCACCAGGTGCCGCTAGAGCTCTCTCAGAGTTTTGTGAGGAACGTTGACGGCTCTTATTCACGTTTCCGCTGCCCCGAGCCTCCGCCTGAACCCGAACCCCCAGAGGGTCACAGGTCAGACCGGCCTCAGGCCATCCGGCCGATGGAGCTCCGCACCTTCCTCAAAGTCGGTGAGTGACTCGTCCTCGGACACAACGCAGCACCAACGAAGAAGTCTGCTGCACATTATATTGTCATATATGTATATCTCTGCAGGAGCGGCGGATACGAAGGAGGCCAGCCCGTTTGTGATCGAGTGGATCCCGGACGTCCTCCCTCGCTGTCACATGGGAGAGCTCCGGATCAGCTTTGAGTTCGGCCACCAGCAGAGCGGTCAGCTGGAGAACTGTGAGAAGACGAGCGCGGCAGACAAAGGAGGTCGCAACAAGTCGGACTCCACCCAAACCAAACACACGATGGCTGCGGACATCCGTCAGGTGGTCGTCTGATCACAAGCAACCAATCATCCGTTTCACTGCCTCTCTGTTAGGACTCATTGAAACAAACAGTATGTAACTTTACCCCATGAATCCTTGTTATATTATGCAACGTATGGATAATCAATATAATATTGATCAACAGTATTTTTAGACAATCTAGTCTGTAGTGGAGCACTCATCGTGATGACGTTTACTCACTGATAAATGGTCATAATATTAAACCCACAATGAAAAACAGCAAGAGAGGAAGTATGTTTTTAGGAAAATATGATTTTCTGACTGAACTTAACCAATAAAAATAAAAATATAATAAGAACAGCTACATGTGCCGTGGAGAAAGAGGGACACTGTTCCTTTAAGGTGTAAAATCATGTTTCCCAAAAGTAGGATTTTGTTTTGTTTTGCTATGTAACACATTTAATGGATAAAATGTCTATTTATTAGCAAAGATAAATAACTCTCTTGTGGACAATTTTGTTCTGAAGTTTTGTGAAATGTGTGTGTATTTAATTAATCACCATGAATTTTTGCTTTGTCTTCCACCATTAGGTCTATTGGGTCAAAATGTCTTCTTTGTCCAGTACTTAGTTTGTTGTGCTAAATGGCAAATGTTAAGATGGTGAACATGAGAAACTAATATTATTCTGGGTCAATGCAAGAGTCCTCGCAACTTATGGTTTGTGGGACAGTTTATTAAATCACCAAATACATTTGAATTTCTTCGGTTTCTTTAATTCAACATTATATCTGGTGTGCACCTTTGCAGTAAAGACGGTCAGGAACGTTTGTTTACACATATTGGATCTATAGATAAGTCCTATTATGATCTGGGTCACGAAGGTGGGGCGTTTTTTGTCAAGTGGCAAAGTTTGGAGAGTGTGGAGCAGTAGATTGACAGGAAAATAAATAACAAATGAACAAACTAAAGCAATAATAATAGTAAAATGTAAACGTTATTACTTTAATAATGTTTTAATAGCTTTTTTGTTTTTATAATTGAAAATTGACTTCATGTATTGTTTGAATTCATTTTTTAAAATTAAAAATAGTGGTTTATGAATTGAAAATGTATTTATTTATTTATATATATATGACATTTTGCAAGTAATAGTATAACATGTATAATAGAGTATTTATTTGATATAGTATAGTATTTAGTAGAGGAATAAGAAAAAAACAAGCGGAGTCGCCATTAATACGCATTCTTAAACCTGATTGGCTGTTGCTCCGCTGCGATTTGATTGGCTGTTGGCGAAGTAGCTCATTCAGCGTAAACTGAAGGGGAAAATGGCTAACTGCTATCTTGACAGAGAAGACGCGTTGTTTTTTTTACTGGTTTCCCGTGTGTGTTATTCGGAAGTGTTGGCGCCAGGTCAAGAACGGGATTACAAGGATCTCCAACATCTTTCTGAGTGGATTACCAACATGGACGCGGCAGGACAAAGCGGTAGAACCGGACTTGACCGCAGAAACAAACCGGGAACGAGCAGGACGACCGGTAGGTGCCCACTCGAGTTAGCCTAGCTACAGTTGCGGGGAAACGTGGAAAACAGCATGTCAAATTGTACATTTGTGTAATTTTATGGTATTCATGTATTCAAAACAGATTCTTCCTATTTTTATTCCCGCCTAAAAAAAAAACCCTCTACTGTATCAACCAGCCTCAAACGCGTTAGCTCATGTTAGCATTTAGCTAGCGTTAGCCGTTAGTTCATGTTAGCATTTAGCTAGCGTTAGTAGTTAGCTCTGTTCATAATGGTCTGTGGAAAAGAAGCTGTTGTGTCTGGTTGCTGTGCTCTGTAGCGCCTACTAGAGGGGATCAGGCGGAACAGATGTTTAATATTCCAAACAAAAGCTATAAATGACATAAAATCTAATTTAGCTGTTTAAAAACGGCTCCATGGGAGGAAGTGTGTACTATTGTTGGTATGTATTTTAGTGGAAAGACGGTTATAGAGATGGTTATACACATTTCTACCAGCAGATGGAGACATAGGCCTTCTCCTTTCCCATCAGGGGGCTGGATTAAAGCTTTTTAAGGTGGAATGCATGAAAGGATTATTCAAACTGCCTCACGTGGAGAAAACCAGTGCCTTCGTTGTACTCTGTTTCTGTGTTGGCGAACGGAACAAATATATAGAAGGAAATTCAGTCTTTCACTGTGTTTCATGATTTGGCTTGGATCTGGATTCCTCCCTTCTGGGCATTACAAAGCAGGAATTACACATGAGAGATATCACTGGAAACATCATGCAATGCTTCCAAAATGTGTCCAAATGTTCAGAATAGCAGCTTGCACACTGTGTGTCTACATCAGGGGTGTGTAGGCGTTTAAGAACAGTGCCAGGCCCCGGCCTCATTCCTCCCTTACAGGCCCCCAGGGCATCAGTGTTGAGTGGGGGGGGGGGGGGGGCGACAGCTCTGAACCACGCATTTAGCTGTTTATGTAGTCTGTCAGTCACAGAGACGCATCAATCCTCTCCTGGAAGGAAAATTAAGCACATTGTGACAGAGAGACTTCCGTCGTTGCCTGAAAGATGTGTTGCAGACAGGGAGGGGCTGTGAACTAAGAGAAGAGAAATACGTTGCCAGAAAGCAGAAATGTTTAATATTATATTAATAAAAAAAAGACTGAAGTGCTGGTCACATCAGGAAGTGGAACTAAATTAATCTGCGGATCTAAACGTTTGGTGACGTAGGTGAGCTAATGACTAACAGCTTGCTGGTACTTTTTATTTTTTAGTTTACTGTTTGTTTCCACCCACCGCTGTACAGCATAATAGCCAGCTTGCTGACCGTGAGGGAATTTCCATTATTGGGATATATGTAAAAATGTAAAGTGAATCCAGTAGGTTTTCAGTGAGTTTTAATTACAGGGATAATAATTTGAATTGGCACAAAACTGAAGCTGACTAATGCTGACCCTATCAAATTAACGAATCAAAACAAAGCTTTTACAATTCATCCCGAGGGGAACATGAACGTGTAAACGAGGAAAAGTAAAGTTGTTTGTGTCCCTTTTTAATTTTTATTTAATTAATGCACTGTACGGCACTTTGGTCAGTGTGAACTGTTTATAAATGTGCTTTATAAATACATTTTCCTTACTTACTTACCAAAGTAACGAGGCTACTTCATCTGGGGACCATGAACATCCGTACAAAATCTCTCACGGCAATCTATTTTGATTTTGCAGAATAAATGTAAGTCTCATCCGAAGTGATCGGCTGAACATCGGAAAAACTAGTTGGGTAAAGGGAGAACAAAAAGAAAGTAGGTTTAAGCAGATCTCACGACCACGTGTCAAGTAGAAGTGACAAAGTTCAAGTGGAAGAAGCAGCCAAAATACAGCTGACCATAACTGCGAGGTCTGTCAACACCAGGCAACACACACACCGAGCTGACAGCTGTCTTCCAGCTCGGCCGGTCCACATCATCCACACACTCCAGATCATATACGTCGTTCACTGACAGAGCAGGATCTCACCGGATCTTCTTCCTGTCTCTTTTTTAATCGCATATTTTGGGATTGAGAGCACGTTGCATCATTTGGAAACAACCCACCACCAGATGTTTTAATTCAGTGATGAGACACTCCCTCCTTCCAGGTTCACCTCTCATTAATCTTAACTCGTCTACGTTGATTAATCCGCACGTTTCATCACCTTCTGATGTCATATTGGTTTTAGGATTACGCACATTGATCATATTGTGTGTTATTTTTATTTAAGGAGTTTTAAACGATTTAGATGATTCATGGGATAATATCATGAATCACAATTATTTTGGACAAGATAGTTGTGATATGACATTTCCACATCGTCCCATGTCTGATTCCTCCCCGTACATACAAATAATGTAACTATAGTACCGTCATGAGAGCTGTGACATCGTGTTGTACTTTACAGTTAGACAGTCCTCTTAAATCATAGACCGAAAAATCCATTCTTACTTTCACTTTGCTAGATTGTTGTTGCAGCGTCCTCAGATATTTCCTCATCTCCGGAGTCAGCCGTGTGAATACAATAAGGTCAGAACGGTACCTACTATCCGCACGCAATGAGTAAATACAGTGCTGTGTGTCTTTCTGCAGAAACGTAGAACATTAAAAGGGGGAAAACCTTGAGGAAACGCCGCTCATCAGTTACAGAGGTCAGCGTTGTCTGAGCCAATTGGGAAAAAAAAATGCCAAAACACGTTATGTGAGCTCTGCCTGGCAGAGTCACGCATATTACATATGCAAACTCAGTGCACCTGCACTCAACAGCACTCACGCTAATCCGACATGGTGCCCCACGGAGACCTGCCAACAAGCCGTCCACCTGCCAACTGGACGGGGTGGAGGCAGGCCGACAGGACTCGTCAACACGTCCACGATCACCGACGACAAACTGTGCCGTCCATGCAAGCTCCGCTCGGCATGAGAAAAACACGAGAGAGATGGACCTAATGACCCAACACCCCCCCCTCGAATCCTGCCCCTCAATCCTCCAGTCAACCAACCTCCGATACGTCGTCAATCCATATCTCAATTCCCCGAACCGTCACCGCCACCGACCGCACAACAACCCGTATTGATAAGCACATATTAGGAGGGTTAAATCAACCCTGAATGATGGATGACTGAATGGAGTGAGTCGATTTTAACTTCAATTGTGTCAGTATCAACCAAGTAGAGGTGTTTAGTACAAGTTAGAGGGACTTTTGGACACTGAATAGGTCGATTTGTAGCAGTGAAGCTGGTCCGAGCTACAATGGGGGAGCCAACAGATATTTATGTAAAGAAATAGCTTTAACGTCCTCTTATTCCTACAATGTTCAGGTCAAGTCACAGCTCACAGCTTTGGCCACAGGAGCCTAAAAGCTGAAGGATCTCGTCACCAATCTGCCACATAGACTCTCATGTTAACCAATGCCAAAAAAAATAAAGTTACGCAAAAATAAGCATTTTAATTCAGCGGAGCTTCAGCTTTTCCAGCAACCGGCGGATGGAAACTCTTAACATGAATTAAATAATAAATAAATAAACGTGACGATGCCAGCAAAGATTTTTAATTTCCACCTCTTTAAAAAAAGAAAGAAATAAAACGCCTCAGAAGCCATTTTGAATCATGTAAACACAACCGTGCTGCTTTTTCCTCATACATAGCACTGCACATGTGATCTCTCTCTCTCTCTCTCTCTCTCTCTCTCTCTCTCTCTCTCTCTCTCTCTCTCCTGACTTCCTCCTGATTGTTGAGCCGAGCGGCGTCACCATCAGATCCATCAGTGCAGAGTCATTGCCTGAGGAAACACGGGCCAATTATGGTCATAAATAATAATGGGCAAGCGCATCTGGCATGATGACTGATGGGCCTCTCTCACAGCTCATTTACATGGCTTTTGTGTGGCCATCAGCAGCCCTTCGCTCTCACGTAATGCTCGGCAAATGAGCCTTTCACCGAATGTTGTAGATTTCGAGGGTGGAAACGGCGGCACTCTTATCGCCCACAGATCTGAAACCGGGAAGGAAAGAGGATACATTTGCAAGAAGATTGAGGTTTATTGTCCCTCCTTCGTGTTGCCATACATGCTCAGACTTCCTGTCTGGTGTCGTGTGTGTGTGTGTGTGTGTGTGTGTGAGAAGTCCATCCATCAGCATCAGTTACCGTGACACGGGGGGAGATTGATTGTGTCTGCGCGGTCGGGTAACAAACCTCCCACACTCCAACACAAATGCTGCAGATCCCTTACATGTACCTGTCTGACACCTGCCTCCTTACCACGCCACCATGTCCTATTTATAATGAGCCAAGTGGGAAAAAAAAAACACAAGTTACACAGATTGGTGGTCAGTTCTGTAGTGTGAATGCTGTTTCGGGGGGAAATCCTTTAATTTGTCCTTTAGGTCGGTGGCAGCCTCCAGCCAGAGAACAAAAGGCGGCAGTGGCGGCATGCTGACGTGTGTCCCGTGAGCTGATAAGCCCCGGTTGTTAATGGTGTTAGGGTAGATTTCATTACCCCCCTCCAGACTGCTCTCATTAAATAAACATCCTCCTGTCACATCCTTCACCCGGCGAGAAG
The DNA here is from genome assembly GCF_963514095.1 of Eutrigla gurnardus. NCBI lineage: Eukaryota > Metazoa > Chordata > Actinopteri > Perciformes > Triglidae > Eutrigla > Eutrigla gurnardus. The sequence continues at coordinate 17,215,583 of NC_139930.1, forward strand.
ACGAGTATCCGAGGCAGAAGGGGGGGGTGAAGAGGAGAGGAGGAGGCGTGAGGAAGATGGACGATAAAGTGGAACGTTAATGAAAAACTTGCCAATCAAAGCAAAATCAAATTTTGGGTTTGGTGTTCGCGGGCTTGTGCTGCTCGCTGCAGAGACGCCGGTCTGCTGACGTCGGACTCAACCATCTCACCGCTTAAATGAAATGGATTGCCCTGAAATTTGGTGCAGACATTCATGCTCCCCACACACTTTTGTGATCCCCTGACCTTTTCTCTAACTGATCTCAACGTCTACTGGAAGTATTGCCACACAATTTTCTACGGGACATTCATGGTTCCCAGAAGATGTATGCGAATGATACATTTCCTTTCCTTGGTGCAGACATTCATGCTCCCCACAGTCTTACAGACTTTTTGTGATCCACTGACCTTTTCTCTAACAAGGTCTACTGGACATTCATGGTTCCCAGAAGATGTATCTGCATAATACATTTCCTCGAGTGCGCCCACAAGGTTTTTTAAAATGATTGTATTGTATTATCTTGGCAACTGTTTGATGGATTGCTATGACATTGGGTACAGGTAATCATGGTCCCCACAGGATGAAGTGTAATCTGTTGTTTAAAATCAGATTGTTTGCAGGTCTTACTTGCTATTCCACTAGTTTTCTCCAGACTTTCCTCTCCTCCGACCCTCCTTCTACCCCGTCCTGACCTTGCGTAGACTCGTTTCCTCCCCCCCTCCCCTCCCTCCCCTCTCCTCCCTCTGTCCCCTCCGATGCTCTGCTCTGACTAATCTATGCCATCATCCTCTCTCCATCTATCAGAGTGCTCTCATTGTTTTGACGTCTAGTTAATTCTCGGCTCATGATTTATCAAATTCTTATTACCGCTTGCTGAAACCCTCATTCGTTGTCCTGATGTATGGTAATGATCGTCCCGGTGTGGCTGCTGGAATCGCAACAAACCCACTCATTTATTTTCTTCTTCTTCTTCTTTTCCTCTCCTCCCTCATTCTCTTTCTTCACTGCCTTTCTTTTTCGTTATCTTTGTACTTTGTCCTTGCAGTTGTCTTGGCTCGCCTCCCGACACACTGCATCTTTGCATGTACACACAAATACATAACGCTCTCTTCCTGGAAAGGGCCATTACTGCAACCTATAATAACCTCGACAAACGCTTTTAAACAGTCACGTTTGCGGCTTGGCAACCCGTCAGGAAATATACGTAAATTAGAGCTTCTTTGGTTCTTTGTTGACAAGCAGTTATTATGTATAAAAGACATGAAAACAGGCTTCTTCTACAAAGTTATTTGTTTGGGATTACTATATTGTTGGTGAGAGTATTTAAATGTTGTTGTTTCTTTACAAGCTGCTATCTTATGAACTTATAAACGGATCCACAGAGTTCTCTCTGCTGCCAGGAAGACAATAAAGTTGTTGTTTTTATTTTTAAATACAGTCTTTATTGATTTTCCAACACAAGAAACAAACAATGTTACAATACCACAGAAACAAATTAACAATTTAATTAATTTTAAAAAAGGACGCCGCCAAGGCCAAAACAATCACTCAAAGACAAAATGAGTCAGTTCAAGACAAAATAAAGTTTATTTACTGTCATTTTTGCTCCTGCACAAAAGTGTGATTTTTTTTTATTTATTTATTTATTTTCAGTCATTCATTCAATGTTTATTGTAGTTACTGATGCTTCACAGGAGGATGGATGGATACTTTATTGATCCGGAGGGAATTTCAAGCATCCAGTAGCAGCTTACAAAACACACATGACGGAGCTACATATATCACATAATAATAATAATAATAATATACAGAACAATCATTGACAAATACAATAATAAACAATGTTCTTCTATCTTTTTAGAAACCACCTATGATGAATGTATTAACACTCAGCTCTACAGCTACATTTGACCTGATTTTTTTTTGATTACATTTATATATTCTTCAGAATTTGGATGTTCCTCTCAGCAGCTGCCGGCTTCAAACTGCCAACAGCGAGTCCGCTCTCCTCTTAGCCAATCACGGTGGCTCGTTGCCCGGGACATCTCTTCACACTTTTCCTTCCCCGGTTACCTTACAATATAATGTAACTCCACAAAAGCAGGGCCGCAAGAATTGGCTACAGACTTTAACCGACACATCTGTGATCTCATCCCCACCATTATAAACTTGTTACAGGGCAATGGTTACGTTTCATTGTACAGGTGTTGCTTTTATATGCAACCCCATACTGTTCAATATTAAAGATATTAGCAATTCATTCAATGAACCAACAGTTTGTAAAACACTTGAATAATGTATTTAAATGCAATGGATTGTTATGAAATAATCAGTTAAACCATAATAAGAGATACAGTGGATATTGTTTTAATAGACTTTTTATGTTGAAATGCCCTTTATTCCAATTGCTTCCAGTGAATCAGGTTGGCATCTTTTAAGGGCACATATTATATGAAACCCACTTTTTAATAGGTTTTAAACATAAATTGGTGTCTCAGTGTGTATCAGTATAAAGACCATCCTCTCTTTGTTTCCTCTTCCTCCAGCTAAAGGAAATTCTCCATTCTATCCAACAGATTTGGGCTCCCTGAGACGGGATATGTAGGATGATTTGAAATGATGGTCCAGATTTAAGCCGTGTGTGCGTGTGCGTGTGCGTGTGCGTGTGCGTGTGTGTGTGTGTGTGTGTGTGTGTGTGTGTGTGTGTGTGTGTGTGTGTGTGTCCAACAAATCCCCTAAAATGTATTTTAGCTTTCACCGTTTGAAACAATGTGCTGACGCGGTGCCAAGAAAGGCAGCCCCCCCCACCCTCCCTCCTTATCTCAGCAGTTTCTCCCTCCTCCTCTTCATTTCTTCCTCTCTTCCTCGGCGGAGATGAAGGACAGGCGACTGGGCGAGAGGAGGTCAAGCATTAGCACAACTATCTAATCACTCCCTCACCTCTTTTTTTCTCCTCCTCCCCTCCTCTGACAAGTCATCTGTCAACAAGCTGGCGGCTCTGGCCTCTCCATTAGGCCAGTGGCACCTGAGTGTTTCTCAGTTCACACACACACACACACACACACACACACACACACACACACACACACACACACACACACACACACACACACACACACACACTTTTACATGCATCTTGTGAGGAGAGGGTTGAGATCAATGCCGCCAGCTCCATGCATCATTTGTCTCACCGCTGCCCTCTCTTTAATGAGCTTGTCTGGCTTCAGCTCCTCCTTCTGTTTCCTCCTCACCTCTCATCCCCTTTTCTCACTTCACTACTTCCATCTTTTTCACTCCACACGTCTGCATGTACGTCCACTTCTTCTTTTTTTTTTTAACCCCCCCTTCGGCGATTTGTCTTGCCGTCAGATGTCACTTCTTCTTCTGTTCCTGTTCGGGTGATGATGATACGACACCTAGCCGGCTTCAGACTGATGACGATATTTCATATCACAATTATCTTTGCTAAAATAGTTGCCAATGGCGATATTAACCTGAGAATCATGTGCTTCAAACTCTTAAATGGTGGATAAGTTAAGTTAAATGCACTTTGTAGGGTCAAACAAGAGGATCTCTCTCTGAACATAAGCTGAACTATCTGAAAAATGCATCAACGACAAACGAAAACAACTCCTCTGGTTGACGCCCTCTTGAACTAGTATATATACGACAACAAAGTGAGTCTCTGACTGACTTTGTTTTTATTATTTTACCTGTCTTATCCCCCTTTTTTTCTCTGTGCTATGTTATATTTAGTTTATGTACGCCATAACATGCAAAAATAAATAAAACTATATAAAAAAAACTGTTAAATGGCACCAAAACATACTGGAATCACTTTACATTTAGTTAAGAAACAAATATTGTTTTGCATCATAGATGAGACATTTTTTAGTGCTATATAAATGAAAATATGTTATTTATTATTATGTGGACTGTATTTAAGTAGTTTTTTTAGGGCTAGTGGAGTAGACGTTTGTGATATGAGGACATAATTCTCATGTGTCTCAAATTTGTACTGGTACAGAACTTGAGCAAATGTACTCGGACTACTTGGATAGTCTGGCGTGCCGGTTCGGTAAACTGGGAAACTGGCTTCGTCAATGGTGTGTCGCTGCCACGGAGCTTGAGCGGCTGATCTGTGTTAAGAAAGACCAGATGAATGAGCTCAGTTTGTGCATCGGAGAGAAATAAAACCCGACGGGGGAGGGAGGAGCCGTGAGCCACTTTATTACCAGAGTTATATGAGGTGATACTTCTTGTTGGTGCTGCCAGGAGTCACCTTCCTTGTCCCACGAGGTGATGCATGGTCCCTGCAGGATGCCGAGCACGTCACCGGCGTGCACGTCACCGGCATGCACGTCACCGCCGTGCACGGCTGCATTTGTTGATTGCTGAGGCCATCAGTGATAATGGTCTTAAGTGTAATCCTGCAACAGTGGTGGAATGCAACAAAGCACATTCACACAAGTACTGTACTTCAGTACAAAGTCATGGTACTTGTACACTGCATGCGTTTTCTCATTACCATACTTCTACTCCACTACATCTCAGAAGTGGACATAGTCATCCCATGCAATGGGACTTCCTTTTGCAACCACAGGAGTCGCCCCCTGATGGCCAGTAGAGAGAATGCAATTTTAAGGCACTTTGTATTTGGCTTCACCTATCAGAACCGGAGGTAGCCGTCTCGCTCAGAGGTACATATTGTACTTTTTACTCCATGACATCTGTCTGACAGCTTTATTTACTTTTAAATCAAAGCTTGTCTTCCTCTTTCCTGTCCAATGAAAACCCCGTATGTCTCCAGATGTGTTGATGTTTAAACGGAAGGATTAAGGATTAAAAAGTTCTTTTTACTTTTCATACTTTACTGCGTTAAACGGAGTCGACGACCATCAACAGCTCAAACTTTGCAATGCAAAGGTGATGCTGACAGTAGACTGCAATATGTGACTCTCTTCATATTGCAAAGTGGTGCTCCTCCTGGAACTAACCGAGGATTCGTCCGCACCGCTTTTAAAACTTGTGCCGGGTAGACGCAGCTTGTTGTATTTATGCGTTGGTGTCATTCCAGCCCAGAATGAGTTCCAAAAAGCGATTTATGAGACGTACGAGGGAATCAAAGGCTGGAAATCACAGCTATAATGCATAATGTCCTGTGGATACAGATACATAAAGACCAGCAGAGCAGGATGCCAAATCCTCTCACTGCAGAGGAGGGATGCTTCGGGGGAACATCTATCCTAAGATGCTAATTAAAATGCTCTTAAAAAAAAAAAGAAAAAGGACTTTTGGTAATATAACTTGTTTTCCTGGAGCTTTTTTGATATTTATTGGTGCGTTTTAACACCACATCAAATGTGCGTGAAGTGATTTCACGTTGAGATATTTCAAGCACAGTTCGGTAACATTTTCCAGCTATCAAATATATAATACATCAACAGTTGTCACTTCCTTGGAAGGACAAAAGAGAAGGCTTCTTCTTCTTAGACTCAGATTTTGCACATGTTCAAGTAAGAGTCCTGCATTCAAAACCTCACTGAAATAAAATGTACTTTTATTATGAAAATGAGTAGTACTCATTGTGCAGTAAAATGTCGGCTGTTGGCTAGTTTAATCTACAGCAATATAAGCCCCGCCCCTTCTGGTGGACCACCATGGGACCACAGTATGTGTGGTAGACAATGGACATGAAGGGAATGAAGTACTGTAATATTACTGTAATAAACTGTAATAATTATTTACCTCCTGAGATGTAGTGGAGTAGAAGTAGAAAATAAAATAAAATGGAAATAATGAAGTACCACACATTTGTACTTGAGCACAGAAGTTGCAGCTACTTAATCGCAACCCGCCAGGCTGGTTGCCCCCGGTGACCATATGGCAATGCAGGCGCACAACCTGTTTCCAATGAGAGACGCGACTGCGATGCGAGTGTTTGATGATGCACCGTGAGTGGATTCCAGCGGATGTCATACTTACCGTAAAAACACATTGATTTTCATCGTAAAGTAGCAGTTTGGGCAGCAGCGTGTGCAGTTTATCGGGGAGGCGTCGCACTTTTAAAGAGATTGGACTCCCGGCACAAGATGTCTGCGTTTCTTTCCGGCGCAGCGATTTTCCAGATGCAAATAACGAGCGTCAGAGCGGTAATGGAGAGATCCGTCACTGAAATGTGGCAACGGAGCCAAACGATAAACAGGAGACAACCTGTTCCTACCAAAGTCCTGACAATAACACTTACGCCTGGAAAGGATTTAGGCTATTGGCTGCTCGAATCAATATTTATTTATGAAAAGCAGTACTGCACCAATGTAGCATCGCACTCCGATAAAAAGTGGTGGGATGTAACTACTTAATACTTCTAAATATTCTCTTATATCTTATTTATATCTTTTTTTACATTTATCTGCCAGCTGTAGTTACTTTTCACGTGATGATTTTACATGCAAAACATATGATCAGTTCAAAAGTATGTGACATGTGCTTACGTGAGCTAATATCAATCAATTTCAACCAATATCTTGATATCCATCAATAAGGGAGGCATTCTAAGCCCTCCCAATGTTTGCAGTCCAATAAAATGCAAAGAATTTGATTTAAATCCTGCTTGAAACTGTACACGGGTTAAATATTGCACTTGGAGATGCGTCACAATACAGAAGACACTCTAACTTCCAGTCTTTCTGATGCTGATAATTCTGTATTTTAAATACATAATACTTTAGTATTTTACTTGCAATAACCAGATATCGTCCTTTATATTACATCACATTCTTCTTCCTTGTCAAAACCTCGAGCGTGCATTACCCACAATGCAACTGGACCGCCAACAGTTCGGCTGGAGATTCTGTTGTGTTGTGCTAGAAGCGGCTGATGTAGCCTCGGAGGGAGCTGCAGAGACCTGATGACATCATTTCTTTCCAACTCCACCCCCCAGATTTAAAAAAAAACAAAAATATCAAACATGTAGTTTTCATCGCCACGCCGCCTCGAGGCGACATCAGGTCATACTCATTAGATTGCTATGCAGACTTTTGATGATGCACCCCTCCATCCCTCCATCTCTCTCTTTTTAATAAATCACCAGTACAAACCTTTTCTTTTGCCAAACCAAGCACTCTTGTGTTGCCAGTGTGGGTCACATCGCATTGGAGGTGATTCAGGACTGTCTGTCTGTACTTGGCAACGTGAGCACAAGCTGTCATCCTTCACTGGTTTCCTATAAGATCGAAGCCATTTTTTATTTTCCAAGTGCAGATTTGGTGCAGGAATTTAGTCATTGTTGCATTCGCCGCTCTCATAAACTTTTGGATGGAGATAACGTCTCCAAAAGGCCAAATGTGAAGATTTATAAATCCCATAGAGGAAGTGAAGTGCAGGGTCATGAACCCGTGCTTCTGAGAATCCCCTTAATTGTTTTTTTTTCTGCAGGCGTATAAGGCAGGTATGTGTGGTTGCCTCCAAATGTCACTGAGCCTGCAGTCTTTCCCGCTCTGACATTCAGGAACTGTTGAGTTATTGCACCTCTGACATGCTTTGATAAGTTTTTATGCATGTCAAATTAAAGGCTGCTCACTTGTAGGAATCTGTCTGTTTGCCCAGAAGTTACCATGCAATGCTAAAGAAAATATAACCGATTACAGGGATGATCAAATTTATAATTCACTTACAGTTACAGGATATGTTTGAAGAACATATCCAGGATATCCAACAGCATAAACGAGTTAAAATGATAGAAAGCGAGAAGCTAAAACCCATCAAAGTGTAAAAGTGAAACACCTAGCAGTTTGAAGTGCTAACGTCGGCTTTTACGTCGACTTTTACGCCGGCTTTTACGTAGAAATCTCCTTCCGACCTCCTCAAGTATCATTATTAGACGCCGTTTAATCACGATTAGCTGCAAAATCCAAGAAACCAGCCTGAAAAGATAGAGCAGAGACGGATAGTAGTTGGAGCTGGCCGATGCAACGCTATGATTGGCTAGTCAGCGCTTGATGGGCGGGGCTTGGTGGAGGATCAGTTTACCTATGTGTTTGTTATTGTATGAATGAAATAAGACAAAGTAGTGGCATCATTTATTATTCCTCCCTGCTGTTGATTGGTTATCTTTTTGGCTTTTCTTCCGCACCATTAGCATATTATCATAGCCAATAAAGAAAAATAACTTTCTTCATGTATTTCTCAATGCTGCCCCCCCCCTTCAAGTCCACCAACTGGCCCCCATTCCTCAGTGTTATTATTGGATTTAAAAAGAAGCCGGGAGGGGCCATACATCACATCTGCCTTTGTCACCCTCCTCCCCTCGTTCACTCTCATTCTTTCATTCATCTTTCTTTCCTTTTTTTAATAACTCCCTCTCTGCTCTTTGGCCATTAATAAAGATGAAGTCAGTCTGCTGTCGCCTCCCGTCTCTCAGCCGTCTCCTTTCACTTCACACCTTTAAACCCCCCCCCTTCTCACTTACCTTCCTCCTTACATTTTCTTGATGTCCTTTATCTCCCCCTCTCATCCCTTACTCTCGTCTCCTCCTCAGATTCTCCTTCAATTTCTCTCCGTCTGACACAACAGTCCATCACGGCCGGCTCTGGACACCGGCCTCCTCTCACGCTTCTCATTCATCAGGACTTTGAAAAGCAGAAATCACTCTCTCCTCTCCTCCGCTGGCCGCTGCCACTTATTGCGCTATCCATCACACCTGGCGGATGATCAATACGAGCCCCTCGCCCCCCCCCTACCCTTCCTCCTTCCCTCCCTCCTAGTTCCTTCACGTCCGACTCCCTCGTGTGAGGAAACACTGCTGAAACAGAATACGTCGGCAGCGATAGATTATCCTCTTTGGCGTGAGCTTGCCATTCAAATTGGGGTGAAAATGCACTTAACTGCAGATCACTCAGTTCTATTTAAATAAAGATTAAAAAAGCCACAGTGTGAAAACCAATAAAAGTCCTGCGTTCGGAAGCTTACTAAGTAAACGTCCAAAAGTATAAACATCAAAAGTACTGGAACAGAATATATATTATTTCTGGTACCGTATGTACATTTTCAACGTTTGTTATCTGTTATCTCTTATCATGCAAAGTCAGGTTAGGTTTACATACAACAGAACGTCAGCTAGATTAATCGAGCAGCTCATGAAAATGTTTCGTAATGTGATAAAAGACGATTTTTTCAGGTCAAAAGTGTGATTGTGAGACTGTACGTTTAATAACAGGAGACAACTTTACTGCTAATGTGTTCTCCGCTTCAATCGCTAACAGCTGAAATGCTTCAGGCGCAACACACACACACACACACACACACACACACACACAGCGGCCACGTATTGAGCTGCTCTTATACCAACAACGTAATATATGTAAACATGTGGCTGCACTTAAACTCGGCCGTACTCCTGCTTGTTTTCTTCTTCTACACATTTTGGACGTTTATAGATACATAGATTTATATAAACTAACATTAGTGTAACTGCCTTGGGCTCAGTTCTTAATGTAAACATTCATATTTTAGACGATGCACCATGTTTTCCCTTTCATACCCGAGCAATCGTGGATTAGTCAGAAAAAGAATCAAATCAGGATCTTGTCAATGCAATCGATTCTGGGAATCTGAACCAGGTGGTAGTCAGGTGACCGCAAACCTCAAAAGGGTTCATCCACTGGGGACCATGACTATCTGGACATAATTTCACGACAACCCATCCGATCGTCTTTGAGATGTTTCACCGGCGCCTGTAAATATGAGCAAGAAAAAACCCAGAAAAGCCGTTTTTGTTCTTCTCCCGGGGACCAAGTTGTTAGGCAGCGGTCTGAATTGATGGTGTTATTCAAGCGATTCCTCTTCAGGTAGGACCCGGTTAATGGGGGCAGGCAATAAGAGGTGGATAACAGTGGCTATAATTCTGCTGAGAGCAGCGTTGCTTTGTGAAAACGGATTTGTTCAGGGCCGAGGAGTCGTTAAGCAGCGTGGCCGAGCCTCCCACATCCTAATGCCTCTCTAATCTCCTTCAGGTATCGCTAATTCTTCTCCTTCTATACCGCCATTAAACTTTCTCACAGGTTCCTTGGCCATGAATTAAATTACACTGGATGTATTGAGCAAACTAACCATAAATTGGCCTCCGCTGCCCTCGCTGGCGTAGGTGGGAAAAACGGAGAACACGCTGCAGGTGCACAGCAGATTACTGATGGTGATACAACCACCTACTGGTGCTGGAAATCCTTGAAAACACTTGCATTTTAGTGTGGTGTTTTCAAGGTTTGAAAAGTGCTTGGATTTAGACTAAAGTGCTTGAAATGTGTGTTCTATGTGATGACATATGATAGAACAGAGAAAAGAAGATATCCATATTTGAGGGACTGAAATGGAACTTAGAAATTTGCCACTTTTTTTCTCTGAATATTGCCACCCTCTACCTCGGCTCCGTTTTTTGTTTTTTTTATGTTGATATGCTGTCGTAGGAAACACTCAAAACGGGCTACAAATCTATTTTATTGTGCAGCAACTTGCATCTTGAATACAAGATAAGTACGTGGCTCATCTTCTGCAGAAACCAGATAAAGCTGATGGAATATTTTGTCATGGCTTCTATGCTTGTGTGTCAACACATATTTTATTGTGGAATATTTGAGCGTAGAAGTACCTCAGAACACGGCCTTAAATGTAAAGGTTATATGCGAGAGAGCTGGCGTCCACCATCAGCGCTGGCTCTGCCCGGCGCTGCAGACCGACGTGACCCCTGCAGCCGGAGCGATGCGACGGGCCGGGGGACTCGGATCTCCACATTAAACCAAACGGGCCAACCTGCCAGCAGCTCAATTATCTGTCATTAGCAGGCAGCGCGGCACAGGCGCATGGGTAATTTGACAAGCTAAACTGGTGCTCTTTCATACTGGACTGCTTCATTGGACCTGAGTAAATATATTCTCGGGGCTAATGCATATAAATAGAAGAGCTGTGTTTGAACAGCTGAGAGAAAGTGGAGCACTGGGAGGAGTGGGAGGGAGACAGAAATAAGCATATAAGTCAGCCTAAATACTGCGGTTTCAGTGTTGTGAATGGGGCTCAACCCAACGATACTATCTCAGGAGACATACTGGGGGTGACTGGAGGTTAATCTCCTCTAGACCCCCCGCTTTCTCCTATAACTGCTTGTTCACACTGATTGGGAGCTTTTTAAACAGAAATAATCCCGAGGTCACAGTCAGCTGTCTTATCTCTCTGTTCTCTCTGTGATTTATTCATGATTTGTCTGCGTGTGAACGCTGGACAACAGGCAGGTGCTGACATTCGTTCCCCTGCTCTCTCATCCCCTATCTGTCTGACTGACAAGACAACCTAGAAAATGGGATATGATGTTAATACGGGGGATTTTTTTCCCACCCCAACAATGCATATGTTGCAAGAAAATGCTCTTTCTGCCCAAAACGAACTCTGATTGGATTTGACTGACTGTGATGTAGCAGGAAACACTTGGTTTGTGCCTCGAAATGGTTTGAAACACATAATAATATAATATTATGCAGCTATATGAATGTTTATTAATGTACAGTACATGTCAGTGTTTCTCCTACAATGACGGTTTGTACGCTGTGATTCATTATTTGACAAATACATTACTAAATAGGAGTTAAAGTAAACAGTTGCAGCATCAGAGCTTAAGAAGATATTCAAAGGGCTATGGCTATGTGCTGGCACTTCATGGATACACATAATAAACGTTTTCATCCACCTGTTTTTTATGCACATTTTGAGTGGAAATGCTGGAAATTTAAATGAGAAAAAAAAAATTGCAAAAAAGTTTCTCGGGTGAAGAAGTTAGGGTATTGATATAAAACTAAATGTAAATTGTTAAAAAAAAAGTGCAATGGAAACAGACTTGATAAATGAATCATGCTCTATATATCGTGCTTTAAAATTCATTAAAATGTACATAATGTGCAAATTCAAAACAACTTTGGAGCAATTCTGCAAAAGAAAATGCAAATGAATGCACATTTCCATCCACGACTGATGAATATCAGTGAGTTGGTTCATTGAGAAACAGCTGGTGGTGATAAATCTCCGGTCGGTGATTGATACGGAAACGATCAATAGTGACGTGACATAATGTTAATATCACATTCATTTGTGTTGCATGTATCGACATTGTTGCAGTCTCCTTATCGCTCCACACAGATCCGATGCTTTCAGTCTGTTAACAGGAAAGTTGAGTGACATTTGATAATAATAATAATAATAATAATAATAATACATTTTATTTTTATAGCACTTTTCTAAACACAAAGAAGCTTAACAGAAAAACAAAAAAAACAAAAAAATACCCCAAATAAAACAGGAATAATATCATGATAATGTTCATAAACTTTACTTTTGCATGGTTAAACCAGGAATATATTTCAGGACTGCAGCGACATAAACACAATCAGTTATTAATAAAAAAATAAAACAGATAAGACATGTTGGAAGTTAACTGATGAGCTTGCATTAATAAAAAAAAGGCAGAATAAACCATTTAATGATTTATTCATGATCGATACCTTTTAAACTTAAAACTTAAACTTAAAAAGAACTTTCCCTACAATAAACGTATGTAAACGTGCTGAATGTCCCGGACTCATAGAATCACTACATCGTCGCTCTAAAAGAAAGGAAAGGCAGAAAACGACAGGCTGATACAGAGAGATGCATTAGAGGTGTCACTGTGTGGCGTCCTCGCCGCCCGGCTGTCTGTCACCTGTCGCCCCTCCGACACCCGGCCATCAGGTGGAGCGAGACACGTCGGGTGAGGGGGGTAGAGAAACGAGTGACAGAAAAACAGGAAGTGACACATAGGGTGAGACATGTTTCTGTGCCTCTCGTCACCTGCACATCCTGTGTGAATGAAAGCTCGTTTGAGAGTTGACGGGTCAGACGGTGACGGCGATGCAAATGAAGACTGTCACGCCACTGAATGAGGTGGAACTATGTGCTGTTAGCATCCTGCTGCTACCGACGGCTAGCAGAGCTCTACTCTTAATGTGTTAGGACCCGCCGCCGTTGTATCTTCATTAAAGGTTAATCCTGTATTTATGCTTTAAACGTGAATAATACAACATTAATAAGTTGGTAGGTTGTGATAAGTCACCTTCTGGAGTTAAAATTAAGTTATTCATTAAAAATACATTAGATTATGTTAGATTTTCTGTGCAGGTTTTGATACGTTTGTGTTGATTTTGGCGCCCCCTGTGGAAAAACCCAGTAGTGTTTCAGCGTACCAGACTCCCTTTAGAAAACCTCTCATTTTACTCTAGCAGGGTCTGACGGTCTGTCTTGCACAGTCCTGGTTCTCCGGGGCCCCCTTCCCCCCAGTGGGCCCAACAATATGGCCCCCACCTCCAGCAGCAGGGTGACAACTGTTGACCCCCCGTGCCGTAATAGTTTGATGCCGATGAGGAATAACTATATGAAAATAGCCAATCTTCTGGCCGATTATCTCGCTTTCTTGCATTTGACCTGAATTTTTTATTCACAACTGAACAATCCAGTAGAAGTGAATGCATCTTTCTGTTCTCTCTACTGTCTGTTTACTCTTTTTGACATTTTTCTGTGGATTATTTCATTCAGTATCTGTCTGCAAACTATTCCTCTTCATGTAGATGTTTTTATACATATGTAATAACATCAGATATAATCTGCTGCTGTATAGTTACTGTATTCCAGTTGTTTTGCATCGTGTGTAGTTGACTCCTGTTACTGTGTGAAATGCAGTATAGGTTAGTAGTGATGTAGTACTCAGGCCGTCCCATTGAGACTTCAGACAGCCTGGCAACATTTCTCTAGTTGTCCTGGTTGGTATGTTATTTATATGCTTGGGAATATCCAGGATTTCTTACATTTCTCAGTATTGACAGACATCAGGGGTTTTCCACCTTTTTTCCCCTCTTCCCTCCTCTGAGAACATGTGGCATCAATCGTTTTTTTTTTGGCTAGATTCTCCAACTTTAATCCCTCTACTTGTGAGACAGAGTGCAAAGAAAAAAGAAAGATGGGAGTGTCAGCGAGGAAGCACATGGCAGCTGAAGGTCATTAATCACTGTCATGGCGGAGGATGAAAGACATGAGAGATGGAACGGCAGCAGACATGGCAGGAATCTCTCTCCAGAGATGAGATGAATCAACCTATTCAGCGGAGGCCTTCGCTTTGTTGTTGATATTAGACCGTGACATCACATCCTCCCCGAGCTCCGAAGCGGCGGCAGCGGCGGCGTCCCGGTCAAAAGGGAAGGGAAGTGAACGCATCGCGCTCTGACCGACGTATGGATTGTGCATTGAATTACCGGCAGTCTCGCGGCTCCCAGAGGCCTCTGAGCATCTAATGGAGACAGCTGAGTTATGGAAAACAAAAAGAAATGTTCTGACAGAATACAAGAATCACAGGTCACGGAGGTCAAAACGCTTGGAACGCACGCCCTTTACACATCAGACAAATGTCTCCTCTGTAACCTTTGATTATCCAATACATTATGTAAGAATGGAATATGTGGAAAATATAGTAAGTAAAGGTTATAATCTACCAAACTTTTCAGTTAAATTTAGTCCAGTTTTAGCAGATAGCTGGACCAACGTCCTTTCTGGGCCGTTAGCTGTTATCGGCTGCACCAACTGAGATGAAAAGGGGAAAGTAAAAGCTGCAATTAATCAAAAATCATTGCTTTGCAAGCGACTTCAAATCGGAAGAAGTTGAACTACAGCAGGCTACCCTCGGTGGAAATCTAGTTTGATTCATCAAAGTCATTTATAAACTTAAATAAGAGAATTTAACCAAAACAAAGTCACGTGCCAGCAAAATCAAACATGCCCGACTTTCTGTTGTGATGTTGTGAGGCGTCCCAGACACGGCGGTGATTAAGGTTAAAGTTCATCACTCTGAAACGGTTAGAAGTAATCCGATGACTTTTCCTCTGTGGTCTTTGCCAGTTCAGTCAGTATGCGTGTTAGGAACAAGAAAGTCCTTCTCCCTGCTGTTTGTTCTCATTCAAAGTGATCCAACCGCCGCATATTGAACCCTGACGTTAAACAAATATGGGTTAGAAATAAGTGATATGATTGGCTCTCTATTTACATAGAGGGATTATTGGTATTTAGATGAAACAATGCAAAGCTAGGGGGCACCATCTTGAAACTCAAAAACAATGTATAGAGCAGATATGTATTATGTAGTCGGGGGGGGGAAAAAAGCATGACTTAGTTCCACTTTATATTATAAATCTAAAAGTTCAGAAAGAGATTTCTCTTGCCCACATTTCATACCACAGCTCTGGCCTTCCACGCTGCGGTTCGACTCCTCAATATGAACCAGATACTCCAAAGCACGATACTTTATTATTCTGGCCGGCCTGCAAATCTATAACATCCCCTTCGCTTCAAGAAAGTGGAGTGTGCAGAGTGCATGTTCTGAATATATATATTTGTCTTGCCTCAGGCTGAAATGTTGGGGTAAAGGGAAGGAAAAAAAGAAAAGTTTCCAGTCAGTATGATGAATGTGTTCTGGCCAGAGGAGAGTGGGTGGTCTGTATCTGTCAGCGCCGCTATTACAGCAGACAGCGGAGTTACAGGCCAATAAGCCACACTATCATCACCGTCATCAGCAGCAGATCCCCTTACAACAGCTCTCAGCTGTCCACATCAAATCCCCGACAGCTCCAACATGCACTTACCCAGAGAGCCCCTGAATGTCCCATTGGCCGTTCCACTGTGTGTTCTCAAAGGGGTCGGCTCACCCGAAAGGCAAAAAAAAAAGAGTCTTATTTCAAGTGGCAGCGGTGATATATTCAAATAACTTGAGCAAAAGTAGCAACACCACGAGTTAGAGGTACTCTGTTAAAAGTAACAGTACACATGTATTAGCATCACAATATAGTTAGAGCACAGACAGAATGGTCCGTTAATATATTCTATAATTGGAATATAATTGGGTCTTTTTATAACTTTATATACTGCCGGCCAGTTTAGCCTGTCAGGAAAAATAAAATGAATGTAATTAGAACTGACATTGACTGTTTTCCATTGGTCGTTTAACTAGTGCAAAAGAATAAAAGGGTTGTTGTTAGTTGTCATGGTGACGACACGACAGGAGGGCTAGTAACTAACTAGGTCCACCATGCTTTAATGCTACACAGGTTGCAGAAACTGGCGATAGTGCTTAACACTGACAAAGTGTGGATGAAGCATTAATTTGTTAAATGTTATTGATTTACTCTCTTTGCTTGGTAACGTTACTCGCCCGTTCAGACTACACGATACGACGGTCACTGGGCAGATTAGGAGATTATCGATACGCCATCATCGTCCCAATCATCCATGATGTCACCCGAGGCACTCAATGTTCCAGATCTGGCTGATGTGCAACGTGGCATCATGACTTTTCGTAAATATACACGCCACTGCCTGTGGCGTGTTATCTGTACGCAATTCGAGCTTTCCGCGTGTATGTGTACGTTCTGAGCGAAACGACCCATCACATCTGCGTGTATATAAACGCCTTTTAAGGTTAGGGTTCGGGTTCGGCGTTGATAAACACGCGAAAAGGCGATTTTGCGTAGTGATAACACGCCATAATGCCATACGAGTTGGCGTGTCATACAAACGCCGATTCATGAGATCAGTCTGTGATATGATGTAGTCTGAACCAGGTTTAAGTCATGACTGTAATACCTCACCCTAGTTAGCCTGCTACAACGGTCTCCTTGGCAATGGTACACAAAAACATTGCGGCCGCTTCGACCATAGCTACGTCGATTTGAATGAGAATTATTAATTTCTATGCTACAATATAATAGGGTTGCACGGTATACCGGTACTAATTTGGTACCGGGGTACTGAGGCATTTAAAACGGTACTATATTGCATTTGGACGGGACCGGTACTTGCAGCGCCGCCGGCAGCGCCCGCAACAGCGCCCGCAACAGCGCGGTGAACTCGCCGCGTGACGTCACCGCGTTGTAACTACAGCTGAGAGGACGAGGAGCGAGCCGCAGCTTGGGGACATAAAAAGAAAAAGCAAGCAAGCCGGAGGAAACAGCTAGCAAGTTAGCGAGCAGCGTGGACTGGAGCAACAAACGGAGCAGGAGGAAAGCTTGGAGAGCGCGAGAGAGAGAGAGAGAGAAAGAGAGCGCGAGCGAGCGAAGCACGGAGAGGAGAACGGCTGCTGCCGTCATCACGCCGCAACTTGCGGACAAACCAGCGCCGCGAAGTGCGATATGGCCGTACTTTAGCTAAAAACAAATGCGCAAGGCAAGGCAGTTAACGCTGATGCACCACCAGTGTTTCCCGCAGGATATTTTTCAGCAGCGGTGGTGTGGTCCCCGAACCCTCTAGGGGGGTCCGGGGGCATGCCCCCCCGGCCGAAATTTTTTTGTACCCTTTACATTGGAATGCATGAATCTGGTGCACTTTGAGAGGAGAATATGCACTTAAATCCTATTCAAACAGTCCTGTGTATTACTGTGTGTTGTACCAGCCTTTTAACCTCTGAGCCCTAAGCCATTTTTGAGATGTTTTGGTTCGCCTGGATTTATTCTCTTATTAAGATTGCATTCATCACCCTTATAATGCATAGCTGTCAAGCTATCATTTATTTGGGTCACAACCTGGACTATCAGAATATGTGTGCTGCAGTGATGTCGTTTGAATGTAGAAAATTATCAATTAGACAGTAAAAAAAAAAAAAGCAAATAATATCTCTCAATTATTTATTGATATGACACAAAAAAGGCAAATTGATTAAGCTTGTTATTGCTTAAAACACTTCTTCTTAGTCTTGGGAGTCAAAAAGTGATGAGAAAATTATAAAATAAATAAGTTATACATAATAGAAACTATTCATGATCTTTTAAGAAGTCCTTAGGTTTTTTCCCTGCATTTATGCTAATGACCACATGCTTACCGGCGATTAGCATAAATCCTTAACTAAAATACGCAATGAAAACGGATTTTATATGGCAATAAAGAACAACATCGGATCTAACAGTATGGATTCATTTTTCAAAGTTCCCGAAAATACCTAGGCTATAAATTCCTGACTGGATATAAGCTCCTGTAAAGGCTATGAGTGATCCCAAAAAGAGCGACAACACGCACACACACACATAGGCCTACACACACACACACACACACACAATACTAGAGGAAAAACGGCACGGAGGTTGCGGTTTATAGATACAATAAAATGATTGGGCTCAGAGGGTTTTTAACACTGGTGGTCATGTAGCGACACATTTTAGCAACTTACTTTCTCTCTCTCTCTCTCTCTGTCAGTCTCTCTCTCTCTCTGTCTGTCTCACTCTTTCCTTCTTTCTTCGATCTTCCGCTTCACTCGCTACTGCTAGAATCAATGTAACTTTGCAACCGTGTAGGGTAGCCTACTGCCAACAACTGCCACACTCGCTGTGTATTTTTCTTCTTTGATGTTGGTTACGTGACGATGTGCCGCGTGCTGCGCAATTGACGTTACGCGCTGTACATTTTCTAAAAGGAGCTACGTAAAAAAAAAATATATATATATATATTTTTTTAAGGATTTTTCTTGCAGCGGCGGAGAAAATTCAGCAGCGGCGGCGCGCCGCTGCTGTGTGAACGTGGGGGAAACACTGACCACTGTGTAAACGGTGTTTAAAACATGCATGGCTAATGGCGGAAACACCTCCGACTTAGCCAAACACTTAAAGGACAAGAACCCAGACCTGCACACTGAGCTCAGGGAACGACAGGTCATTTACTCAGGAAGAAAAGTCACATTCAGTGCTAAAAGCAAGCGCCACCCCCCTTCACTCTTAACAAAAGTAGCTCTGAAAGAAAAAAATAGAGCTGGTTTATTTATATTATTATATTTTAACATTTTTTAAATTGTGTGCATTAGAAAAGCTTGTCTTTGTGGTATTTTATTTTGTTTGCTGATTAATATGTTATTGTTCTAAGATTTTCTATTAAAATAAAGTCAGTAATGACATTTTTTGGATTCACTTTTTATTTGAAAAAGTATCGAAAAGTATCGAAAAGTACCGAAACACATGTTGGTACCGGTACCAAAATGTTGGTATCGTGACAACACTACAATATAATTACATGGCTTTGGAGAATATTCTGACTGTTATTTCTTCATAGCAGTTCATTCAAAATTATAATAATTTTGTGTGAGTCGGAGTAAAAAGTGCAATATTTCCTTCCGAGAGGAATCGAATCCTTTTCGTAAACATTCTTAGTTACAAAACCGTAAACGTCCTGCATGCTAGATATTACTAGCGCTCCGTAAGAAAAGTTGTTTTTGTACTGAGAAAATAATATTCCTCGTGTTGTTTTGCACCATCTTCCCTCCCGGTTTGATCCGGGTTTTCTCTCGCAACCGTGACGCTCATTCGCTGGAATCATACTGAGAGATTTTTACCATAGCAACACAAGCCTGACGCTGTAATTACTGAGCTAAACGGTGTGACATCGGTTGGCGGCGCTGATTCACGACTGTGAAAACACGAGACACACACACACACACACACACACACACACACACTGGAAAAGAGGGTGAATGCAGTTTTGTTATCAGTGAGATTGCGGGAGGAGAATAACGAGGTCACCTATGAGCCACTGTGCTACCTTAATGAGGTCGCTGTCTGCCGCTGTGGCCCGGCAGTAAGGACACACACACACACACACACACACACACACTACAGTAGATCACCTAGCCTTATCTGTCCTCTTGTCACTTGGGCCTTGGCGTCCGTTGCGGCGTGGATCAGGCTGCATTTCTGCATCCAGCTCGTGCTTCGAGCTCTCTGACAGTCGCGGCGGTGATTTATGACTCCTGCAGACAGACACTGCCAGCAGACATCGCTGCACAGGCTCGTGTGTGTTTTGTGCTCACGTGATTGATTATCCTGTCTGTCTTGTCTGTGGCATTTTTGAAATGTAATCTCTCTGAACAGCATGAAAGGTGTGAGACCCCAGAGAAAACACACAAGCCCACGTCTGCTCCGTGCAGGCTGTATTGTATTTGCATACCTTTGCTCAGGCATGCTGGGAAATTGAATTCCAACCCTCTAACTCTAAGAGTCTCCCCGGGATTAAACCGTCACCGTGTGATTTACTGTAACCTTGCTATAAACAGCGTCATCCCTCCTGATTGATGCGCCCGGCGAGCGCTGCCACGTTGTCACGCAGTCGTACTTTTCATTGTGCTTTGTGATGACTGGATACAATGGAGGATGAGTTGCATAAAAGTGTATAGGATTTAAAGGGCACCCGGGGTGCAACAACAGCTGTTTTCCTATTGGACGTTCGGTACAGGACGTTGGGCTCGGTATGAGACACCCTTTCGCTGCACCCTGTGACCCCAGAAAAGCCGTTTGTGTCTTTTATTGTATATTCTGGAGTTTTTACCTGGAAAGTTTCAGCAGCGCAGCAGTTCAGGGACGGGATTATAGGGTTTTATCGCAAATAAATTGATCGTGGTGAATTTCCATTATCGGTATAATCCTAAATATCATCACAAGTAACCTTGAAAAAGATGTCGAACTCACTATTGGTGGTTGTATTCACTTTTTCTTAATTTTTTTTCTTTTTTTTTACATTTGTGGATGCAAACAAACTTTATGATGACATCATCGCGTCTGAAGCTTCAGCCCAGTTAGGTTCTTATGATGGAGGATTACAGAATCAGAAATAGTTAATTGATCCCTGGGGGAAATTGTGTGACATTTATAGTGCAGACATTTTTGTGATTTATTTTTTGTTATCTTTGAATTGCCATTTACTCTTAAAGTAGGAATTGCTACCAATTAGATGCTGTTTAATGTCGAAATAAATGCTGCATTTTCTTTATTTTCCCGTTGCACAAAAACCGAGGTACGTATGGAAATGTGAATTTTGTGCACTCTCAACACCCCATACAATTCACCATTGATGCTAATGATGAGGCTTTAATCTCCCCAATGTGTATTAAAAACAGTGTTTCCCCCACGTTCACACAGCAGCGGCGCGCCGCCGCCGCTGAATTTTCTCCGCCGCTGCAAAAAAAATCCTTTAAAAAAAAAAAAAAAAATTTTTTTTTTTTTTTTTTTTTTTTTAAAGGATTTTTTTTAAAGGATTTTTTACGTAGCTCCTTTTAGAAAATGTACAGCGCGTAACGTCAATTGCGCAGCACGCGGCACATCGTCACGTAACCAACATTAAAGAAGAAAAATACACAGCGAGTGTGGCAGTTGTTGGCAGTAGGCTACCCTACACGGTTGCAAAGTTACATTGATTCTAGCAGTAGCGAGTGAAGCGGAAGATCGAAGAAAGAAGGAAAGAGTGAGACAGACAGAGAAAGAGAGAGACAGACAGAGAGAGAGAGAGAGAAAGTAAGTTGCTAAAATGTGTCGCTACATGACCACCAGTGTCGCTCTCTTGTCCTCTTCCCCTGACTCTCACTGTCTCACAAAGGAGCTGAGCTCACCTGAGGTCTATTTGTAGTGCTAAGGCTCACACTGATTGGTATTCAATTAGCTTTATTTTTTATTTTTCATGTGTGTGAGTCTGTGTTCTTTTCAAATTTTAGTTAGGTTTATAATTTAAAAAGATGTGTTTTGCCCATTGTTGCAGGAGATTTCATTTTTGAACAAAGTGTCTTATGTAAAAAACAGTTATGCTTTTGGCATAGCAACCATGTTTAGTGTTTAAGCATTAGGCAAAAATCTGTAAATAAATTGTGCAAATTATATTTGCGTTGTGGCATTTTTTGTTAAATATTACTATACAAAAATATAAAAATCTGTAAATGAAGACACAAAAGGCAAAGTTACAACACCAATAATCCCATCTACAGTAATACACAGGACTGTTTGAATAGGATTTAAGTGCATATTCTCCTCTCAAAGTGCACCAGATTCATGCATTCCAATGTAAAGGGTACAAAAAAATTTCGGCCGGGGGGGCATGCCCCCGGACCCCCCTAGAGGGTTCGGGGACCACCGCTGCTGAAAAAAATCCTGCGGGAAACACTGAAAAATGGTCAGGAGCATTCATTTACACACAGTCGATCGTCTCGCAATTTATAGATGAGGTCTATTGTGAACTGGGTCACGATGATATGTCATTTTTAAAAAGTGGGTCCCCAGAAATAAAGTTTGGGAAACATGGACCGAGAGTAATAGTAGCTTTACCACCTACAGAAGGAAGCTACTGTAGTAGCCTTACCACATTTAACTGCTAACAACTCATAAACCAAAAAGATGGGAAACCAGTTATATTTTATAAGCTGATGTTGTTCCCAGACAAGTTTGTTGTCTCCAATCTCATTACAGATAGCGGAGCTGAAAACCACCAAAAACATCACGATGAAGTAGAAATTATCCTTTAAAGCTTCCGCACTGACGAAATCCCTACAGCGACAACTACGCGCCTCATTTTTCTTCCTGCGTTTATGTGTGTGTGTGTGTGTGTGTGTGTGTGTGTGTGTGTGTGTGTGTGTGTGTGTGTGTGTGTGTGTGTGTGTGTGTGTGTGTGTGTACAGCTGATGATAAATGAGCTCAGCAGATCCTGAGAGAGCTCGCAGAGGAAAAGAATAATGGGTATTTAAGCACACTTGTAAATTACCAACACATTTGTCTTAGACTGTCCCCTCAGGGATGTCTGACAGCGCAGCACACAAAGTGTGTAACGCTCACATGCATCTGTTCCACACAGCCTCATTGGATCTGCTGACATCACTTAAATACAAACTGTCACGCCGTCGTGCCATAATTCATACTTTGACAAAAGGCACCATAAAGCAGTCTTTGGCTTGTCTCTGCACCTGCATTTATGTGCACGTCTCGGCAGGTGTGTGTGTGTGTGTGTGTGTCGGGTCATGCAGAGTGCACGGCGATGTTTATCTCTAAGTGTCGCAGACAGGCATGCCGGACCGCCTGGTGGGAAAATGGGATTACAGCTATCTGTTCCTCTGCTGCGCGCCAAGCCTGCCATTTTTATTTTTTTTTTTTTTTTGCTGTTGCATGTTTGCATCGGCAGCACACATGCTGTCTGCCGCTTTGTTATGCAAAGGTGTTTGACCTTTGCATATCAGCTGATCACGTGACCATGAGGATGACATGTTTGTCATATTCAGCGAGAGGAGGAGGAGGAGGAGGAGGGATGGCGAGATTAGCCGGGAGTGAGCTCTTTTATTATTGTTATTATTATTAATTACAGATCGGAATATATATCACATAACAGCACAGTGAACTTGATGACTTTGCTTTGACTTTTTCCCATTTTTTTCTGGGCCCCTCGCCTTGTCTAAGCGTCGGGATATTTTGAGTTTCCTGCCAGAAAAAAAAAAAGTTGGGATCATAACACAGCTTCACAGTTGCTGAACAGCCTCCCAGAAAAAAAAGGAAGGAGAAAAAAAAAATGGCCTGAAATTCATCATCCTCATTCATAAACAGTCATTAATGTTTATGGCAGGTGTCGTGACATGTTTACGACAGCATTATGTCTGCTTTACGAGTCCACTGTCACGTCGGGTGGGGTGGGTGGGGGGGGGTTTACGAGCGTGGCGCTCGGAGGCGGCGAGGGGACCGCTGGCGGCGTGTCCAAGAGGTTTCTGTGATGTTTAATCAGTTACTCGAACACGCTCGCAAATAAAAAGAGAGAGCAACACTTGGCAGAGGAAGTCAGCCGCCATCAAACCTTCTCATTAAACTCTCTGAATCCAGGCTCCCCTGTTCTTCAGGGCTTTTATAGGAAAATCACTACTCTCAATTTGCTAGCTGTTGTAAAAGTTGTGTTCCAGGTAGTGGTTGTGGTTTCTGGCGGTGTAGGGGGGGGGGGGTTCAGCAATGTCCCCCCACCCGCCCCCCTGCTTTATGGCAGGCTGTAAAGCTGTTGGCAGGCCGACAGGGGCAGTATCTTTTTATCCGGCTGCTAATTTAAGGAAGGAGATTAAGGTTGTGAATTACATTCACGGCGCTGGCGTATTTTTTTATATATATTTTTTTATGTTGATTGTAATGAAGGGTTTGGTCGTTTCCTCCAAAAAACACTGTCTGAGGTTAAATAGCCATGCATAATTGACTTAATTCAAATGTGTTTTCCTATATATTTTATTCCGTCTGCACTAAAACCTTTATCTATAGCTATAGTCTATATAGTAACTGTTTTGCTGGGTTCGGGACTCTTCTGGGCATCAACAAAGAGCATATGTAACCCATGTGGGGGGGGCGTCACCCCCAGCCAATAAGCAGTGTGATGTCACAGACCTGACATAGATGCAGAGAGAGAGCAGGCAGGCCACAGCAGGATGACGCATGCATTCATTCAAAATTCAGCACCTTCCCACATGTTTTTGAGGTGTTGATGTGTTTAATTGTAGTTAAGATGTGAAACATTCATCGTGAGTACATATTAAAGTAGTTTTTCTGCGTATCTCAACCAAACAGGAACCTTTAACCTATTTAGTCATTTTGTCCGGAGTGTTGCTGACACAGGCATGTAGCGCCCCATCCAGCCGAGTGATGATAGTTTTTTTTTTGTTTGTTAAATTACCATTTTTATATCTTTACAAATGGTGGGGAGATGCACTGGTTGAGTGATTCCTCATTATTTCCACAGCGGAGCTCCCTTAGCCAGTATAAACATTAATTCAGAGGATACGGTGAGGAATATATCTCGTTAAATAGCTAATCTTTTTGAGCTGCGATAGTAGCTGTGAGTTGCTGATGCCTGGACGTGCACACTGCCCTTCTCTGAGCCCCGGCAAGCACTTTACAAACAGACGTAAGCAGTTTTATTGATAGGGTAATCCTAGACTGATTAATGGCCCAATAATCAGCCGTAACCTGCAATAAATCAGCCGCTGATCGATACAGCCTGTGCTCTGCAGCCATGGCCGGATCATTACCGTGTCACTGTATATCTACCATTAGCACGGGACGGCTGAGAGCTTCACGGGAGTGGAAGAAAAAGGGCTTCCTTTTCTAATGTGTTGGAAATGAGATTGATAGGTCTTTTTTTTTAAATTTCATTTGTCTGCCCACCTCTTTCCTTCCCCTCCTCTCAGTCTGATTAATGTCTGAACAGCAAAAGACAGTGATAAAGATGGAGAGGGTGAGCTGGATGTTAAATTATGATAATGACAGCACAATTAATGACATCGGGAGACATTATTCTTCAGCCTCTTGGCATATCACAGCTGCTGGAAGATATATACAGTGAGCCGAGGCTGTTAAAGATACTCTGGCTGATAAGAAATACAAATATGGATGCTGTTTTTTGGGCTGTTTGCAGCCGTTTCTTCCTGGTCTGAACGTTTACATTATTGGGCATATTTCCCATAAATGTGGGCTCACTAACTTTCGACTCTCCGCCTTTTTGTTGGAGAGAAAACACAACGTTCATCAGTGAGCTGCAGAAGTACAGCTCTATTAGTCCTGCAATGCAATGACTTAAGTGGAAGGATGTAATCAGGAAAATGTACTTAAAGTATGAAATATTAAAGAGGTCAATGCAGAAAAATGTCCCCCTGCGACCGTTGTATTATCATGCATTATGTAATTAGATTATTAATACTCATGCATTAATGTAAAAGTAGGATTTTACTGTTGTGGCTGGTTGAGGTCGAGCTCATTTGGAACTATAAACTGATGATTATTTTCTTCACCAATTGATGGATTCTTTGGAGGTTTGAAAACCCCAAATCGCTCAGAGAATTTCACTAAAAGGAACCTCAATAAATTAGCTTACAGTAGCTTAGACTACGCAACAGTTTACCTCAGCTGCTGCACATTTGCATCGCTGCCGAGTATTTGAAATATCTGTGTTATTATTGTGTAAAGGAATGAATGAACCGACTGACATTCTGCCACTGAAACGGGTCAGGTGTCACTTTGCCTTCAGCTCCGTCGGCTTAAAGTAAAACTCAAACATCCAGCCGGCGAAACATCAGACGGAATATAGAAAGCAGATATGGACACGGATTCGCTGAAGTGCACCACATTCAGACAAAGTGTCCCTGAAATCAGAGATTAGAGGTCGAGGAGATCCACGGAGGAGGAGGTGTGACGGATGGGAGGGGGCGGGGTCACGAAGCAGAGGGGAAATAAAGCATCAGTGAGCAGAGGAGAGGTGAGAGGAAGTGGGGATGACGAGGTGCACGGCGATGGAGGGGAGATGAGATAGGAAAGAGAAGGAGGACGGAGAGGAAGAAAGGTAATCTGAGAGAGAGAGCAGCAGGAGAGGCTGAGGCAGGACTGACAGAGGGCCATTCATCCTCCATGCTAGAAGAGACAAACTGCTGGTGGAGGAAGACAGGCCCCATAAATCACCGCCAGCACACACACATGCACAGGAATCCACATGTGAACAGAGAACACACACCACAGCTTATTTAAAAATAAAAAAATCTGTCTTTTTCATCCTGACCTCCGGTGTAGTACTGTATGGACTACAGAGCCACGGCCTTGTTGTTAGGGATGGGACCGTTGAATGAATTTTCAGTATCAGGATAATCGTGAATATAAAAGCTGTATAGTTCGCTGTAATGGTGGAGAAGTGGACAAATAGAGCCTGATTTAGAAAATAAAATACAGGATTCAACAATGTCATTATATTTATGCAGGGAGACCGTAGGATTTATGACCTTCGTTAAGATTATTTGTCACTACAAAGGATGTTCACTAAATCAATCAATCAATATCCTTTATTTAACCAGGTAAATAAACTCATTGAGATTTAAAACCTCTTTTCCAAGAGTGACCTGGCCAAGACGACGTCCAAAGGGATTCTAGTACGCATACCTCCATGATTATAGGGATAATCATATCGCAGTTATTTTGGCCAGGATAATCGTGACATGACATTTTCATATCGGGCCTAATTATTATTATATGTACGTGAATATGACTGTTCTGCACAAAGTGTTGATGCCTTTGTTCACGGCATCAAAGCTCAGAAAAGATAATTGCACAAACTCCAAAATGAAAATAAATGAATCGGCAACTATTATGATTAATCTTCTATTTTTCATGCAAAACAGTCTCACACAGCTTCACAGATGCGTTTCATTTTTAATTATTTTAATTATTTTATGGATTCTGGGTAATTATCACAGCATTTCTTAGAATTAAGAAAATAGTTTAATAATGGAGAAACTAATTGTCACAGCAGATTTATCTTTAATAATAATAATAATAATAATAATAATAATAATAATAATAATAATAATAATAATAATAAATAATGATGAGTTACAGAAAGTGGTTCAGAATTAGCTCCACCTGAACCAACTACAACTTACATACTTTAAAGTAAGTAACTTTTCTCTTTGTAACAGAGTATTTCACAGTGTGGTATTAGTACTTCTACGTAAGTTTGGGACCTGAGTACTTCCTGGTCCATGGTTTTGGGCGCTCTCTTGTTTGCGTTTAAAGGGAAAATGAGCAGCAGATATTCGTGTGACATTTTGGATTCACGTAGCTGGCTGGTTGTTCTTTGACACGCTCTCTCTCTCCGTGGCTTCTGCCAGTCACAAACCTCCCACTTCCCTCCCCCGCCCAGCCAGGGTGAGGAGTTCCAGTTCCTGTTCGCCCGGCCCTGACCTCCGCGCTGACCTCCATGTTGACATGCATGGCGTGTTTGGACAGCAGGCCACGCGTCGACCGCGGCGGCCCTCGTGTTTTTACTGGAGGATGTCCTTTTTTTATTGTTTGCTCGACCGTTGTTGAGGTCGGACCTTTTTTTCTTTAGAAACAATTAATTAAACAGGGTGCGGTCCACTCCATAGCTACACATACCTGCTCCATCTCACTCTCACTACTTTATAGAAGGTTTTTGAAGCTTTAAAAAAAGTATTTTACCCACAATCCACTTCAAAGTATTACTATTAACACAAATGATCATGGAAACACCGATAATATCCCTGTAATCACATTGTTCCATGTATTTCACAGGTAGAATAAAAGCTGCATCTTAAATCGGCTTAAAACAAACATTCCTTTCAAGGATTAGTCCGTCTCTAACACCTGCTTCTTTGGAGATCCTCAGTCACATCATCATAATACGAATATTATAAAATAAAGTGTCATAGTCTAATGGTTGGAATTGGTTGTTATTCTTAAGGTGTGCACTTAAAGGAAAAGTAACTGTCATTTCCCCTTAAATTGCCGGAGCAAACAAAATCTACATATATATATATATATATATATATATTTATATATATATATACATACACACACATACACACACATACGTTGCCTTAATACAACTCTTTAGGTGGCGGCGGCGGCGGCGGCTGGGAGGCTGAATGTGACTCACATTAGCTAAGCTGCAGAACAGTGCAGGCCATTGTGCCTCTACATGTTTTGCAGACATCAGATGCATGTGGGTGATGGCAGTAAAGTTCAAAGAGCTCCAAGTTAGAAAAAAATAAGCTGTTGAACTATAAAGTATATTTCACTAAGAACAAACAAGCGGCATCTCCAGAGACCAAAAGCACGAGCAACATGACTGTACATAAATCCCAGCGAGGCCTCGGGAGCTCCTAAGATAGAGCCTCATAAATTGTGCTGCATGTGATCCATAATTTGCTGCTCAACATGCGTGCATGAGGGGAGTTTGTGTCCAGTTTTACTGCAGACAAATGAAATAATCTCCAGCCAGACTTCATTTCCTGCTGCTTTAATTGTCCCCTTGCTTGTTTTCCTCCTCTCGTCTGTCTTTAATGTGGGTCAATGGTTTTCCCTCTTGACCTCTCATCCATCGCTTTCAACCATATGTGAACCGGTGGGGTCAGGTCAGGGGTCAGGGGAGGTCAAAGTTTTCACTAACTTCACCTTCCCACCTTCCTCCTCCTCCTCCTCCTCCTCCTCCTCCTCCTCCAGGATCCAACCATAAGACAGATGCTGTTATCTCTTGTCCTCATCCTACCAGTCTAAGCTTTGATGATCGGTGTGGGAGGAGAAGAAAAGGGGAGAAGGTCGGGGAGGAAATAGAAACATGATTAATTTGTAAGAAATGTGAGTAAGCTCAACCTGCCTCTTTCCTTCTTTTCTTATTTTTCTGCCTAAAATCCCCACCCTCCAAAGCCTGCCTAGTTACGGTCACTAAGCTGGGATTGGATAATCACCTCAAACGGCCAATTAAACGTGGAACGCTCTTTGACTGACTGGCTGTTTGACGTTAAGTCGTCTTTGGTACAGTTAACTTAAACTTTTGGCTCATTAGTTTTCCCCGATACCTTTTGCCAGCCAATGGCAGGCGGGGAAAAGACTCTGTGATTGTTTTCCAGCTCAGTCGCAGCCAATTACAGGACTCAAAAGGAGAGGCATTAATCATATCTGGAGTTACGGTGGCAGACGTCAGATTGCAGAGGGGTGCAAAACAAATATGTAGCTGTCAGTGAGGCTATACAGCCGGCATTTAGGGGATTGCATTTAGGCGATGGCTCAGCTGAACGGCGAGCTAAGCTAATGTGGAACAGGGGGCCTCTGGAAACTATTTGCCTGACATGGTGGGAGGCAGAGAGAGCTGCCATCGTTCTCCCATGCTACCTTCTCCATTCTTTTTCTATTTTTCCACTTTTTTTTAATTCACCACCTCTTTCTCATTGAAGCCAATAGGGAGAGGAGGTTTGTTTGCATGGAAATAGTGTTTTACCATCGCGATTTGTAGCTAAACAATTGTTGATATGCATTTTTCTTTTATTAAAACCAGGAAAAAAGCATCATTAAGATGAATGAAAGCTTCCTCACCCACCATATTATTTAAAATTTTCCCCAAAAAAGCATCCAAACAAGTTAAAAAGAAACAAGTTCTTCATCAAAACTAACTCTCACTCACCGAGAGTAGTCATCTCTCCCGACATTATGGGGTCCCGCTGTACGGCGGTGCATTTTAATCATCCCTCTGCACATAGAGCCTGTTGGACCCGTCAGTGTTGAAATGTAACTGTAAGTCCTAAACGAAGCCCGCATCAGTGACATCACCTTGATGGCGTACAGCACAGGGACGGCATGGGATGAGTCAAAGCCTGAGTTTATGGATCAATAGCTGTCACAGCTCGGGAGTCCTACGATCCGTAAAGCTGCCTGCTTAAAAAGATTATGACTGCACTGTGGCTGTACTGTGTGTGTGTGTGTGTGTGTGTGTGTGTGTGTGTGTGTGTGTGTGTGTGTGTGTGTGTGTGTGTGTGTGCGTGTGCACATGAAAAAGAATAAATTACAGGGTAATGATATTAAAAGCACAAAGTCGTTAAGATGCCAAGTTAAGACACAATAAATCCAGTCATGGCTTCTACAGCCTGTCCCCACACTGGGTAATTAAATTAGATTTATAAGCCGTATTACATCAGTGCGAGATACTTCATCCACCCTCCGCCCGCTGCACCGTCCCTCCATTTTGCCCCGCTTTATTAGACGACCTGACAGCCGGCGGAAAAAATATGGAGGAATGTTTCAGGTCCCGGGCTGCGAGAGCTCTGCGACTGAGGCACTCTGTCTTTCCCTGGTGTCAGTCGCATCCGCTGGTAATAGATGAAGCGCTCCACTTCTCTGCTGAGCCTGGGGTGGTTAGTGAGGGCCGGGTGGTTAGTGATGGCCGGGGTGGTTAGTGAGGGCCAGGGTGGTTAGTGAGGGCCAGGGTGGTCAGTGAGGGCAGGGTGGGTAGTGAGGGCATGGGTGGTTAGTGAGGGCCGGGGTGGTTAGTGAGTGCCGGGTGGTTAGTGAGGGCCGGGTGGTTAGTGAGGGCCGGGTGGTTAGTGAGGGCCGGGTGGTTAGTGAGGGCCGGGTGGTTAGTGAGGGTCGGGTGGTTAGTGAGTGCCGGGGTGGTTAGTGAGGGCCGGGTGGTTAGTGAGGGTCGGGTGGGGGTTAGTGAGGGCCGGGTGGTTAGTGAGGGTCGGGTGGTTAGTGAGTGCCGGGGTGGTTAGTGAGGGCCGGGTGGTTAGTGAGGGCCGGGGTGGTTAGTGAGGGTCGGGGTGGTTAGTGAGGGCCGGGTGGTTAGTGAGGGCCGGGGTGGTTAGTGAGGGCTGGGGTGGTTAGTGAGGGTCGGGTGGTTAGTGTGGGCCGGGTGGTTAGTGAGGGCCGGGGTGGTTAGTGAGGGCCGGGGTGGTTAGTGAGGGCCGGGTGGTTAGTGAGGGCCGGGTGGTTAGTGAGGGCCGGGGTGGTTAGTGAGGGCTGGGGTGGTTAGTGAGGGTCGGGTGGTTAGTGTGGGCCGGGTGGTTAGTGAGGGCCGGGGTGGTTAGTGAGGGCCGGGGTGGTTAGTGAGGGCTGGGGTGCTTAGTGAGGGCCGGGGTGGTTAGTGAGGGCCGGGGTGGTTAGTGAGGGCCGGGTGGTTAGTGTGGGCCGGGTGGTTAGTGAGGGCTGGGGTGGTTAGTGAGGGTCGGGTGGTTAGTGAGGGCCGGGGTGGTTAGTGAGGGCCGGGTGGTTAGTGAGGGCCGGGGTGGTTAGTGAGGGCCGGGTGGTTAGTGTTAACTAGCAGGAGGACGTTCTTTGTTTCACCGTCTCCACCCGACAGTCGACGTTGTATTTGTTTTTCCCCAAAAAGCATTGTTTCCATAACAACCCCCCGAGTTTATGTCACTTCATTAAATGGGATTGAATCTTCAACAGTGACTGTGAACGTGCTTTTAGCTCGTGGTTCGGGTTTTTACAAGCCCACATCTGAACTGTTTTGGTTCTCGGCACCGTGGCTTCCGCCCACATGAGGAAGAAAAATGATATTGTCACTTAACAGCGAGTCGTTTTCTGGCACGGAGGTGAATGGAATCCGCGTATTAAAATAGAAAAACAAAGTGCATTCATGTTTTTCTCCTGGAGAGCAGAAAACACTGAAAACAGATTTCATGAGGACAGAAATCTAAAAATGGGCGGAAATATAACCAAATAAAGCTGCGTTGCTGAAAACGACTTAGAGGTTAGTAGGAAAATTGGAATCTGTTTGAACTTTGTCTTCAAAATACAGTCTGGGAACAGGATTCAAAACAAAGAAACCTAATGATTGTGGGCAGAAAATACTAATATTATTATAATAGTGTGTGTGCGCGTTAAGACAATAGAGTGCTGCAGGGATGACGTGTTTTTGTAGGCCAACCACGGAAGTTAGCATCCTACTGGTCGCCTTGACAAAAAGCGGATTTTTCCACTAGATTTCCGTTTATTGCAGAAAATAATCTCTGTGGCAAACAAACGTTTATGACACTTTTGTTCAGCAAGAATATCTTTGTATATGAACACAATTAGAAAGCTAACGAGATTATAAACTAACTACAACACGGTCACATGACTTGCTAAAGGCGGGCTAGTCTCATTTAGCCACTTGTTAGCAACCAGGGTTTTTTTCAACATAATTCTTATGAGGAATATTTACTGACGTATTTTATACCATAGAAATCTTATTTCAGGCATCTAACCAAAAAAACAAATACATTTTTCTTTATTTGACCCGACATATTGAAACCAAAATTGCAAAAATGCCGACTCATTTCTGGGTTTTAGGACTCGTTCCTGCAGCACATGTATGTTTAATGTTTTCTTTTGGGGAATCTTCCCCTGAATCTAAAATTTAAAGAGTAATTTAAACAAGTAAAATAGTAAACGCAGACCAAAAACAGACTAAAGCTGTGGAAGAAAGGGAGCTGGAGTTCGGCCCTGTGTGGTTGATTTTAATGAGCCATGGCAACTGTTATTATCATTATTAATTAAGTTTCCAACCGGCGGCTTGTGATCAATAAGGTGGAGTGAAACAAATTTCAATGGGCCGTTGGAATCAATCAGAAAGAGTTTTTATCTACATAACTGCCACTAAGCCTGGCTCGTTAGGGCTAACGTCGGGAGATGAGAGATTTGCAGCATTTTTAATTGGAACGACGTAACTGAGCCAACATTTCTCTTCCTCTCCCGCTCACTCTAATCTCTGTAATTTTTGCTTTTCTCTTTGTTTCCCCTGTATTAGTAATTTTCACACATGTGGTGCAACCCATGCATGCACTCCCTAATTCCCTAATCCTTCTCACCTCTTAATCAGACAAGCATTAAAATGGGATTAGGGACTATATCCACCCAAATTCCACATTTCCGAGGCGGGAGATGTTGTCCTTGTTTACTAAAGCTATGATTTATTTTCTTTTTTTTTTTCCTCATTGGAAAAAGCGACTCCTTTTTACACTATGGTGATGAGAGCTGCAGACCATTGAGGCCGCACTGTTTTAACACTGAACTGCTAAATCTGGAGATCTTCCTATTCTAACACAACCACCGTCTCTTGTCGAGTAATTAACGTGAGATTCAACATTGTGAACACACCTTAAAGTGTCGATACATAAGAGTTGAGATGCGTTGCTTCTAGCGGCCTCTCTGGCGGTAGATGGAACTGCAGGCGAGCCTCTGGGACTCATCTCGCTCACCCAACAGTGTGGACTTTCTCCCGTCTGTGTGATGCCTTCAAATGCTCCACACTGAAAGGAGGTCCGTGGTTTTCCCTCGTTGGCGGTCACTTTGCTTCTTGATGACTTTCCTTCTTCGCTTCCATTAGTTTGTTGTTTCTTTTTCTTGGACTGGAAGTTGAATGGTCTTCTTTCTCTGCCTGTTGATCCTCCATTGTGAGTCAGCAGGAATGACATGTACAAAACACTTTAGACTAGAGGGAGCCTGACTCAGCAGATGGAAGTTACTGATTTCAGATTACAAGTAAACGCAGCATACTTCCGTGAGTAGCTCCACCTGCAGACCAACCGCTGACTGACTGACGGAAAAAGCATCACTCGTTTTGAATTTTGCGCGGGAATGTGGCCACAGACACGGAGATCCTATTTCTGGGCAAAGCAGCAAAGTCCAAGCTCTTTCATTAGTGGTCACATGATCAACCACCATTGTTTTAACTCGCTCTTTGATAGATAGGAACTTAAAAGACAATTAAATAGATGAAAATGTACGGACTACCACTTTAAGATGGCCAAAATTCACGGTGCAGTAGTTCAATGACAATGCAATTGTTTAGCTCCCTCCACAGAAATATTACACAAATTATAAATGCAAAGTAAGAGGCCCCTTCATTGCACAAATATAATTATATAAACTTAACTTTCCTCTTGTTGGTAATTAGAATTACACACGTCAAAACAAACATATTTCTACTCATTTCTTGGCGAAAACAGTTTTTTAATTTCACTTTAAGATCAACAAAACAATGCGATCGTTCCCATATTCCCTTTTCTCTCCCCTCAACATCTTTCTCCCCCCTCCCTGCCCCCCCTCCTCTCAGTCTGCAGTGGAGGGCTACTTAGCACACAACAGTTAATACCTGTCTAATTTATTAGCCTCCTGCCCCAGCCCTGAAGGGCCATTAGCAACACACACTGACACAGCACACCGGCCTGCGTCGTAATTTATTGTCTTATTACAGTGCTGCAGCGGCATCAATTAATTATCCATTAAAGTGCTGCCGTCCCAGGATTTATGGAGGCGACTGTGGGGGCTGAGGGAGATACAGTAGGGAGAGGAATGAGGTGGGAGATGTGAGGAGGAGGAGGAGGAGGAGGAGGAGGAGATGATATATGGGTGAGGATGAAAGATGGATTGTTTATTTTTGGGTGTGCTTTGGTTTTTAAAGTTGAGATTAAAAAAAATCAAATGCTGTTCTTCTTGTAAACAAATATTGTTTGATTGTGAGATTATACATCATATTCAAGGCTGAAATATAATCTTCGCTAACACTTTAATTTCCTGGTGGTGATGCATAATTTACCGTACGAACTCGGGCTAGTCTGCATGCTCTGACAGGGTCGGGAAGGAGGGAAAAACACTGGCTGCTGTGTGCATTAACACCATTACATGTTGCTGATGAGCTAAATTAATATGTTCACAGATATCAATCTGTGGGGCAGCTTAAAGAGTCCGAGTTAAACTCCACTAACCACCAGGAAATAATTAACTTACAGCGATGGGAGAAGTTCCTTTAATGGAATAAAAAGCTGCCATTAAACTCATAAATATACTCTGAGCAAACTGCAATCAAAGCTGCACTAATCAATATTGTTTGTGTGACGTGAAATGCTTTGATCATAACGACAAACCCACAGAGCTTCATCACCAGACTCCCTCAGATTTACGATGCGTTTTAGCATCTTTCAGCTGGTTGTTGTGTTTTTTTTTTTTACGGCAGTTTTTGTAAACTGTAAATATAGAAATTTGGACCCTGGACGATTTCCATAACCCCCAATGATGTCTGCAGGGTTAAAGAAACAGTAGGATGTAGGATGACTCACATTAGGGACTAAAAGTGAGGATATCTCGGCCTCGGCTGCTTCCACAATTAAACACAACAAATCCTGCCATCAAACCAGCGTTTTAAGATCCATGTTCACATAAAAACAGTATGTAGAGCAGACTGACTGCACTTCACATACATCCTCCTCTGTGCACAAAAATAGAAACGCTCCTGTCCTCAAAACCTGCATATATGAGACATATACCCACAGCCACAAAAATCTCCAACTCCACCCACTCCACCCCCCGACCGGCATCTTCCACCCAAACACAATTTGTACAGAAAACAAAGTGTTTTTTCCAGCGCTGACAGGGAGAATGGATTACTTCCATTACGCTCTACAAGAAACACATTCTGTCGAGATGAAAGGCTTGTAAATTATTGCAGAAGGTGCTGCTGCTAACAAGTCTGGTGATCCGGGGCTAATGGGGTTCACGTTCACTTAATGCATCCCGGCAATGTGACAAATCAAACGCACCCAAATGAGCATCATCATCACCTTTTCAGATCTGCAGTAATCCCTGCTCGCCTGAAATTACACAACACACAGTAATTTAATTAAAACAAAAATTAATAATGCCCGCTCAAAGATGAACACTTTTTTTGTGTGTGTTTTAAAGGAGCGGCGTCGCCTTCCTGTGTCCTTCTGAGGTGAATGATTGACAGCACAGATCACCGCGGGCCTTCGGGGCGACAGGTGAACTTGTCGACGGTGTCACATCGCTGTGTCGGGACGTGTCAGCTGAATCGCCATGGCAACCGCTGAGTGACGGACGGAGCAGGTGAGACGGAGCTATATATGCATACACACACATTTTAAAAAGTTTTATTACAGCATGTTAGGACTCAAACAAGCGCTTACCAAACTAATGACCTGCTATTATTATTATTAAGATCCTCATCCTGCTGTTTGCATTTCTGGTACCTGCTTCAGATTAGAACTGCAGCTATCGATCACTTTAGTAATAAGAGTATTCATCGGTTAATCGGATGAGAAATGTTATTATTAAATAGCAACAGTAAATATACAACAAAGAAAATAAGACTCTTAGAATGAACAACTATTTGATATCCTTCATCCTCCAAAATCAACCAGCTAATAATCTGCTGTTGCGATACGGCCGAAGTTTCAGAGTAGCGAAACATCTGTTACAAAATTACCTTCTTTTTTCGTTTCTTTTTTTACTTGCGCGGCTGTTAATTTACGTTCAAAGACCTAGTTCAGCTCCAACCACATCCACGGACAATGTCTTATCCACAAACCGTTGTAAATCCTCCACAGCTTCTATCATCCATGACGTCCCCCAGGGTTCCGTTTTTGGTCCCCTTCGCTTCTTAAAAAAAAAACCAAAATATGAACCTTGTGAGGGCGCTAGAGGGAAAATCAGGGAATCACCAACATCAGTGGAATTAAATCTCTGGCAATACCTCTGATAATGCTTGACATTTCATCTTTAATAATAATTAGCAAATATTATGTTATAATGCTAAAGTATATGTTAGAATTTAGCTTAAAGCACCACTGTGCCTGAGTCTAGTGGAACAGCGCTGCTAGCATGACTGTCGTTTACATCTTGTAAAGCTTCTTTGAGTACAAAGAGAAGTACCTTATACAATTCTTCTTATTAAAATATTGATTATAGCGACTTTAAATACACGAGTACACACTATATATATCCGTGCACACACAAACAAGTACACACCCTGATGATAAGAGGGGTGTTTATAGTTTGGAAGTTTGGGAAAAGTCCCTTCTTCTTCCTTTGTTTAACTTTCAACCAAACCAACCCTGACACCAACAAACCCATCATCGGTGTTTCCACGACAACAGCTTTGTCGCGGTCAGAGTTCACATTGGTACAAATGTGATTCCTGTGCCGCTGTGATCTCTTTTCATCGGGAGAAACGGTCGTGAGCGCCCTCACAATGGAGTCACACGTCCTTGGGAAGAAAGAATATATCCAAACATGATTTTCCTTCGCACCTCTCGGTTGCTCCGTCGTCGCCCCCCCTTAGGTGACGCAGACAGGAAATGGGGAATGACTGCTTCCTGCCCGAGCAGCCTTTGAAGGCAGCCTATGAGGGACGATGTCATGGCGGAGCAATGTCCCTGCTTTCACCAGGCTCTTTGTAATGTGTGATTTATAGCTTCCCCCCCCCGAACGCCGTTTCATCTGTGATTTAGTGTTTCCCGGTCAGTTGGCTATCGGCTGCCTGACACGTCCTCCCCTCCGTGCCTGCAGGACAGTACGTTGGAAACAAAAAGTGGCACGGGGGTTGCTTCGGGCTGCGATCAGGTCCGTGCATAGCAGCATTTTGAAAGACAGCGATCTTTGGTAGTAAAATAAGGCCGAGTTCATACGAGGTGATGATGAGTGGTGGAGGAAGTGATTCAGTTCCAACAATGTAAAATCCCAAAATGTGACATTAAAGCATTAAAAATAATTTGTTCTGCTCTGTGACTGCGTATATAAATACATATAACATTGATAGATTGTAAATACTGATGCATCAATGTGTGTTTTAGCCATATTTTCAAACACACAGACCATTCATTGAGTACACACTACCAGGTATTTGCTGCACACTGAAGTGCTAACTTGAAAACACAATCCTAGAAAAGGAACACACCATATGAATGACGCTGACTCTGGAGAAGCAGGCCTACTTGTTTCATAGTCAAACATGAAACAGAACACAAATATGAAGCAAAATAAGTTTTATTTTCAGAACAGTACAGTACAGTCTGCCCCCCCATCATCTCTCTCTTCAAAGTTCTCCATTGTTCACCAAACTAAACGAAGGTTCAAGCCACTTCTATGATTGCAAATTTGAATATGTGAACGTTGTGTGTCGTGTTTTGAAGGTGATGTGTGATTGACATCGGAGTGTGAAGATGGAAAGGTAGTGATGAGGGAGACGAGGGAGTGTGAAGCGATTGGTACAGGAAGTGAAGGTGGTGCAAATTGTGCCGAATTTTCACTTTTTGTGTGTTAACAATTGTGAAGAACTGTAACGGGGAGAACAAGCATTTAGCTTCTGATTCGCACATTTGTATGCTCATCCCGAATCTTTTTCCGTTTTTGTAAAATGATGGTGATAATTTGAGCCTCTGGCCTCAAACGATTATTAACATCAAACGATCTCAAAGGTTTCGAGGGGGGAACTGCCAACTCATAAACTTCTACAACATCAAGTAGACACAGATTTTTTTGTGTGAGTAACAAAACTATTGGAAACCACATTCATAAAAGAATGCTTTGTATTTTTTTATAAGCTTTGCACATGTTTTTTTATGTAAAAGCTTCACCTAAAAGGAACTTAAGCTGTCATATAAATGTAGTAAAAATGTACAATATTTCACTCTGAAATGTTGTGCAGTAGAAGTATAAAGTATCAGAAAATGTAAATACCTCCACTCAAAAATGTACTTTGTTGCTTTAAATCACCGGTAATCAAATTCAAGTTAAATCTTTGTATTCAAAGCTAAACCAGACAATAAAGATGGATTAGTTCTCTTATGTGAATCATCGGATATGAATCATCAAACAAGCTTCCAAACAAAATGTAGTTTCCTAATCTCTGTCACATCCAGTAAAAAGTGTTGCTTCTCTTGTTTCTCACTCGGGAATTAAACTGTAAAGGAATGGCATTATGTAACACATGGTTTCAGGCTGATTTCCCTTTTTGAATATTGAAACAAATCTTTCACTTTCTGGCTTTTTGTGTTTTCGCCACGTTTCTTCTCTTTCATGTCTCAATATTTCCTCATGATTTCCCCTCCTCTTGAACACACGCGTTCCTGTTAATGCTCAGCACTTTCCCCGCCTTGACCTCTGACCTCGCCCCTCTCTTAACCTCCACCCTTGGCCCCAACCCCCGGAACCCCATCGTAAATGATCTAAACCCATGAATCCTAAACCTTAAAATTAGATGTCGAGGTGATTTAAAGTTCAGCCTGTAAACTCTCAACTAGAACGTTGTTTCCATTTTTGCCAAATTTTTTAAAACACCACGTAATCCAATTAAAACTGCATTTTTTTATAGCTGCTTGTTTTTGTCTTGAAATTAAGTTGACAGGGAGAAAACATGACTTAATGAAGACGTAAATGCATTGACAGTAACATCTGTAAGGCAACATGCTGTTGAGCTATAATTTCCTGGAGGAGACAGACTCGTGTGTGTGTGTGTGTGTGTGTGTGTTTGTCAGTCAGCTGATTGACAGTAAGCAGAGTGTAAACAAAACCGCAGTGAACTCAAGCACAACGGAGAAATTATATAATGAAAATAAAAAGCCCCTGAAAGTTGTTTTTCTGCTTTTTCCTTTTAACCTTTGAATCCGACATTAATCCTGATTTTATGTTAAATTGTGGACTGCAGTCTTTAGAGACATATTTATCTCGTCGCCGCAGATTATCTTTATTACCATCTTTATTGCAGCAGCTGACTGTGACTTTGAAGTGGCGTGTGTTGAGGGGGGAAGCTGAGGCGCCGAACTTCCCTCAGCTGCACCCGGACCACCTGATGAACGCTGCTCCCAACCGGACAGGTTTTAACGAAATCACAGTATTTAGGATTTTTTTATATTTTCTGTAGATTTTATTACTTAAAATGTTGCTTCAAAACCACGTTGACACTGCCAAGTATGTGATTGTGTTGTACGATACAAAAAGCCTAAATAAGTTGAAATAAATGCATTAAATCCCCTTTTTCGAACTTTCCCCCCTGAAAACCGTCACATTTGACTTTTTTTGTTGCCTAAACAGAACCAAGTAGTACTTTTTTGTGCTTTTGTTTAAATGTGTTCTCATTTTAAGCCAAACCATGATGTTTTTACTAAAGTTAACCAAGTAGCTTTGTGGCCTAAAACAAAGTTTTTTAGTTTCGTCTCCTTTCAATTTGAGAAAAAAAAAATCCCTCAGTACGTGAGAATGCAGCTTAGTAATCATACTGTGGATTGGAGACTCCTCTCAAGAAGTAAAATATTATGTTATGTGAAGTACAAGTATCTCAAAGTTGTACTTAAATGTACTTTGTAGTTAAAAACTTGGAAGTATTCTAAGCTGTATGGAAGGACATATTATTACCAACAGTTTTGCACATAAAGTAAAAATATGTCTACCGAATTGCACAATATGTATACAGTGCATTTCTGCATGTGCAAACTGTAGTCCATGATTGTACTCCTATCGGTTGTGTAGGAGTACACAATAAATCTATATTTGTTGTAAGTACAGACACCTGGAGGCTCAGGTAGACGGCTCTGAATGAAGCCGACACCAACGTTGCCTTCGGGGGGCTTCGGCCTCCCGCTGTCAGATTTGGCTTTCCTTGTCACTCCAAACTCTCTTGCTCTTCCTCGTGACCTCTTCCTCCTCCTCGTACACGTCTGTTTTGTCACTCTCTCATCTCCTTGTTACTCCTCTCCTCCTCCTCCTCCCTCTGCTGAGTGAGGCGCTGTGGAGACGGAGCAGATGGCGGCGGCCGCCATACGTTTACGAGTTCTAACGCCGGCGTGTAAGTTTATTTTACTGTGTATAAACATTCAACAACTCCGCCAACGGACGGAGCAGAAATCCCATAGAGAATAAACTGAGACGGATTAACTACGCCTTCATCCACCTGTTCAAAATGTGTTTATGTGGAACATGCCGCTGTTATTTTGCACAATCAAATATACGAAAGTTGATATTGTTACAAGACTTCATCACGTATTTGAAATTGTTGATGTTTAATGTGGTCGGCCAAGTTATTCATACTTCGATAGAAGCTGTTATGGATTACATTTAACTTCCTTTTTTAGCTACTTTACCAACCATATTCTTAACCATTTCAAAGGTGTCTCCATTACTTTTCAACCAATCAAGGGACAGGGTTGTACGGGTGCTGGAAATCCTTGGAAACACTTGAATGTTAGTGTTGTGTTTTCAAGGTTTGAAAAGTGCTTGGATGTAGAATAAAGTGCTTGAAATGTGTGTTGTATGTGATGACATTTATGATAGAACAGAGAAAAGCAGATCTCCATATTTGAGGGACTGAAAACATTTCTGCACGAAAAATGAATTTGCTACTTTATTACGGAGGTCGAAGAGAAAAGTGAACACGTTGCTTGACCGGATGTTTGCCGTTGCTATGACAACAAGTGAAAGCTACCGCTAGCATCTTAGCCCAACCGACCCGACCAATAAAACACCCATAAGATGACAATTTGGCCTAATAATAAATAAACCGTCATCACCCTAAGGACCTTAACGAGGCGAGAACGTTAGCTCGCATACATGCCGGTTGTTAGCATTGCAATAGAGTAGCAAATCTGCTACTTTATAAAGTCGCAAATTTGCGACTTTTCCCCTCCGAATATTGCCCCCCTCTCTCGGCTCTGTTTTTATTTTTATTTTTTGCTACAGTGGCCCTGATACACCGTCGTAGAAATCCGACTTCAGGGAGAATTCCATTTAATATTTTGGAAATTCACAAAGTATTTTGTGACTGTACTCTAGTGTGTATGTGCGTATGGAAAGTGTGTGAGAAAGTCCAGGGTCCGGTCCTG
The DNA here is from genome assembly GCF_963514095.1 of Eutrigla gurnardus. NCBI lineage: Eukaryota > Metazoa > Chordata > Actinopteri > Perciformes > Triglidae > Eutrigla > Eutrigla gurnardus. Next base: position 17,257,404 of record NC_139930.1, read on the forward strand.
AACCCCCCCTCATCCCGGCAGTGCCTGTTTTTAATCTGCCCTGGTGATTTATGAAGGAGCTCGGCCCGCGTATATCTCCTCACTTCCTTTCATTTCTCAAATGGTTTGTGCACTGCAGGATGATAGATTTATCTACACACAACCCCTGCATGACTAATTAACTCTGAAATATCAGGGCCAGATGTGGAACTGAAAGACGGACCCCAGAGTCCTTTCTCTCCCTCTCTTTTCTAACGTATTGCTTGTGATTTTTCCTCCGTCGTCTCTTCGTCTTCTCTCTGAACACTCGGCTGTAATTCTGCAGATAATGTGACATGTGGCTGTTTGAGCTGAATGTAAATTGTCGTACAGCCTGAACTCGACTCCGTAGTTTCGGATATTTTGGTTTGCTAAACAAACAACTTGACACTAAAAAATTCACCAGGCGACCACCCGTCAACACATTATTGTCACCACTTGTTTGGTTTCAAGGCGAGCTAACGACCCGAACTGTTCACGCAAACATCCATCAACCTGGACATCAGCATGCTAGCACTGGCACTGATGAGTGTGAACATTTAAGTGCAATTTTGTGGTATTTCCATTTTTTAATATTTTTTATTTCTAATCTGGTTGGTTTTGAAGCCTCGAGTTCGGCATTTTGGTCATTTCCATTAGCACTTTCTGAGAAGTAGGACCATTTTCTCATAGACTTCTATACAACCAGAGAGGAGTCGCCCCCTGGTGGCCAGCAGAGAGAAGTAGGACCATTTTCTCCCATTTTCTCATAGACTTCTATACAACCAGAGAGGAGTCGCCCCCAGGTGGCCAGCAGAGAGAATGACAGTTTAAGGCACTTCATTGTCGGCTGTACTCTTCAGACCTGGAGGTTGCCGCCTGTGTTTTTACTTATAACACAGTATTTCTACACTTTAGTATGGCAGCTTTCTGTCAAAGATCGGAGTACTTTTCCACTGCTGGTTACTGTGAGCGTGTTAGCACGGTGCTGTTAGCATTCAGCTCACAGCACCACTGTTCATAAGTGTAGCTTCACAGAGCTGCTTGCATGCCTGTTCGTGTTGTTGACTTGTTATTTAAAGAGCAAATGGTCAGCAATGAAATTTTTACTTTTATCTAAATGAAAACACAAAATAAGGTTTTGCTCTGCTAGCATTTCTTTATTGAATCATGTGTCCATTGATGTGGAATCCGGCTCGCTTCATGCCTCATGAAGTCCGTCTGCATGAGATGAGTCAATACAACCTCAACAAGGTCATCACATCACACACCCATAAATCCCCTTTATGACAGATTAGAGAGAGCAATGGCTTTTCCACTCGTTTACCCATAAATACAGCAACACGCTCAACTGGTTTATGCCTCCCTCCTCAGACCGTGTTTATGGCTGTCACGGACCAGCAGTGAATACGTCTCCGACTGGCTAACGTCCAGCCTCCCCAACTTCAAAGCAATAAGAAAATAGAGCCGCTCTGTCATGGAAAAGCAAAACAGCTGCACGCGATATGATTTAGCTTTGTTCCTTTTGTGTTTTTCTTGTGAGAAAAGAACAAACAAGTAAATTTGTAGAAATATGTCCTGCTGGACAGATAATATTTCCCACGGTTTGTTTAAACAACAAAAAAAATGTACACATATTTTTGGATTAGAAATAAAAGGGAGGAAGTAAGTGCAACGAGGCAGGGAGGAAGTGTGAAACAGGTTAGAGAAGGAGCCAGCCGAGCCGTCAGATCTGATGTGGGCGTTTTTCCTGACAGCTGTAATTCTCCAGCCTGCAGAATTTCATCAACAGCAGTTGCATTTAAGCCCCGCCGCGGGGCAGCGGCCCTTTCAAGTCTCCTTCCTCTGACAGGTAGATTTATTAGTCCTGAAATCTGTACAGATCACACGTCACTCATGGCAACCTGTCAGCATGTCGGGATCCTGGCTTTCTCTTAAGGTGGATCTGCCCGGAAGAGGTCCACCCATCAACTCCTCTCACACCTCACCCATAACTTACTCCCCTCACCCCCACCCATAGCAAACAGGAGAATCCAAAGAGACAGAAAAGGGCTTTTCACTGTGAAGACTTCAGAGATCAGAAGTATTCAGATGCTTTGCTGCAGTAAAAGTACTAATGCCACTCCCTGAAAATACTTAACTAGGAGTAAATATCCTGCATTCAAAACCTTTATATCAGTTAAAGTATGTATTGGCTAAGTTTACTCAAAGTGTCAAAAATATAAGTACTCATTGTGCAGCTACGATGGAAGAAGTATTCAGATGCTTTGCTGCAGTACTAAGTACTAAGTACTAATACCACACTGTGAAAATACTCCCCTCTAAGTAAAAGTCCTACATTCAAAACCTTTTACAAGTAAAAGTATGCATCAGCTAAATTTAGTATCAAAAGTTAAAGTACTCATTGTGCAGTAAAATATTCCCTGTCAGTGTTTTACTATTATCTGTGACGTTTCCGGATTAATATTAATGTGTATGTTGCATATTTTTTTTAAGCGTAGTGGAGGTAAAAGTACAATATTTACCTCTAAGATGTTTTGGTGTACAAATAGGAAGTAACGAAATACTCTGGTAAAGTACCTGGAATAAGAATACTACTTGAGTAAAAGAGTTACAAATAGGGCTTGAGTTGCCATAGATGTGAGATTCATAATTGGATTTAAAGAGGAAAGTAATTGTGTCTTGGGGCCAATAAAAGAGCTGTTACCCCCCTTTAACCCCTCTGTTGCTCTGCTGCCCGTCTCAGTGACCCCCCCTGGCCCCTGGTTAAACTCCCAGCATGCCCTGGGGCTTGAGGTTCACGCCTGGGTCTAGACTTACAAACGCAGTCAAAGGTCAGCCTTTCCTTTCTTTGCTCTTTTCTCAAGGTTTCTACTTGTTTTCACCTTTTCAACTCCTCAAACACCCTTCTGGGAGGAAAATAAACCTCCACCTGGGTTTCATTTTCTGTGTGTGTGTGTGTGTGTGTGTGTGTTTGTGTGTGTGTGTTTGCATGCAGTGGCTTGCGTTGTAAATGATCCAACAAAACCGGCTGCAAAGAAGCTGCGTCTTCCAACAACAATGAAATATCTCTGATGTCTTGTGTTTTTGTGCGTTATTACTAATTGTCATGGTGTTGATCTTTATGTGATTTCTGAAGCATATGATTATATTTTTCTTTGGAAACTACAGAATGGTTGAGCTCCTCGTCGGCGTCACAGTTCCTGAATATTATGATTCACAATGTTGACCTGGTTAACAAATAGAGTAACTCGTCTTAAAGGAGGAGGTTAAATAGTATTATTACGATTAATAAATAAAAGTGAACACGGCAGCACAGCTAGCATCGGATATGGCATGAAAAAAAGGCACTGCAAAAATGTAAAGGCACTCCAAATCTCGTGATTTTCAACTTTTTTCTGTTTCCTCACTAACCGTAAAGTAATTCCAGAGTTACAAAAAAAAATAATGGTGGACACCGCTGCGCTCTTGAGTGCCGAAGATGAGAGACACATTGAAAACATGTGTTTCCACTCCAAACTGTGACCCGGGGAAGTCTCCAAAATCCCCGACACAAGCCCCTAAGCACCGCCGCCGAGTCACCGAGTCACCGGGGCCGCTCAACGCCTCGCTTCAAACCAGATTTTCTACTTCCTCTGCCAAGCTGCTGCCACGTCCCATTCATCATCAGACCTTGATGGACCTAATGTGGGAATCCATTATCACACCCCCGAACTCTCTGCGGCTTCGCTCTGTTCTTTGGTCGTGGTCCTTCGACGTGGATCTGCAGCGTACGCCTCCGGGTGGGTGGGGGTGGTGGTGGTGGGGGCGTCTAGCCGGTGCTGCCCCGGCCCCCGGGTCATCCTCCTGCCTCAGTGCTGTTCACCGTTGTCAAAAGACATTCTCTTAGTGTCAGTACGCAGAATGAGAAGACAGTGGGTCCAATGTGATGGTCGGGGATCGAAATGAAAGGCGTTTTGTTGGAGAGCCACACTTGATTTCTCAAGGCTTTGAATAGATGTGCTTGTGCTACAGCGACTTGACCTCCCGGTTGCCCAAAGTCTGAACAATGAGCGCGCTGTGTTTCCACTCTAACACTCGAGATGCTTCTTTTTACTAAAGTTAAGACTTCTACCATCAGACGTAAATGTACCGCTCGTATGATCAATCAAACTACTGTCTGTGTCTTTGCGTCTTTCAGACGTACAAACGAGCGTCTTGTTTTTCTCCTCCGTGAACTCTTCACCCCCGGCTGCCACCAGAAGCTCTGTCATGCTAAATTACACCTATGCTGTTGGTTGCGTTGCTCTCGGCTCGGGTTTGACGGACAGGCGGTGAGATCACACAGATACAGATTAAAACCTGCCGTTTGCATTGCGAAAGTTTCCTTTCTTTCCACACTTTGCAATTAGATTACAGCCGGTCGGAAACACCCGAGGAAGACGGAGAGACACTTTAAACTTGTTTTTAGTGTAATGGCAGCCGGCAACCAAAACAAAACGCGGCGCTGCCCTCATCATCATCATGTGGTGGGGATTTCGGCTGAACAGAAAGCTTTTGGCGAATGTGGCTGGTGGTATTTCCACAGCTGCTGCTGCCTGTGAATCTCCCCGTGCAGCCTCGTCTCCTGGAAATACATCTGTCTTTGTTTTATTTTGGGCCGCACAGGTTTTTAAAGTGACGCCATGGTTGTAGCTCTCACAGTTCTGCAGCTTCAAATGGAGACGATGCCACCTTTGCATTGTGTGACTGCCACTGGTGGAATGTGCTAGCATTTGAGCTAGTTGATCATTTCCATTGTATGTGACTTTATACTACAGAGGGAGAAATTGTAATTCTTACTTTACTTTACGATATGTATTTAAACAGTGGAGTTACTTTTGTAGGGTAAAAACTCAGGTAAAATATATTTATTTAACTACCCAACTGCATTTAAAAACATTTCAAATTATAGTAATTATATAATAATGATAATAATAATAATAAAAAATGTTTTGGTATTGTACGTTTCCGGAAACCACGGTATACGTTGACTGTTAACATTTCGGAACCGGTAAGTTTTATTATTACATTTCACATCGGCCTCGTATCACAAAAACAGAAAGATCAGAAACTACTTAAGTTAGGAAATAGATCGTAGTTTGTGTTCAAATAACGTAACGACGTAACGTGACGACGTAACGTGACCAACGACACATAACAACGAAACGTACGAAACTACTGTTATGGCATAATAACAGGAACAACATAACTACCAAACTACCATAAATAAGCAACAACCGTCGTTAGCGCACTTTTTTTATATCACGTTACATAACAAGTGAAACAAGGTTACGTAACTATGAAATTAACGTTGACTTTTAGTTTCACACTGGGACACGAGCAGCAGCTTCCTGGGTGAAAGTCCTGTTTGTTTGACCCACACACCTCTCTTTATTCTCATTACTTTACATCATTTCTATAAAGGCTGTAGTTTGTTTTCTGACACTTTCAGTAAATGTTTCTGATTATATTTAAGTACTTGTAGCTTATTAAAGTAATGTTTTGAATGCAGGAGTATTTCAGTGCGATATTTGTACTTCCAAAGTAGTCTGAATACTTTATCCAGGTTGTTTAATTTAAGGTGACACAAAGTCGGCTTCCTGTAGTGAAACCACATTCATGGAGGGTTTTTTACCCTTTAAATCCCCACACAGGACTCTTCTGTTCTTCTACTGACTACATGGTCTTAGTGGACCACCGGCTGCCGTCTCTAATGCGTCGGCGTTGGCCGTGGCCGTGGTGAAAGGTAAAGGTCTCGCATCTGCTCCGGTTGCACCAAAGCAGCACCTGCCGACCGACTGTGAGGTCTCTTGGATTCCGTCCCACCTTTGACCGGCTGAAAAGCACCGTAGTAAACGGTGTTAAGGGCTCCTTTTGTCGAGGCGTCCTGGGCTCTACTGAGTGATTTACGGGCCCCAGAACGCACAGCTGTTGTAAACTGTCATTTATAAGCCAATCTGAAAACGGCATAAGCTGATTAAAGCGGAGCGGCACAATAGATGCTTTCCTACGATTACTTTCAAGCCGAGACAGCAGACGCTGTTGACCTGGAACGTCCGATTTCATTTTGGAAAACTTAATTATTCAGGAATTATTTTCATGTAACGCGGCATGTGCTCACTTGCTCAACTCATGTGTTTTTTTTGCTCTTAGGGTGTTAATAAGATAACAGAGTGTTTTCAGACCTGCGTGGTTCAGTGTGCTCCAATGTGACTCTGGTTTGAGTTTAAGCATTTGTGTGCGACAGGAAACCCTTTTCATAGAAGTGTTCTGGACAACGTTTGACTCGTGTTGTGAAAACAACGACGGGACAGAACTTTCCAAACATTTCAAATCCGGCCTCCTTGGCGAGCAGCTGCCGGTCACACGAGACAGGACCGGCCCCCAGACTGTCAGGAACAATCGCTTCTCTTCTTTCACCTTGTCTGTCTTCAACCGGTCCAGGATGGGGGGGGGGGGGGTCACTGGATCCTGTGTCAGACTCTGTAAACTCCACCTGACAGGGTGTCGCTCCGAGCGGCGGCAGCTAATGTTACGGCGAGGAGGGGAGGGAGGAAATATAATGTTTGACATTAAAGATGACATCTTAATTATTTTTTGTTACATCTCTCGGCATCAAGGGGGGGGAGGGGGCAACGGGGGGGATCTGCTGTTTGTCCAAACTCGGATGTTTAAAGGAAAAAAGACGAGCGAGATGGAAAGAGACAAGCGTGCGGCGTCGTACATGAAATCACCAGTTTGGGTTCCGGGCTCAGAGCGGGCGGTCGACACCAGCGGCGGCTGGGAGAGACAGAGAGAGGAGAGAGAGGGAATTGTAGTATTTTGATGCCGAACATAGTTGAAGTAATCAGCAGCTAACCAGAAGTGAAGATTAATGCAGATATGTACAGAATAAACATCTGGACGCATAAATCTAAGTTGAAACATATTCAATTGGATCTTCGGTCTGTTTCGGTCCGTTGTTGCATTAAAAGTAACAGTTTGGAAGTGAAAACTTTTGCAAAGACATAAAACTGGATGAAAGTCAAAACGCTGTGAGGAAATGGTTTCTTCTCCCTCTGACAGATTTCTAAACACGTTTGAGAAATCACTCCAGTTTCTTCACCTCGGTGGCCGAACTTCACCCGTCGCCCCCGTGACTTCACACCAAACCTCCCCAGGCGCTGATTTAAACTGCTTTATTCTTCTATATCTGTCTGCTGCTCTTTGTTTTTACTGTTAGTGCTGCTGCCTGTGCACAAACATGTCTGCCTGCCTGCCTGTCTGTCTGCCTGTCTGGCAGCCGGCAGGTTTGAGGCCTATATTTAATCACCACAAGGCTCAACTCGCTCCGTCAGTGACGGCTCATTTGACGTGGCGGCCCTGGGCTTTCTCTTCTCCCCGATCCCGTGCCAAAAGCAATAACTCCTCTCTTTCTTTACCCTGCTGTATGTTATAATTTCCCTATTTTTCAGTGTCATGGCCGGGGCCTTTTTGAAGAGTTTTTTAAAAAAAAATTATTGAATTTCCTGCTGGACCCTGCTGCCGAGGCCATTTCTTTTCACTGTCACCAGGCTCTCTCTGTGAATCCATCCTCTCGCAGCATTTCCTCTTTAAAGACATCTTATCTCTGTGTTAAATGCTGCAAATTTACTATGAAAGCTTCTTAAACTGACATATTTATAACTTTTTTAAGGCCACATCTCTAGAATGAAGGAAACGCAGCGTCGGAGGGAAACATCTTTCTTTCTCTCTCTTCGCATTTCCCTCTTGTTCTTTCATTGTTTTTCTGTTTTCATCTATTTAAAGGTTGAAAATGGGAAATTAGTGCATCATTTCATCATACACTTACAGACAGGCTTTCATTGTCACCACACCGTGAATGTAATGAATTTAAGCCCAGTGCACTTAGAAAATCTCCTGCGAAATTCACTATGAAAGGTTTCTTTAATGAAAAGAAATGCATTAGAGGGAGACGGCTCTCTCTCTCTTTGCATCTCCTCTTGTTTTCTCATTGTTGTTTGTCTATTTCAAAACATCAAAAAAAGATTATTAGAGAATCATTTCATCATCCACTTAAGTACGGCGCTTCATTGTTACCGCTGTGAATGTAATGAATTAAAGACCCAGCACATAGAAAATCCCATGCAAATGTTACTATTAAATGTGCTTTAAATTATATATTTACTGCATCAAATCCTTTTCATGTAGCCAATTCAAAGGGAAAATTTCTCCAGTATTGAAGGGAAACAAACTCTTTGCATGTCCCTTTTTGTCCTTTTGTAGTTTTTCTCTCTTTCCCGTCCGCTTAAAGACATTAAAATAGATTGATGGAGTGTCATTTCATCATACACTAAAGACCAGCGCTCAGCGGGCAGAAAATCCCCCTGCACATTGACTATGAAAGGTTCTTGTTACCGTCTATCTCCTCCGAGTAATATTATCTAACTCTGCTCGCTTACACGTGTTCACGATTCCTCAGCGCTATAAATCTCCTCGCCGAGCTGTCACGAGTGTCTTGAAAGCATTAAAATGCCTGTTGTTTGACCGAATGGAAAGCGAGAAGATTCAAACAATACTTCACTCTTCCTGTCTCCGAGTTCACAGGAGTTAATGCGTTTGGCAGTAGCAGATGCCGTCCTCCCCTCCTGAGTTGTGTGAGAGAATGTCACCCCGGTCTAATCAAATTATGGCTGTTATAGCAGAATGTCAAACCTTCACTTTACATTCTGGCCCCTCTCCGCTGACGGCTCGTGCACTTTCTTGCTCCCTTTTTCTTTTTTTGTTGTGACAAAGCAGAGATAAGATCTCAATAGGAGCTACTTGATAACGTCCAGCGGTGGGAGAAGCATTCACATCACTGACTGAAGTAAAAGTACGAAGAAAGTCCACTACAAATAGATCCTTACTTAAATTAAAGTATGAAAAGTATTCATCCTGCAGTAAAATGTTCCCGTGAGTGTTTTAATATTATATATAATAGTATATTTGTGGCGTCACCGTCCTGTGAGAACCACGTATCCCTAAAAAGAAAGTTTTCTAGCCGACTCAAGAAGACTTTAAGTAGTTTATTTAGGCGAAGAAGTTGTTATAGTTCAGTTTATCATAGACGTTCAACATCAACACATCTGGAGATACGTGGTTTTCACTGGAGAGGAGTGAAAAATAGTTAAAGTACAATATGAGATGTAGTGGAGTAACAGTATAAAGTTGCACAAAATGGAAATACTCAAGTAAAGTTACCTCTGATGAAGCGGATCATATGGTTAACATCAGTGTGTGTGTGTGTGTGTGTGTGTGGGTGTGGGTGTGTGTGTGTGGCAGCTCTTGTGACCTCTTAATATCGCATCACATGTCTGATCTTATTCTTGTCTGCCATCTGAACTCCTGTCATGTGCTCCTTTTGCCAATCTGTCACACTTAATCTGGAAAAACCTTAGAGGAGGGAGGGGGGGGAGATTCTTCTGCCCCGGGAAGGCTTGGGGTTGGGGGAGAAAAGAGAGAGAGATGGAGGAGAAACAAAAGAAGGAGAAGGAGAAGAAAATCACAACGGCGTAGCATTTCAGGGGGCATGAATGGCATCAATGATTTGCTGAGGGGGATAGACGGGGGGGGGGGGGGGACAATGTGTCTGTTGTTCTTTAATCTGGAGTAAATCATCCGTCTCTCTCGCTGTCAGGTGTTGAGCTCCGCTCTCATCACACGATGCTTCAAGGGTTCGCCAGTACAGTCGTACTGATGTAGTCTCTGCCTCCATCTCGTCTCCCTGCTGACATCACACGTGGAAGTAGTAGGGTGAGGGTTGGGGTGAGGGTTAGGTGGTTAGGGTTAGAGATAGTGGGGTTAGGGTTAGGGGGTTAGGGTTGGGGTTAGAAGGTTGGGGTTAGGGTACCCTGTATAGCCTATCCATAACTTTTTTAATGTTGCAGCCGGAAAGCACACAGGGCTGGTGTTGATTACTTTATATATGTATATATACTGACAATAAAGTGTCGTCTTGATGTGAAGGGCAGCTGTGGCTCGGGGGTTGGAGCGGCTCGGTGGTTTGATCCCCGGATCACACTGTTCCATATGTTCAAGTGTCCTTGAGTGAACCAGAGTTGCTCTCTGGGGAGATTTACAGGTGGCCAGCAGAGAGAAGTAGGACCATTTTCTCATAGACTTCTACACAACCTGAGAGGAGTCGCCCCCTGGTGGCCAGCAGAGATATTGTAGCTTTAAGGCACTTCATATTTGGCCTCACTTTTCAGACCTGGAGGTTGGCGCCTGATGAATATGATAATTAAAAAAAAAAAAAAAGATTAAAAATGGATAGCGGACAGAGCTAACGGTATTAAACTGAAGGGAAAGCGGAGGGTATGCTCTGTGCTTCACTACAACTATCTGAAGTGTAATCAACCTCAACTTGTCCTGTGGAGAAAACATGACATCAGTCATTTTCTTTTCTTTTTTTCCATCCCAAACTTTTTGCCGGTTTGAGACTCGTGTCCTTGATAGATCACGAGGCGAACGTGTTGAGATCCTTTCAGACAACCAGCTCCCCAAACGTAAAACCGCGAGCTCCAGCTCCGCCTTTTCCATCTGCCAGATGAGACAGCTGCTCAGGGTGCAGCCGAGCCTCGAGCCGGGTGAAAAGTTCATCTCTTGAAGTGCCAAGAATACATGTGGTTACCTGAAGTTTATTACCCTGCATTACTCAACACATATACACATGTGGGTGTTTAATTTTCCCCTTAATTATAAGCTTATAAGAATATAATTTGTATCTTGGAATCTTGGAAGTTATGAGCTCAGAATTTTTTTCTTTTACTCTTTATTTTTTTTACGTCCAGCTGAGTATGATGAGTGAATGTGATTAACACATCGTGGTTTTCCCGGGGTGATATCTCTGCGTACAGCGTCGGGCCAAAACGAGCAGCTGAAGTCTGTTTTGGATTGGATTTCCACTGAAGAATCTGTTGATTCAACATTCGAGCACATTCTTGCAGAGAGTTAGATGAGAAGATTGTTACGGCTTTCATCTCTGTGCGTTAAGATAATGAAGCTCCAGCTGGGAGCCAGTTAGCTTAGCTTAGCATAGGCACTGGAAACGGAGGGGAACAGCTAGCGTGGCGCCTGAAAATAACAAAAGCAGCACGGAAGCACCTCTAAAAGCTAATTTATCAAATAAATATTGTCCCACACATCTTTAACTTATCAAATAAATGTCTTGTAGTAGAAATAAAAAGTAGCAGAACGTGAAAATACTCTCATTTTATTCAATTAAATGTACTTACCGGCATTGAGTGGCATTTGCCCAAAATGTTAAAGTACTTTTCTTTTTATATATATATATATATATAAAGCATAATATTTACAATTGCACATGAAGGAGCATTTAATTAAAACGCAGACTATCAGCGTAGCTTTGAGTATTCTTTCCCCTCAACGTCATTTCATGACTTTTACAAGGAGATGAATTTATAAACACCCTCAGCGTTTCTGCGTTCAAAGCCCAATTAAAGTGTTTTTACGAGAGGAGTTGAATTTATGGACTTCTGCATGTGAACATGTGGCAGGATGTGGAGCTGCCCTGCGTTTGACCCGAGCTGTTGGCATCGGCTGTGATGTCAGATTAAACCTCGGAGCAGGATTGACCCTCTTGTGCCACCCGATTGAGGCCGTTTTCCACCTTCTTTTACTGCGTTTTTATGACATAATTTTCCTTCCTGACAATTTTCTCACACTTGGCATTGAAAACGTCCATAAATTTAAGATCCCACAACCAGATAATGGAGAGTTCATCAAGTCGGTCGGATCAGACGGCAATCAAATTCTTGTCTTGGGCAACGTGATGTCACGCGAGGACTATTATCGCTCTGCACGCCACTTTGTCTAATAGGCGCCGCAGCATCATTCATCACGTGGATTCATATTTAGTACGGTGACATTACTATATTAGGGGTTAGCTGTGTTTTTGTTTGATAATGATATGCTTGCACGGCTGGTTGGTTGCCATAATAAGAGCTACTGTACACTGAATTATGAGCTTAATTTTGATTTACTGATATACTGCATCATCATTCAAACGTGGGGAAATAATTGTACCTTTAGTTTTATTTGTCAAGATAAACTGTAAACTTCTCCTTTGGCTCTTTGCTCTGAGTGAATTTGCCTCCGATAAACACTTGTATATTAAGGTCGAGGGCTTTTATTGTGAAAGTGTTGATCTGCGTCGTTATAGAGTGTATTTCGAATGTTGCCGTTCCGCACAACGTGATTGGTCGATGCCATTGTTCAGAAATATCGACCTTGTTCCCAAAAAACTTACAAACATTCTTTTGCCACAAAATATTTGCCAAAGTGACAAAAACAACAGTTTGAAAAACATCCTATAAATAATCACGTGAAAAAAATCAAGACTTCACTCAAGTAATTGTACACAAGTATTAACAGCAAAATGTACTTGAAGTAAAAGTACTTCTCAGGCAGAGTGGTTCTTTTATTATTTCATATATCATATTACTTGATTATTATTGCCAATGTTTTAACACATAAGCAGCATTTTGATGTTACAGCTACAGAAGGGTGCAGCAGAGTGTTTCAGAAATGCACTGAATCAGAAACGGAGACAAACGTATCGTAGCGGTCCAAACAACAAGGTCGCTGCCGTATTAATGCCAATACTGCATTATTTCAAGAGTTTACGGAGCAGCTAAGTTGTTAGCGTAGCCTAGCTCTAAAATCTTGTCTGATCTATAAAGTGACTCCGGTTGTGGGATAAATGTAGTGGAGTAGAAGTATAAAAAGGCCCAACATGGACACACTGTGGTGGAGTGAGCTGACTGGGTTACTATCTGTTGATCACATGTGGGCTTCGGTCGCAGAACTCCATGAAAGAGAAGAAACCAGGAGAACGGGCGAGCCGGAGAACCGCTTCAAAGGTTCGATGCTTCCCACCGTTTCCACACATGCTGCAGCCTCCCAGTGGTAACAGCTGACGAGCCCCTCCGTAAACAGCCGGCTCAGATCCTGCCAGCGGGACGCAGCCTTTCAAAGCAGCCCGCTCGCCGGGCTTTGTTTGTGGAAGTGCTGCCTGGACGGCATGGGGGGGTCAAAATAGAGAGAGAGCACAGGAACTCACTATTCTGTTTTTCAGAGGAGAAAGCTGTAAAATGCAGGTAGAGACGAGCGTTTAGCAGCTAAACATCCCGATGTTTCCCTCAGGAGATGATGGAGACCAAACACAGAGCTCAAAAGGAGAGAATAATTGATTAAATGGCCAAAAAAAAAAACACAACTCTGTGCCTGATTGGTGCGTAAATAATCAACCGTTTGCAAACAAGAACATATCACACTTAGAAGTTGATGATATGCCGATGTCGTGCCCTTTAATACAAATGTCAGATTTTTCCCTTGCAGCATCGGCCTCCTAAACTATTTAACAAACAGTCTTTCCTGTGTTCATCACCTCTTCTTTAATGTTGCCTCTTTACAAGCAACACGGCCGAAAAGCCCCAGAGTTTCTTTATTGGGGGTGTTAGGGGTAAATATTTGTCGGCACTTCATTTCACCGCCTTCTTCTTCTTTTTCTTCTTCTACCTCTTCTTCTTCTTCTTCTTCTTCTTCTTCTACCTCTTCTTCTTCTTCTTCTTCTTCTTCTTCTTCCTCTTGCTCCTCTTCTTTTCTGCACATCAAAGATGTTATTCAAAAATGTGCTTTCAGGTTTTGAGCCTCCGCTCGATTTGTGTCAACAGGTTTCTGCTCTCGGGTTTATTTTCACTCCTTCACCTCCTCCTCCACCTCCTTCCCTCTGTAGCCTCCTTTCTGTCGGGGCTTGCTCCGCGTCTCTGTTTCGCCTTGGGGACGATCGGTTGAGCAAGAGGAGGAGGGGGGGTACATCTACTCAAATACTCAAGTTCCATTTGATGCTACTTTCTACATCTATTCCACCTCTCAGAGGGAGATATTGTTGTTGTTTTTTTTTTACAGAAAACCACGTACGTCCAAATGTGTTTTCAGATGAATTGAATGATGAAGTCTTATTCTTACTTCTTTAACTAAATAAACAATAATCCTCTTGGATCAGCTCCAAGAGAATCCAGCTCTCCAGAGAATCCATCGTCACAAAGCTGAAAACAGGGCTGGAGGAAAAGTAAAAAGTAGTACAGATACTACTAAGTATTAGTACTTTGTTACTTGAGTAAAGGATCTGCTTACGAGTCGGCTCGTAAATAAGTCAGACGCTAAACAAATTCTACTTCCACCATCCTTCAAAAGATCACACCGCCAAACCAGCTCTGCTGACACGACTGTGTGTGTGTGTGTGTGTGTGTGTGTGTGTGTGTGTGTGTGTGTGTGTGTGTGTGTGTGTGTGTGTGTGTGTGTGTGTGTGTGTGTGTGTGTGTGTGTGTGTGTGTGTGTGTGTGTGTGTGTGTGTGTGTTGCACTTCAAAGATCAAAGCGGCGGACCGAGTTGCATTCCTCTCCGGTGATGACGGCGATAATCCACACAGGCAGCGAGATGATGAGGTTGGAGTGACACGCTGGCACACATTACCTGAACCCCCCAGACCCCGAGACCGCCCCCCAGACCGCCTCGGGTCTGTTGGGAAGAAAAGGTGGATCAGAGGTGAACACTTAAGTCACACACACACACACACACACACTATATATTAATATATATATCAAATCCTCCCTGTCAGAACATGATGGACAGATGGAGGAAGCGGGTGGGGGGAAGTAGCGTTCAATGTTAAGTGGCAGGGTGACAGCAAAATGACAGTCCAGAGGCAACACACACACACACACACACACACACACACAATAATCACACAATCCCCTTCAACACTTCACACACACTTACATACTGCTAGAATCTCACAGAAATACAGAAAAAACTCATCACGGTCATTAACAGCAGAAAAATAATTCAGAGAAAAATTCACGATTCACAGTAAATCTAAATATAAGACGCCAAAAAGTCCAAATTATGAGAGGAAAAAGTCACTTTTTTTTTACGTACTTGATAAATCACAATTAAGAGATAGAAAATTAAAATATTGACTCGCTCAATCAAAAATAACGGGATACCATGTAGAGTTATTTCCGATACGAAAATCAGTAATCGGAAATAAAATGTATGGTCTGGCTAGTGCACCGATCCAATTTGACGTAATCGCATTATTTCTCAGCTTATTTACGCTACAATATGTCACTCGCTACATCACCATTTTTTTTCTTCTTTTCCAAGAGCTGCTGATGAAAATGGCTAACAAGTTTCCTTCGAACGTTACACATGTGCGGTAGCGATCGGGTGCTAGCGGGGAGCGTAGCCGATATTTGTAACACACTGGTTTCACACCGGTAATCTTTATCGGCCAAAACTCAAAAGTTCAGGTAGTAGAATGGTATCTCTATTATGAAGCTATACTTTGACTTAAGGTTTGTGTGTTAGCGTCTCGACTTTTCTTCTATTTTTTTTTCATTTCTGGCAGAAGCGAGCTCCCATATACACTTGAAATTCAAACAACGTATTTTGAGGGTTTACCGTCGACCCCCGTGTGTCGTTTTCCAGGAACCGGTAGCCAACTGGGAATGATATAAAAGCTTGGGCAATTCCAGTATAAGCACCAGTGCTGGGAGTCCCAGCTCCCCTAATACCTCGTATACTCGCCACACAGTGCCGGCCGTGCCAGAGGCAAAGCCCCCTCGTTCGTCAATCTGTCGGAAAGATGGCCGGCGCTCTCTGGATGGAGCCTTCTGGAACAAACGGGCCTGGGACGGCTTCCCTTCCTCCGCCGCTCAGGAGTTTGAATTCACGGGATTAGAGGTCAGGACAACGATCCGTGCTCGGTAGTTACGGATTTGTGAGGTTGACGGTACGTTTTCTACTTTTACAGAAAACCTCTTTGTCCCGCGATTTACACACATGTTTACGCACAACCTGTAATTCAACTTAACGTTTCAATTTCAGTGAAAATGAGGGAATTAAGTAACTATTTTAATAGTACGGAAACTACAACGCCATATTAGGAAAAAGCTGTAGGGAAAAAAAGCTGAGCTGAGAGAGGGGGAGAGAGAAAGGTGCAAATTTTCTACTTTATTAGGGTGCTAACAACCGTTTATGTTTTAATGAATCATCCCAACATGTGACAACGCCTCGTTACGGTCCTTAGGGTGATGATGTTGATGCTTATTGTTGCTTTTATTCATATGAGGACAAACTGTCATCTTATGGGTGTTTATTGATCAGGGCGGTTGGGCTAAGATGCTAGCGTTGTTGCTATGACAACAAGTGAACTAGCATTTTAGCCCAACCGCCCCGATCAATAAACACCCATACCATGCTGGTTGTTAGCATTGTAATAAAGTTGCAAATCTGCGACTTTATTAACGAGCAACTATGCAACTTTTTTTCTCTGAATATTGCCCGGCTCCGTTTTTTTTTTCTTTTCCTAAAGTGGCCCTGATACGCCGTCGTAGGTAACAGGAAACAAAGACACACACACACACACACATATATATATATATATATATACACAACCCTCTTGTCGTGCCTCCCCCCTCTTCTTCCCACCATTGCTTCTCTTCCTGCCAAATCAATTCCACACGAATCCTTTCTGATGCGACATCACAGCACCCCGCAAAGTGAAGATAATCCTTGACATTTTTATCAGTCCCCCCCTTTTATTTGCCAGCGCTCTCTCTGCTTGCCTGTCTTGTTTGCTGATAAAATCTGCCAGCTTGTGCGAGGCCTCGGCTGGGATCGCACATCAAAAAGGTCCGTTCTCTCCCCCGGAGGGTGACGAGTGTCAAAATAATATTCTCCTGAATGCGTTCTGGGTGGCAGCCTAATTTAACCCCTCCTGTTGTAATTCATGACAAAAGACGTAGTAAAGTAAATATATTAAAAGTTTTTTTAAAAAGGGTGTCACAGTGAAACATAAAGGAAAAAGTCTGAGGAGCTATTCTGAACAGGTTTGGGCCTTTAAATGAATATGTAATTAAAATGTCATTAAATTTGGAAGCCCATTTCTGCCAATAAAATAAAAATAAACAAATAAATATTTAAAAAATAACAAGAAATAAGAACATATTGTGAAATAGAAAAGGGACCACAGGTGTCATACAAATGCTAAATATAATTCGTCAATAAAATGTGTAATTGATATAAATTGTTTGAAATAATTGCATCAGTTTTTTTTAATTATTAATAAATTATGGATAAATGTGTTTATCTTATCCTTTGTGTTTAATGAAGAATTATTAATAATAAAAAAATAAAAAGCACATATTAAAAATGGTTTTACAAACAACATGAAACTGTCATAATTTGCTTTTCCCTTTTTGCTTTTTAAATTTTTACCATGAACGTGAAACTTTGATTAAAACACACATATTGGGGATGTAATGGGATCTCATTGTCTGTAAGAGTAAAATCTTTGACTTTCTATATATCCTTCTCTTTGCTAGTCCTTGTGGAATCGGTCTTCTATAAGTAACATATGAGAGATTTTACGGTCGGCCCCGTGGACGAGACATTCCCGTCGTTCCTCCACGTTGTGCGTATATAACGTTGTTGAGCTCATGCCGATGCATGAAGGACCGTGAACTGTATGACTTATGTCACACTCGTGTGATCCTTTTGAAAAAGGGTGAGATTTACACGACAGTAATTCTCCTTGGCTCGAGCTTTAATAAAAATAATGTGTGTCCAGATCGACGGTAACCGGCTGTGACAAGATTACAGCGAGTAGACGACATAAAGAAGAAATAAGATGTACGTTGGCCAAAAATCCACTCAGAGCTCTGGTTATGACATTCTGACTCGATGATAAATCTCATCTGTCCATGTCGATACAGGAAAAAAAGCCCCTTTTTATCTGAGAGCCACTGTTTTCCAGCGTTCAGGGCTTTTTTTTCCTGTAATAAGGCAGAAAGTCCTTCCCGAACCCCGGGCCAGGCAACAGGGTTTTTTGATTTTAACAGCAACGAGCACAAACACTATAAATTCAAAGTCACAAGAGAGAGAGAGAGTTTTTTTAATAGGCACTCGACTTTTGCAAAGGCAATAACTCTCAGTCTTGCTTTTCTCAATCTGGAAACGCCTCCCACTGTTTGCCGAGGCAGCTGGCGGAGCTCAGCGCTCGGCCTGACAAGGTGCTTTGAAATACCAATCACCGGGTTTATACAACAGGGAGGGCTTGTAAATGTGTCGAGTGGGGAAATATACAATGCCATACTTCCTCCTTCTTCTTTTTTTCCTGCTGGAAGAAGGAGAGTTATGGTCTCAGCAGTGTGTATATACCTTACAGGTGATATAATATACGCTCCGTCTCGTTCTGAAAGCCATTCATCACGGCTGACAGAGCGGAGGGAAAGTGCTTTTAGTTCTGGTATCCTCGTGACAATCTGCCGTAACCTCTCGCCGACATCGGCCGAACGCCGAGGCTGTGACTCATTTACAGTATGAGAAAACTCACACTTTCACCCACAAAATAACACCTCGCTGTAAGCGGCTCCACCGCATGTGTCAGGCATCTCATTTCTACTCACAACCTTCTTTTTTTTCCCGCAGAAATGCCACGAGGAGTTTTCTCAGCTGTTGCTAGTTAGCAACGTACATGTTATAATGCTAACAGGCTGAGGGTTGAGCTCCATGTCTACATGTCTGACCACGTGTCAGGCTTTTTATTTAATTTTCATGTAATTTAAAAGAGATTTCTTCTGAAATGTCGTTGGTGGTTGACTCTTTTTAAAATGAGAACCACGTGAAACAGTCTTCGGCCCTGGCTACATGTTTACCGATCATTTTGAATCTGGATATTTTATCCTCTCTGTTTTAAAAATTCTGTCCATTGATCGTACGTTAAAAGTGGACATCGGACTACAGTTTCGGCATTTTGATCCTCGCCATCATGGATTTTTTTTTTGCAACCAGTGAAAGGAAGTGACCATATTTGGACTGCGGCAGAGCGACGGGTGGATCTGACTTCAGCTGGCTTCTGGTGTGAAGCTGCTAACAAATTTAGCTCCGATATGTTAAGATGAACGAACCACCATTGATTGGACGGTTTCCTGTCGTCCTGATGACGTCATCAGGACTCGCGTGGGAAAATCAAAATGAGCCCGAGTTTATGAAGCGCTGAATGCTTCTGATTTATGTTCTACAGTGTCACAAAGAGCTCATGAAGGAATAATTGATACCAAGCCTCATCAGGGTTATTAGACGGCAGAGAGTGCACGTTATGAATAACGACTAGCAGGTAGAGACAGGAAGCGTCTCGGGGAGTGACGGACACATGATGCAGGGCGTGCTGTGGGATACAAGCAGTTCAAACGCCTCCTGACCTATTAATCAGCCACACTGTGCATTCACGTTGATTACTCATCAATTACAAGATCGCTTCGCTGAAGAGATTTTACGAGCAGCGGATGGATTTATTAGTGAGCAGAAACCTCGTTAAATCACATATCTGCTATCATTAACGGTCGCTTCGTTTTGCTTTCAACGCTTCAACAACTGAACCGCACCCGGGTTGGTCTGGAAGCGGGCCGAGTCCCAACGCCAAGCAAACATACCTGAGAAGGTTTATTTATACGGCAACAAGGTAATTAAAAGCACTTAACATTAAACACCAAAAGGGCAAAGTGCAGATGAAACACATTATACAGGGACAATAAAATACAGTTAAAGACAATCATCCAGCAATAAAAACAACCTGAAATAGAAAATACAGGAATAAAGTTACAGTGCAGCGTAAGAAATTATCTAATTAAGAAAAGTCTTCTTCTATAAATCAGAGACTCCAAACAACAAAGAGACAACAAAGTCTCTGCCGTATTTATGTGTAGATTTCATTATTTTAAGTGTTTACGGAGCAGCTACAATGTTAGCGTAGCCTAGCTCCGATCGAGCCAGATTCCATTCAGAAAACCAGCATTTTAAAAGTCGTTTTACAAACCATGTCTTCAGACTTTTTACCCATTGTCATCATTATGTAGTCACTTTGGCATCATTTCTTCATTACCGCTGTAATAAACCAACAGATGTGCTCACCAAGCTCCTCTTGGAGGACTTGTTTGGTTATCGGGCTTGTAAACACACCTTAAGTAAGTAAGCCTGGCATGCTAACATTAGCAGGAAAACGTCATTAAGATTCATGAAATTTCCAAGTTGTAGTTCCCCTTAAAACATCTAAATGTGTTGTACTAGTGTTACTATGAGGTTTAAGTGTGATGTTTTCACCAGATGTTGCTCCGAGCAGAAGTTATCAATGCCTCTGAGTCAACATACGGATATGAGTTACAGGGAGCAAGGGGGAGTGAAATAGCAGGGAAAAAAGACTAATACGTGCTTCAAAGCTATTGGGAGTAAATCAGTATTTATGATTCTGTGGAAAATACCCTGACATTATGTCACCCTCTTAAAGTTTCTCCGTGCGAACAGGAGCCGGAGGGGAAACTGTCCTACTTCAGCAGAAATCTGAGGTCAGCGCAGGAAATATTTCACGGCGTGTCAGAGCTCTCTGCACACGGTGAATAATGTTCAACATGACACCGTAATGCTTGTTCAGGTGAAAAACGGTTTCCCACCTTATCTTTCTGGGGCAGCGGTAATAATATTCTGTCCGAGGGAGGAGGGGGAGGAGGAGGAGGGGAGGTAGGGGGAGGCGTTGTGAATTATAGTGCTGCTTTCACATTCATGTATTCATCCCGGAGCGATAAATTAGACCCTGGACGTTTCAATCTAACTTCCTAAATAGAGCACTTTGTCATCACAAACTACAGGAGAGGCACGTTGGTGTGATCAACAGAATAATTCATGACTTTCTTCTCTTTTTTTGAGCATCAGTAAATGAGGATCTTCAGAATTAGACACACTGTACGTGATTATGATGGGAACAGAAAGCACCACTTTGGTTTCTTCTCCTTCTTCTACTTCTTCTAATTCTTTTTCTTCTCCTTCTTCTTCTCCTCCTCCTTCTCCTCCTCCTCCTCGTGCTCTATCTTGATCTCCTCAGTCAAACATGGTGAAATAAATGAGGCGGGAGCAGCCGGGTGGTGAGGATCGTTTGTTTGGAGTGACATGGCTGATAGGCGCTGATTTACTTACAATAATGGCCTTTTAATTGAGCTCTTCTGTCCTTTTGTTACATCAAAGCCTGACAAGTGGTGACAACAGCTCCCCCCCCCACCCCCCTCTGTGACTGACAGACACAATATGGCCGCCCCTCATCCCCACTACCCAACACACTATCTGAAGCGGGACACCTCCCTGCTACGGGACGTCGGCTGACAGGGTAAGAGATGAGCGTGGCTACGCGGCGCTGCTACCGCGGGGCGGGCGGTTGTTATTCACTGTAATGCCTCCCCGGGTTCTGGATTTATTTTGCAAAGACGTGTGTGTGTGTGTGTGTGTGTGTGTGTGTGTGTGTGTGTGTGTGTGTGTGTGTGTGTGTGTGTGTGTGTGTGTGTGTGTGTGTGTGTGTGTGTGTGTGTGTGTGTGTGTGTGTGTGTTGCATAGCTCACATTTAGGTTTTCCAAACGATGCTTGGACTCGCCTGACGTTTATGGATGAGGGTTAAATAAAGCGGTCAGAGAGAGAGAGAGAGAGAGGGAGCTCTGTGTGAATGACCCGCGGGGTTTCTATCAATGTAACTTATTGATCCGGGTGAATCGATTCCTGACACGGTTCCTGGTCCGTTCCAGCTAACTGCTCCTTCTTTGATTTGACTCAGGATTAATGAGGGTCCTCCATGAGAGCAGCCCACTCTGTGTTCCTTGAAAACACTGTATGAGTTTTAGTGTGGTGTAAGGTTTGAAAAGTGCTTGGATTTAGAATAAAGGTCTTGAAATGTGTGTTCTATGTGATGACATCTATGATAGAACAGAGAAAAGAAGATCTCCATATCTGAGGGACTGAAAACAGCATTTTCATACAAATATGGAGTTCACCACAGCTGGAAGGTGCTGGAAAAGCATGGAAATGCACCTGGAAATGCTTGGAAAGTGCGTGAATCTGACTTTGGAGAAGATGTAGGAACCATGTTGGTTGTTTGTTGGTTGTTCTCGCATATTTGCTTTATAAATTTGCAAATTTGTGCCTTCTTTTTCTCTGAATATTCCCCCTCTCTCGGCTGTTTTTCTTCTTTACAGTGGCCCTCATACGCCGTCGTACTTATTATTCTGGGAATCAGTTAAAAGTATAGAAAACCATGATGCCTTTCTTGTTGACATCGACCTTTAGCCTCTGAGTCTCATGTCGTTGCTAAATGTTCTCGTTGTTGGGCAGCACAAAAAAAGTAGCTTTAATTTGATTGAAAGTGGTTTTGATGGGACTCTGAAATCATGTGAGTGTGATGGACATCGCTTTGAGATAAATCAGTGGCATGAGCTCTGACAAATGTGAGAAGGCTGGCCTCCACTTTGGGCGCCGTGGAAGTGTTTTCCAAACAGAGCGGAGATCGATGGTGAATGATTGCCAAGCTACTGTGGGGGGAGTGATGGCGAGGTTTGTTTAGGGGCCCCTGGAGGCCCCGCAGTCACAATCAATTTCCCTGCAGTGGTTAAGCAAAAGTCCACCAGATCGCTCAAATCCTCTCAAAAGTACAAAAGTAGAAGGTATGTCAAACATCTCTATATAGAATGTGTTTTCACAGCGATACCTGTTAGATATTTAGAAAGCTCAATAACTCCATGACTCATTCATTCATTTCATATCTTAATTTAATAATGAGAACCTCCATTAAAAGACATATTAATGCGCTTGATTGCAACATACTTAATGCTAAAAGAGCTACATGTTAGCATCCGGTTGATGCTAATGTTCCCCTACACGATGTTAGCTCATCACCTTCTCTAGTTCTGTGCGGAGCCGAAGCTGATTGATTGATGGATTTCAGGATATTATTGGTTGAAATTGTCATATTTTGCTTAAAAATACAAAAGGAATTGATTGTATGTTGTTAAACAGGTGCACAATAAGGGGGATGTGATCTAAAAGGGTTTAAAAAAACATAATTATTAACATTCACTTCCGCTCCAATATTAAAAAATAGACACCACATTCCTCAGTCTTACTATTAATGTATTAAAATAAAGCTGCATTAAAACCAAATATATTTTTGCCTTTTGAAAGCTGTAAAAACAAGAACCCTCTTCTTCCCCTTGTTTCTACAAGGTAGCCAGCAGGCAGCTCCGCTTTTTGGAATAAGATCCTCGACAAAAAGCCAGAATCTAGCCGGGTGTGAAAAACTGTCTTTTGATGTCAGATGAAATGTCTCTGAACGGCACAGTGCGATCTGATTGCAGGCTGGCGTCCTCTGGCAGCCGGATCTCTCCGGATCGTTCCACCCACAGGGCGAAATGTGTCTGTGCTATTAAAAAAACAAGTGTGTGTTTCTGTGTGATGGAAGTAAAAGCTTTAATGATTTTAAATGTTTGAAGGAAGGGTGATTAGAAAGGTGGACAGACTTCAATCACACCTCCATTGTGCTGCAGACAAGCTGCTACTATAAGAGACTTTGAGGCTAATGTTAGTAATCAAACTCTGCTTTTATATAGCAATCAAGTGCACATTTAAGATGCATTTAAATAGAACTTTAAAAAAAAAAAAGATGTGTTCAACCGAGTCTCACAGCTGAGCGTCGATTTAACTGGTTGTCTAAAGCTGCTGAGGTCTATTTTATAATAAATATTCATATAAATAAAAGCCCAAAGGCTGACCTAAGGACACATCCGGAGTTTAGAGGCTCTTTAAATAACTATCCATCTCCATGTTCATTACAAGCTAAGACAATACAAACATCATTAATGTCTTCGTGTTTTAAGTCAAATTGGGTTCCATTGTTTTTCCATGTGTTGCCGCTTCTATTATGTTTCTGCAGATAAGGCAACAAGAGGAAACCTGACTCAAATCAAGCAACAACAGGAAGCGGTGATCAATCACACACTGTTGCCACTGCTCGTTAATGAACAACTTTAAAGCAAGTCACGAGAAGTTAAAGAGGAGCCCTATTGTTTTATTTGTGGCCTCCTTTTGGCTTTTCTTCTCTACGGCTGATAGTCCTGATCCTGCAGACGTCCACACCTGTCTGCTTTGTGTCCCTCCAAAAACATCTGGAGGAGTTAGGAACCTGCTGTTAATCTCTTTTAGCTGCTAGCAGCGCAAGGCTACGTCAGCTGCTACTGGCATAACACTGCTAGTTGTATCCAGGGTTCCTTCTCCAAAGTCAGATTCACGCACTCTCCAAGCATTTCCAGGTGCATTTCCATGCTTTTCCAGCACCTTCCAGGTGTGGTAAACTCCATATTTGTATCAATCCAATGGTCAGTATTCAGTCTACTTATTATGTCACTTGTTCATCACATTAAATGAGATGTTATTGTCCTCTAAACAACCAACATGATGTTTGGAGACAGCTTTTTACAGAAGGACCACAAATGAAAGGAAAACTAATTCCACAGACATATAATCACCAACTATTTTCATCATCTGTTCATCATCAAAAGTCATTTTTCATGCAGAAATGTCAGAAAATGCTGTTTTCAGTCCCTCAGATATGGAGATCTTCTTTTCTCTGTTCTATCATAGATGTCATCACATAGAACACACATTTCAAGCACTTTAGTCTCAACCCAAGCACTTTTCACACCTTGGAAACACTACATTAAAATGCAAGTGTTTTCAAGGAATTCCAGCACCTGTATGAACCCTGAGTATTGTAGGCGGCAGGTTATTTTTACAGGAAAAAGGAACTACTACAGGCAGTGAAAGTAATTACAAAACTGGCGAAAATGAAAATAGGCAATATCTGGATAAACCGATCACATGTGAATCTAAATGGTTGATTTCTTGCCTGTTGGTGACCTTTTCCTCTTTGTGACTTTATATCACACACTGATGCACACAGCCTCCTCAACCTTTTGAACGTCTTCCATAAATACACCAAGCACCGGTAAATACACAGATTTATTGATTCATTTGTCTTCCGTTTTAAATGGTTGCGACACAAAAGTAGATCCGTGCCTCTACACTTACTGCTGCTCTGTGCCAACACTTAATAAGGTAAGGTAAGTGCTGTCTTCTGCAGCGGTCCAGACTACGACCTTGTTTCCTGATGAGCCGGTGCTCCCACTCTGCTTCTTATCACAAATGGGACATTGATGGATGGACCAGAGTGGCTTCTTTCTGCCGTTTAGGGCTTGAGGTCAAGGCGACAGTCGCTTTAGCCAAAAGTGTTTTTTTTTTTCTTTCTAAAACAGTGACTTAGTGCTGATTTCACATCGTTTAAGAGCCTGTAAGAAATTTCAAAATAAACTACATGTGCTTTTACAGTATGAATTACACTTTCCTGCTTCCATGTGAACGGTTTGCTTCTGAAGATTAAGGACGACTGCAGGATGTGCACAAATATCCGTCAGCTAATTCACATTATGCAGCCTTTTGCCCACAGGTTATGAGGGATTAGCAATGATTTCGCACTCAATTGAGGCCGCAAAGGATTCAGCAGAATCAAAGCCCCCCTCAGACTGAGGCTATTTCGGGCTGCCGCTAATAGTTCTTGTCAACCGTAATTTTTAAGTACTTAAACCAATTCATTGTATAATTAGGTTAACAAAATTAGCTCATTGCAAAGTCAGTCAGCAGGCGGTAATGCAATAAAGTTATTAACATTCCAGATTTATAGAAACCATTCATATCGAGGTGATCTGTCTTTATCATATTTTTCTTCCCTGGCATAAATGGAGGGAAAAGGGAGATAGAAGTGTTCAGTATATTTTATTAATGAAAATAATAAAATATTTTCCAAGTTAGCATTTTCAAAGAGTCCTATATCACTGTGACCGTTGCCGTGGCGTCTTGACGGTGACGGTATTCAGTGTGACGCGGCGTGATGCACCTTGCAAACAGGTGTTCAGCTGTAGAATGAAGGATTCAGGAAGTATGTGGCCTGTCCTGTTTGTCAACGACAGTTATGTCATTTTCCCCATTCGTTCTGTCACTTACGGTCATGTAAAAGATCAGTACATCAATGCAATGTGGGTGTTGAGTCATGACAAACAATGTGAAGTGGTCACACACATTCAAAAATAATAAATAGGCAGGTTGAAATCGATGAATATATGTAAGCACGTCCACAAGTGGCCTTTTTTCAGCATACGGCTGCATAAGAAATGTCCCTTTAGCCTGTATTTGTTTACCTTTTGGCCCTTAAAAAGTATGCTGATTTATCTGTTAGAAGCCGCTCTTTGCAGCGTGCACATGGATGTACGGACGACTATCACCAGATCACTTTAATCCTGAAGAAAACGTAAAAAGATGATAATTGTTAGGCAACTCTGGTGCTACTTTCCTCTGTGATTTTAGAGGGGAGTTTAGTTGAGACGGACATCAGAAAACGAAACATCTGAAAAGTGTAAGTTACACTGATGATAATAAGATATTTATAAGATTCCTGTGTGTTCAGAGTTTCTCCGAGAAGAACTACGGAAGTAGTAAACTCCTTTTGGTTGTTTGCCCTGTACTCATCTGCTTGTTAACAACTGAGTGAAAGATGACTCATGTGACCATATGACTTATTTCCAGTCCTCATTGACTTTGTTCTCTGCACCGTGACGCTCACAAAAGTGCATTTTTAGTTTTAATAAGGGGGTTTATGCGCCACATGCATCCCCAGTGCACTCATGGTATCCCTCGCTGTGAAGTTGACCATGTGGTGGTGGAGAGTGGAGAGTTTCCTGCTTTCCTGCTTTTTTAGATCTACGTTTTTCACAAGCTGGAAATTACACCATCTGACATTTTGTTCTTTCCATTTAGAGTTTTAAATGGTCGTATGTTGGAGATGTTAAAGAACTGCACTCCCAATGATTCAGCCTGATGATTCAACGCTCATGATTTGTCATGAAACCTCGTGTGAGATCATATCTCTTCTCTTTGTCACAGTTGGCAACATCTCACACCCACCAATTTCTTTTTCTCCTGATCGACCACAACGTGTCGACAGTTCAACTCTCTGCTCTGACATACAAATGCATCTGTCCAGGATCAGAGACCATATCAATTGAGTTTTTGTCTTTTAAATTAAAGATTAAATGGGTCATTTTTGGGGGGGGGACAGTTGTTGTATAAAGAGAAACATACGTGTTTTGGTTGTTAACTACGTGGTTGGAACGGTATCTTTTAAGTATCTTTTAAATTGACAAACATTATATTTGTGACCAGGATTAAAAAACAACAACATTTGTCTTTTGCCATTGACGTTCCCAATTAGGTTCCATGGGGGACACCGGAAAGGGGCGTGGCCTCTATGTAGATATAAACTGCTCATTATAAAGTAAAAAAAAAGGTGATTATGTGCAAAATAACACATTTATTCCATTTCTGCCGTTTGCTTTTAAATGCTGCACACTGTTCCTTTAAGTTCGTACGCAGGGCGTGTTTTTATACTGCAGTATTTCTACTTTAAACTTCCTTCCTCCAGCGAGTAGAAGGATTGTCCCTCGCAGGCTGCCGTCGCCCCGCCCCGCCCCTTCACACGCTCGTTCTCCCACTTCGCCCCGCCCCGCCCCCTCCCTCTCTCTCTCTCTCTCTCTCTCTCCCCCGCCCCGCCCACCCTCACGCGGCCACCCAGCGGACACTTTGAAGTCCTGCCTTGTTGTGATCAGTGAGCCGCCAGAGTCCGCAGCGAGAGCGCGTAGCGGGACGTTTTCCTCTCAAACACTTGGAATATACGTGAACTTAACGACATTTTTAACGTGGAGGGACGCTGTCTCCAATTCGGCGCACTGATATCCACTTTTTGTTGTTGTTGTTGATGTTTTTTTGTTGGTTTGACATCGGGAGTATCGGGAGCCGTGGGAAGATAACGATGCTTGAGCTGAGAGGCTTCTCCGTCCTGCGGGATATTTAAGGACGTCCAGCTGTTTTTTATTCTTCTTCTTTTGGCTTCGGGACGCGACTACATGGATTACATTCATCACCTGTAAAATCTGTTTTTTTGTTTTTGTTTTTTTGGACAAACAAAAAAAAAAGTATTTTGACACACATCCACCCCTCTAAAGCGCAGCTGCCCTGTTTCCGATGAAATTTCTCCCTTTGGGATCTAAGCAGACCAGCGTTAGTACAGTAAAGTCTCGTCCCGGTGCCGTGGTCTCTCTGTTGACCCCCTTGGACCCACTTCGGCAGGCAAAGCGGCTTCCCATCCGAGTTATCAAGATGTTGACTGCGCACACTGGACACTTGCTACACCCGGAATATTTGCAGCCTTTGACGCCCGCACCAATCAGCATTGAGGTATGCAGTTTTATTTGTTTTATTTAATCATATTAATTATATTTACAGAGAACTGCGGTGTTTTCTGGTTTGTGCCATTTGTTGTTCTGACAGCACATTTTAATTGAGAGCACAAATGCTGACGCCTGTCATTATCTCTGCCTCAATAATCACACAAATTACATAATTGGTCTTTAATCATATTAACGGACTCAAGTAATGACAACTTAGTTATACGTTAAGATTACAGCTGGAGTGATTTGTCGAATGGCAAGAAGCCACTTTTTTAAGGGATAAACTGGATAACACTGGCTTTTCTTTATCACATATCATAAAAAAACGTATTCTTCTACACATTTAATTTACCACAAAGTGTATAAAATAAAATAAATCCTCTTTGTCATATGTGGTTATGACGTTTATGATATATGATAGAATAGCAGCAAAATCGAGAGAGAATCTTTTTTTGTTACGATTTTACTTGAAATAAAAAAATGACTTTTAGTAAAGTAGATGCAGATTATTTTTTTATCAATCATATCTATCATCTTATAGACAAAAGGATTGATGGGGAAAGCAATCTAATTATTTACTAATAATTAGATGGATAAATCAATCAAATAGCAGCAGTTTTAACTGTCGTTTGGTTCATTCTGTCAGCGACCTTGCTTTTTCTCTATTTGCATTAAAACATTGTAGAGCTAATCAGAATCTCTATTTTGTTGTAGCTGGATGCCAAGAAGAGTCCTCTGGCCCTGCTGGCACAGACCTGCTCTCAGATTGGCAAACCAGACCCTCCGTCCTCCTCCTCCTCCAAGCAAGGCTCCTCCAGCTCCCAGGGGGACAAGGAGTCCAGCGGTCGGTCGTCCGGCTCCAGCCTGAAGCACGGGGAGCTCCGCCCCTCCCTGGAGGACAAGTGTAGCTTCAAGCCCTACAACAAAGGCAGCGGGGAGGCCCGCCGAGACGGAGTCAGCAGCTCCAGCTCCGGCAGCGATACAGTCGGGTTCAGGGTTCCCAACAACAACAACAACGTCGGCAGCTCTAACGTACATTCAACCAACGGCCAGCAGTCGTATCCCCCCCACGCGGCCTCCCCCAGCTCCAGAGCCAGCAGCAGCACCCCACCAGGCCACCCTCAGCAGCCGCCGCAGCCTCACAAACTGAGCCAGTCTCCCGGTGGACACGGGCGCTCCCGGACCCCTAGTGGAGAACCTGCACACGAGCAGGGCAGCCCCACCAGCACCAGCAGCAATAATCCCAAAAAGGACGCCGACGTGAATAAGAGCAGCTCGCACAGTCCACGCGACGCCAACTCCAGCCACGTCCGAGCCAGCACGAACTGCAGCACCGGCAGCTCCGACGGTGGCTCCAACCACGAGGGAGGGAAAGCGGAGTCCGCCCCACCTAACCTCGGCCCCGGACGCGTTACTCCCATCTCCCCCTATAAGACCAGCCAGATCTTCCCCCTGCCCTCCTCTAATATGGGCTACCACGGATCCGTAGTGGGGGCGTACGCCGGCTACCCGTCTCAGTTCGTCCCCGGGATGGATCCCACAAAGTCGGGCCTCGGCATGGGGAGCATGGGGAAGCACCCAAGCTCCAGCCCCCTCACCGGTGCCTCCCCTCCTTCCTTCATGCAGAGTCTCTGCAGGGACCCCTACTGCCTGAGCTTCCCGAACATGTCCCACCTCGGCGGAAGCAACTGCAACTCCTGCATCCACGACCCTTCCTCCAGCCTCAAGTCCAACTTCCCGCTGGTGTACCCCTCCCACCCGCTGCACTCGCTCCACCAGAGCTCCTTGTCGTCCAGCGTGACCTCCTCGCTCTCGCATCCCCTCTACACGTACGGCTTCATGCTGCCCAACGACCCGACGCCGCACGCCTGCAACTGGGTGTCGGCCGGCGGGCCGTGCGACAAGCGGTTCTCCACGTCCGACGAGCTGCTGGCTCACCTGCGCACGCACACCGCCATGCCGGTGGGGATGGACAGTAAGCTGCTCTCCGTTTCCTCCTCCGGACCCGCCTCCTGCCACCTCCACCTCCCCCACCAGAGCAGTCCGGGATCCATGCCCGGCTCCCTGTCTCTCAGGGCGCCCCCCGGCATGGGTCTGGCCCGCTATCACCCCTACAGTAAAGTCCACCTGCCCCCCGGACCCTCCCCCATCTCCCTGCACTCCCTGCCCACGTCAGGCCCATACTACCCTCATTACGCCCTCTACAGTCAAAGACTCGGATCTGCATCCGCTCTGGGCTACCAGTGATACACCGTCACGCACATGGTTAAAGGAATAGTTTGACATTTTGGGAAATACGCTTGCTCGACGCTTTCTGGGCGCCAAACTAGCTTAGCATGAAGACTGGATACCGGCTAGCTCGGCTAACAGAATTCAGCTCCTCTAAAGCTCACAAACACGTTATATCTTCTTTGTTTAATATCTGAAAAATGTCAAATTTGCGGCGGACCAGTTTCCATCAACACGATGGGCCTCGAGCCAAAAAGTAGTCCCACACATAACTCCTCGTTACATGACATATTAATGATTTTACACTTCAGTACTTGTATGTATTGTACAAAGAAGATATAACGCCTTAATTAGTGAGCTTCAGGGAAACTGCTGGTCGGAGCCAGGCTAGCCCTCATTATCAAGTCCTTATGCTAAGCTAAGCTAACCAGCTGCTGCCTGTAGCTTCAGATGTAACATTATTATTGTAATAATAATAATAATAATAATAATAGCAGTATTTTTCCAAATGTTGAACCTCTCCTTTTTAAGCTTTTACTTCATTGTGGCGAGGTGCTGCTTCCTCTTCAGACTGAACGTGGGAGAGCAATCCTGGATTTTGACTTGAGTGCATCTTCACGCTTTCTTTACACATTATATCTGAGATTTTGGGTCCTTTCCAACGAGCCGCCCCCCCCCCCCCCAAAAGATCAGAGGACACACGTGTGCAACATTACTCGGATACTTTTGCACCAGAAATTGCCCTTGGGTGACTTTTTTTTGCCGCCCTTTGGAGCTCAGCAAATTGATGGTTGGACGCTGCGTAATAGCTCTTGGGATGTTTCAGGCTTCCTCGCTGCAAAAAAAACAAAACACCGGTTGATTTAGTGCGGCAAAGTGTGTGTTTGGTGTGTGTGTGTCAGCAATAAGCTGCAGCCGTGGGCTGATGCAAGTCTGGCCACAGTTGCTTTCTCCCCGTGAGAGACGCATGTAAAGCTCCACACATTCACTCTGTTTATTCAGCGCCACGTTTGTGAGGATTTGTTTGGGTTTCCTTATGTTTTGTTTATTCCTACTGAGAAGCTGTATTTATTTTTTAACCGGGGGGGGGGGGGGGTCTGGCTCTCTCTTGTTTACCATATAAATCTATTCTCATTTTACAATCCTTCTGAGCAGACGTGTCGGAAGCCCAGATGACAGAATATGTCTTAAAAACTTCTCTGCAGATGAATGTTGAAATCACATCTCTCTCTCTCTCTCCCTCTCTCTCTCTCTCTCTCTCTCTCTCTCTGAATTACTCAGCTTTTTTTAATTTCCACAGCAATTCAATAAAAATGAGATGTGATATTTTTTATGTAAAAATTGGAGCACCCTGTGGTGGCGTCCAGTTAAAGGGGAGGTGATATTTTGTTAAATAAATCACACTGAAGATGTATAAATCTGTTGTCTTCATTTCTATTCTTCGGGATTTATATTTAAAGTGATTCATTTCGAGATAAAATTTGAATTGCCTTCATTTACTCTGTAACTCGGGTGATTATCTCAGGTTCGTTGAGGTCAATCTGTTGCACTTCTTCACTTTTATTTTCTCCTTCTCTCTCGATTTACAACAAAAAAGAAAACATGATACAAAAAAGAAATATCTCTTCTTGTCTCTCCAACAGTGGTGGAGGAAGTATTTAGTTGCTTTACTTGCGTAAAAGTTTAAATACCACGAAAAACACTCCACTACAAGTAAAAGTAAGTAGTATCAGCGAAATTGACTTCAAGTTTTTAATGAAACAGTACTAAAAATGATCTGTCAGTATTTCACTATTATTTTTTAAAAGTTTATTAAAATTTGGAGACGTTTCTCAACTTACAGAAGATTTCATTCTTCAGGAGATACGTGGTTTCAACTGGACAGGAAGTGGGGTGAAAGATTATAAAAGGTTAATAAAGACAAGTTCAGTGGCATAAAAAGTGCAATATTCACCTCTGAGGTAGAAGTATAATGGAGCATAAAATGGAAGTACGAGTACCTCTACTTTGTACTGTGGGCTACTTAAATGCAGAACGATTACCTTACACCTCTTCTCTCTTCTGTGTTCTTGTTTTGTGTGTGTGTGTGTGTGTGTGTGTGTGTGTGTGTGTGTGTATAAATATATCTGCTCTGAGCAACTAAATGAAAACAAGATGTAACCCCTCCCCCCTCCTGCTGGCGTCGTGTGGAGGTTTTACTGTGCAGAGATCTCATGATTGATGACTTCAGGTGTGCTTTACTTCCGTGTCGACAGCGACGGAACAACCGGGATACGGCTCGCATTCCTTCTTCAGCAGGATCGCAGTGTCACCTTAAAGCGACAGCATCCCTTATTCAAAAGCTCAAATAAAAATGAAACGTGTATATATATATATATATATATGTATGTACACTGATAAGCATCACGGCCAAGACCACATCCGCTGCAGTTACTGTGTGATTGGCGGCGGTAATAATGTGCCGTTTCCTAGCAACGTGACACCCGAAGTGTGGATGACCCTGAGCTTGACCCTGACAAGGAGACCCGCATGGGGGGGTCAAAACTGCCGTAACAAGAGCCGGCGCTCCTGTTTCAGCCGTCCGAGATGCTGCTGTGGGGTTCAGCAGGAGGACACCAGATCCTCCTGTAGACCTGGTCCTGTAGACCTGGTCCTGGAGGTGTCACATTGCCAGATATGGTCCCCAAGGGACCAGACTCGCAATTAAGCTCATTATGTCCCAGAGAAATGCTGGATTATTTCAAGATTTGCTTTTCAAGTTTGTATTTATTTCATTTAAAACTTGAAATACATTTTGCGGATACTACTTACTTTTACTTGTAGTGGAGTGTTTTTCGTGGTATTCATACTTTTAATAGTTTTACAAAAAAAAAAATCTGGACCCAGTGTCCACTGCTTTTTCCTGGAGCTTTCAGCTTTCGTGTATCTCGCACGAAAAAAAGCTCATAAATAGAAACATGAGTAAATATTACTTCTCACATCGTGAATTAACTTTCACCCTCAAAATAATCACCACAGTCCAACTTCTATTGTGCTTCGTTACCACGTTCCAGTGATTTCACGTCACGCTTTAAGAAATGCATGAAATAATGAAGTGTTCTGTAAAATCCTCGTTCCTCGCTGACACCAAACCAGCCGGACTCACAGCTGCTCGCATCGCCGGCCGAGATGCCGAAACACGGTTTCATCATTCGCAGCCACTAAATCACGGCCTCGTCCCGAGGCACAAGACATCTGTTGAAAGCTGATTCCCCATCAACGCCGGGGTTGTGTTTGGGGTGGGGGGGGGACATCTGGACCTCTGAGGACTCAGTTCGGCCTGGAAAGCTCACAAAGAAGGCTAATTTTCTCTCTGACGTGTTGACACTTTCACTGCCGGCCAGGTGATCTATCGCAACATAAAATGTGTTTTTCTTCCTTTTCTTCCAGTGAATTTGTGCTCAAGAAGAAAACCAGAAAAATATGTTTAAAAAAAAAAAAATCACAGAAAACTTTTTCATTATTAACATAAATTGGGCATTTTAATGAAATTAACATTAATCCTCTCTTTTGTGTTGAGCACGACCGAACCGCTAACGTTAAACTCTGATAGCTTCCAGAGCCGACTTCCACAAAAATGTTCCTTCGTAAACGGAACGTAAAACCCACAAAATGTAGTTCATGAAATGTTTCTTTGCCTCGGAGATTAGCCAGCTATGACAACTGTTGCCCACTTTAAGTCAGTAAGCTAGTTAGTTAGTTAGCAAGATGCTAGTTAGTTAGTTGCTAGTAAGAAGCTAGTTTGTTATTAGCAGCTAGCTAGCTAGTTAGTTTCTAGCAGCTAATTATTTGGTTAGCTTGTCAGTTAATTGGTTCGTTAGTAGCTTGCTAGAAAGTTAACTTAAGTTAGGTTGCTAGGAAGCGGCTAGTTAGTTATTTAGTCTCTAGTAAGAAGCTAGTTAGTTACTAGCAACTAGCTAGCTAATTAGTTAGTTAGTTGCTTGTTAGTAAGTTGATAGTAAGAAGCTATTTAGTTACTAGCAGCTAGCTAGCTACCTAGTTAGTTAGTTAATTAGTTAGTTTGTAGGTTGCTAGTAAGCGGCTAGTTATTTAGTTAGTCGCTAGTACAGGAACGTTTGTCAGCTCATCTGCTTTTTTTTTTAGGTTAAAACAGTCGGCCCCAAAAATGATCGTAAAGGTGATCAGGAAGGTTCTTCTCACGATCTGTAGCTCAGGCCTTTATCGCAAACTGGGTCACGATGGTTTGGCATCAAGTGGATCCCCAGTAGCAAAGTTTAAGGAACACTGGGTATAAAATCTCTTCATATAATAATATTATAATTAAGAGAATGACGCACATAAGTTTTGTTTCACACACAAACGTACTATATTACTGTTTTATAGCACTTTAAGTCTGCAGTTTTCCTCTGCAAGTTTTCTTTTTTTGTGATTCGACACATACACACACACACACACACACACACACACACACACACATCCTGTCTGTTCTCCGTTAGTGGCAGAGATCAGGTCTGCTGGTTAGACTAAACAACAGTATTTGAGTGGATTTTCTGTCCCTCATTAATCATCCTGACAGCCTGAAAAACAACATTTCCTCCTTAATGACTGTATTTGAGTAATCATGTCTGCTCATTTCCATGCAGGCATCTCTTCCTCATTCTGGTTTGTACTTTTCTTTCTTATGTGTGTGTGTGTGTGTGTGTGTGTGTGTGTGTATCTTGGAGTCTGTTTCTTCTGACCTCCCAAGTCTGCGGCGTGGCGTCTGCTCCGGGTCACGCCGGCCAATTACATTCATGAAGAGGGTGAAAAACCAAAAGGAATGAGGGAATGTGACCATGAGGATCCAGATGCAGAAGGCCGAGGATGGTGTCACCCCCCCCACCCGCACCCCCACCCCCCTCCTCCTCTGCATGTGGCTAACCCAGCAGCACCCGCTGGCCTCCAGGCCTCCGCCGGTCGCTGCCAAAGCACGTTTTTCCGTTAAGCACCAGGTCTGTGATGCATGAGAGCTGACAACTGAGCTCGAAGCCCTTCAGAGCGCCGCCAGATCCAAACCAGCTGGGGCCTCGCGCATTAGCAAAGAAGCCATAATTGCGTTTGCCCTCTTGTACACCGCTAAACTCCCTCTGTCGACTTTTTTTTAAACAGACATGAGGAACGAGAGCTGGAGGAAGAAGTACTTTTTTAGCAGAAGAACTTTATGCAAGAAAAAGTCTTGCATTCAAAGTTTTACTTGAGTGTATTCAAATTAAAGCAAATGCATTATAATTATTAGGGCTTTAATGTGCAAGTATCACAGTTATTAGTGGAAGTAGCTAAAACTGGAAATAGGCAAGTAATACCTCAAAATTGTGTAGTTTCTCTCACTGACAGAGGGGGAGACAAAACTTCTCATTCATGCAAAAAAATGGTACCAAAAGTAAAAAGTACTCTTTTTGCAGAACGGTCCATTTCAGAGTAATATTTGCATTATTATTGTGTTAGAATCACAGTTATCAAATTAATGCAGCGGACGGGAAAAAAGCAGTTGAAATAGTAGCAAAAACTTGAAATAGTCATGTAATACCTCAAACATGTACCTAAGTACAGTACTTGAGTAAATGTAGGCATATTTATTTAATTACTTTCCTTCATTGTCGAGAAAAAGATTGCGTCAACGTTTGTGTAATTACTCTCACTGCCAGAGGGGGGGACAAAAAGTGCTGCATTTAAGCTTTAAGTAAATATAAATAAAATAAAGTAACTCAAAATTGCACATGATTACAACAGAAGTACATAGTGTATACATTAAAGTACCAAAAGTAAAAGTACTGAATAATATTTATTATAGCTACTATTATTGATGTATTTCTGTTGCAGCCTTTAAAGGTGGAGCTAATTCTAACACGTTTAAGTACTGCTTAATGTATATAATAATACATCATAATTAATTTGTTAAAGTTTTTATATTTTGTATTCTGTATCTAAAAGTATCTTGCATTATTCTGTATCAAAATAATGCAATGAAGCAAAAAAGTGCAACATTTCCCTCAGAAATGTATGTAATGTAAAAAAGAAATGCTTAAAAATGACTTGAATACAGTCCTAGAGAAGTACTCTGGGTGGATGTAAGTTATGGTGTGTGTGTGTGTGTGTGTGTGTGTGTGTGTGTGTGTGTGTGTGTGTGTGTGTTTTCTTTTTTAGAAACATCAGCGTAGCATTTGCTGACATCTGCGTCCTCTTTATTTTTGGACCACTGGTAAAAAAAGAAAGCCCTCATAGACGGATGATGGATGAAGTGATAAAGTTGGAGAGAAAACCAAATGAAAGCGAGAGGAGTTTCTTCCTGGGAAGCAGACGTCTGCTATCTGTAACTCACCAGCAGATGTTTGCAATTTGTGACTCAATGATTTTAATGCAGAAAAAAAAACAACGTTCGCTTGAGATTCCTGCTCGTTTTGTGTTTTTTATTTTGGTGCCTGGTTGAGTCTGATCGAGAGGTTAAAGGCTCGTCCTGGGATGAAGGAGCTTCACAGGTCTGTCATCATTAATCAGCGGAGCTGTCGAGCTGCAGGACCCCCCCCCCCCCTCCCTCCCCGACCCCTCAATCCAACAACAATACCCACACACTTTTTATAGATACACATTCCAGCTCAAAATGTGCTCTATGGCTTTTAATTCTGAGGGCTGGATCTAAAAAAATACAAAAGGAGCCGACAGATTGTTTTGTGAAGGATGAACGTGGGTGGGAAGGGTGAAAACGGGGGGTGGGGGTCGGCTTTGAGCTTCATTGGCCGTGCCGGGCATAACTAAGGAAAATTAATGATGAGTCGGGTTTTTCTGAAAACCAGAAACAAATGAGGAGAATCATTAAAAATACATAAATCACAGAATATTTGGCAGATGACTAAAGAGACTATATATACTGAGGTATATCTCTTTAATCTCATAGAATATCCAGCTTCTCTTCTTCTGAACATCTCACTTTAATCCCAGAGCCCCAGAGTTCTTCCTCTGAATATCCGCCTCCCCCTTAATATTGTATTTATTAATTATTTTATTGCCGACAACGGCCCTGACGTTAATGAATTTCATGGCCGTCCATCCAATAAATCGCTGAGACACTTCACTTTGAAAACAAATGTCATCTTTGCGGCGAAGCCGCTAGAAAATGTCATCGGATCACTGAAGTCATGAGGAGATTAATCTCCTCGCCATCCGTCCACGGAGTTGGTTGAGCTGAGTGTTGTCTATTATCTGTGGGCCAATGGCGTTGCGGCGTCTCGGCGTGTTGGCGGCGGCGTTCTGACAGCGCACATGACTGACACACACAGTGAGGGAGTGGGACAGATGCTGCGAGGGTCAACACATCGCCTGCGTTGAGTGTGGCCCGGCAGCTGTATGCATAGGGGAGCCTTGGCCTCCTGCTCTGCATGTCAGGGGCCGTGATTAATGACCTGCAGCCCCCCCTCCTCCTCCATACAGAAGTCCTTGCAGCCACCGCTCATTTAGCTAATGGACACAGCCATGCAGGGGTTACATACGAGTGCACATACATGTGAAATAAAAGCAATTTCCGTCTGACAAAACTCTCCCCCCTCCCCCCTCCCTTCTTCTCCGTCTTCTCCGGCGCTCCATGTAATTTCAGGGCGATGATTTCTTAGATTACAGGGTGCCTGTGCAGCGTCTGACAGGCTGGGAGGGTGCCCGTGCCTGTGTACTGGTTCCCAGCTTGTCAGGCAGCTGTCGAGGAGTGATTTATGACCGCGAGACTCCAACCTGTCTTCACTGCCAGTTCAGTATTGTTACAACTGACAGCTAATGAGGCCAGACATGCTTTCAAGCAGAGCACTTAACAGGACTTCAATCTTCCCCTGTCACGAGGACTCTCTCCCTCTCTCTCTCCCTCTCTCTCTCTCTCCCTCTCTCTCTCTCTATGGCTGCCTTGTTCTCTGTCTTTTCTGAATAAAGGGTTCTTCTTGCCCAGGAGGAGTTGTTGTTTCTTTGAAGGAAGCAGCAGAAACTCTCTCATCTTGTTATTTCTGTAAGCGTTAAAGTTAAAGTTGAATGAGAAGATCGATGCCGGTCCAGAGGGGGTTAGCTTAGCTTAGCATAAAGACTGGAAGCGGGGGGGGATGGCTAGCACACGATTAGAACATCCACCCACCAGCACCAGCATTTCAGATGTTTGCTACGTCCTACTCTCACTACGCCACATTTTCAAGGGAACATATTCCACTTTTTACTCCACTATAATAATTTGACACCTATGGTTACATTTACGGATTAAAATGTTTGGTTAAACCTTTATTTTGAAATGTCATTTTGCTCAAAATTCATAGAAATGTTTGAGTAATAAAAAAGGTGTGTTACGATTTGGAAAGCATAATTTAAACTCAAGTAATTGTTCATTGTTGGGTGTTTTTACTGACAAAAATATTCTAAATTTACAGTAGAATTAATCAGAATTCATTAAATGAGTGTTTAAATGACCAACTCTATATTTAAGAAGTTAATAATTTAGTTATTTATTATCAAGTAATACCAACCTTGATAGGTTGCTCATACTTTTCCACTTTGATTCAGTTGTACTGATTAAACAAATTCATGGTGCCGCTATGTGGCCAGGCTAGCTGTTCCCCCCCGTTTCCATTCATTATGCTAAGCTAAGCTAACCGGCTCTAGCGATACCGTTGGGAACACGTCGTCAAAACATAATTTCTTTATTAAAAGTTTTATTTTCACATTCCCTGCATCGGGATCGAGTGTACATTCATATTTTACTGGAGCATAATGACTAGTAATGACATCATAATTACTGTTGACAGTAATTACAGGAGTGAAGTGCAGTAATTATGAAAATATGTTTTTCTTCACCGTCACTGTACGTCTCCATGGATGTGAAACGGCAGATTAACTCTCCGTTGGCTGAATCATCGGGCCGCTTGTAACCGAGTCTCCGGCAGCTCTGCGACCTTTGACCCCGCCTTCCCTGTCAGCCGTGATTAATGGCGGGCTAACTAGCTGCTAGCTCGCCAGTTGTTGCCATTGTCTCCTAGATACTTAATGAACTGTTGAGTCTTTTTCCTCCGCAAACTGGTGTTTTCATTAAATGCTGCAGCAGCGCCTCCTGGAGGTCGATCACAGGAAGTACAGAATTCTAAAAAATTATCATATGTAGATACGTTTTAGACCTTTAATACTATTTAATACTACCTATTCTATAAGATGAAGTATAGCACATTAGTCAGACCTTTTAAAAGCTATGAACACACACACACACACACACACACACACACACACACACACACATATGTGTGTATATATATATACATTTATAAACTACAGTGTATAATACTTTTATAGTAAGTAAAAGTCTTGCCATTTAAAAAATAATGTTTATTATATGAGGGAATTATAATAATTGATGCATTAACATGATCATTCCTTTAATGTTGTAATGTAATGTGTAAGCTGCTTATTTGAAGTACTTTATATCCATCATAATTCTACAGAAAAATGTTGGATTTTGATATAAAAAGTAGGAAGATTTGATCTTTTGTTAGTGTTTACGTGGTTTAGTGGTTTTGATATTTTGCTTTTCATCCAACATTGGATTTTGTTATAGAAATATGAAAATAAGATGGTTTCCTTGCGTTTATTGTTAAGTAGGTGCACAATATGACTTAAACAGTGGTTTTCGTTGCATCTTGATTTTAAATACAAACTTCAGTAGAAGTCTACCGTCATGTTTTGCTGATTATACGTCTGCCCTTTGATTTCTGACCTTTTAATGGTATTTTCTTTACCAACAGGAAACCTGCTTCCACCTGTCTGCAGGGTCACATGAGGGTAAACCCCACCTGGAGCCACAGAAACCACATCACCTGGTCTCTGCTGCCCCCTGCTGGAAGTCCCCTTTAAATACACGTTTTTATAACAGATACGGTTCAGGATTAATAACAACGATACTTGTTTGGGACAAAGTTCACAAAGTGTGTGGGGCTACTTTTACGCAGCGCGTATTACGCGTCTCCAGCGGAGGTTTATTCTCCTCTCCTGTTCCTGATGTTAGTCCCGCTGTTCCCTCCCCTTTTCCCGGCTCCTCCTCTGCCGGGCTTCTTGGTCCACCGAGCTTCCCAAAAAAAAAAAAAAACTCTCACACAAGAAGAAACTTTCCGTGCCGAAGCTTCCTGGAGCTCCGCGCTGTTTTGGGGAGCCGATGGCGGATATGAGCGTTTATAAACCATGGTGGTGATGAGCGAGCCGGCGGACCGACCTCCGACCCCGTTATCCGTCCCGGAGCAACTTCTCTGCCGGGACTCCCGAGGGACTCGGGCCGCGTAAGTGTGGGTGAGATGGAGAGGAAGGGCCCGGGTCGCTCCGGAGGCCTAACGCGGCTTATTTGCATTCACATCCTGCTTCTTTTAAATTAAAGGGCCGCGCGCACTTTGCGCGGAATCCGCGTACGTGGCGCGTAATAACGGCAGAATATTCATTATTTAATTCAGACTTTTTCAATGGTTAGTAGTTTGGAATGAGAGCGGACGGTGTGCTGTTTAAAACTAAAGGAAACGTCTGAGAGTCTTGGATGTCCAGGGAAAGAGTGTCCTGTGTGATGTGTGCAGGTCTGAAGCGGATCATGGGGGGGAGAGGAGAACGAGGAGGCGTGGAGGGTCACCTGCAGACCCCCAGCTGTGTCCGGACCCAGAGGCAGACCCCTCGGAGAGCAAGAGGAGACCCGTCGGCATGACAAGGTTCAAATTATCCTCCTATAATAAAAATAATAATAATAATAATAATAATAATAATAATAATAATAATGCATTTTATTTATAGAGAGATGTTCATGGCTGAACGTCCACAGTTAAAATAGGAATAAGCAGATAATAAACCTAATATAACCAAGATCAGCTGATTTAATGCTTAAAATTCTTATTTTCTTCCAGTTTTTCCTATTAAAGCTTCTTTTCTCTCTTTTATTTCACTTTGAATGGAATATTTTAGAGTTTTGGAGTTTTTGACGACGTCACCGGAGATTTTTTTCAATTGTTTATCTAACAATTAGTCAATTATGTATTTATGTAATCCCTAATTTAAACATGTAGTCTCACTGAGAGCACGCCTGGGCGTCACAAGTTAGACATTAACCCCCCCGCCCCTCCAAAAAACCCATTACTTCCTCTGTAAGTAGCTTATAGAAAAATCTAAATATTTCACCTGCTCAATCAACTGAACTTCCTTTGGCCTTCTGGCAAAAAATAAGAAGGCTAAAATGATAACGCCCTGCAGACATCCAAAGTAAACAGATGTATTCTGTTTAAAATACAAGTGTGTTGCGTTGCCGACCTGCATGCTGTTGACAGACTTGTTGCCGCCCTGAGGAGGGACGTTTACTTTTCGCCTAATCGAGCGTTCTGTGTGATGGAAAACAAATGGTGTGTTTTGCATCACGAGGCTGATGGATCAGCTGATCTCCTCTTCCACAAACACACCTGCCTTTGTGATTCTAGACTGAAACCTGCAGAGCAGCTTCCTCCGAGTCCGAGCGACGGCGAGACCAAGCTGGAGCGGACCAAAGCTCAGCCCGGCCACGTACGCACACATTTGACCCCGCCAAAACACCTGTTTGTTTCTCCCCCCGCCAAAATAAAACGTCTTGTTCCTTCATTCCCAGCTATCCAAGACGAACACCCAGTATCACAAGTTGTTCAAGGAGGTCGGCAGAGACGAGCTGCTCAGGCAAAGTAAGTTCCAGCCTCTCTCGCCCCTGCAGGAGGAGAGAGATAGTGACACGGTTGTGTTTGTGCCGACAGGCTACACCTGCGCTCTGCAGAGAGACATCCTGTATCAGGGCAAGCTGTTCGTCTCCGACAACTGGATCTGTTTCCACTCCAAAGTCTTCGGCCGGGACACCAAGGTACCACGCTGGGACTGGACGTTCCCTGTTGGTGGAACTGCCGAGTCAGAATACTTGGTTCTAAAGATGGTT
This sequence comes from Eutrigla gurnardus, assembly GCF_963514095.1. NCBI lineage: Eukaryota > Metazoa > Chordata > Actinopteri > Perciformes > Triglidae > Eutrigla > Eutrigla gurnardus. The sequence goes on from NC_139930.1 coordinate 17,299,872, forward strand.
GATGGTCGTTTTTTTCCTCCCTTAGATTTCTATCTCGGCGGTTTCTGTGACGTTCATCAAAAAGACGAAGACGGCGTTGTTGGTGCCGAACGCCCTCGTGATCGAGACGATGAGCGAACAAGTAAGAAGACCGCGATCGTTTCTTCTTCTTCTTCATCATAAGCATGAACGTGATTGTAAATGAAATGTTTTCCAGCACGTGTTCGTGTCCTTCCTCTCCCGAAACACCACCTACAAACTTCTCAAGAACATCTGCCTTCATCTGGAGGTAAACTACTCTTCTCTTGAACATTTATGTATCACAGAGTACGCTTTCTCCTGTTTCCATGGCTTCATACGTGAAGATCCATACAACTTTAGCGGCTAAAAAGGAGGTGGAGACCAAAAACGGAGCTAAAACAGATCGAATGTGTCCAGAAACATAATGTCTGCAAACACGTAACCATGACAACCTACTATATTCCGGGTTTATTGATACTGCTGGTATGTTGTGCTGTGGTTGCAGGTGGATAAGACCGGTAGCAGCCCGGTGATTTCCTCCTGTGAGACCAGCTTCAGGGTGAAATGCCCGACCTCGCTTCCTCTGGTCAGTCTCCCATCAGGATGTTTTTATTCTATATAAATATTATCCCCATTGTGATGAAAGACCCTCGCTCTCATGTTATACAATCCCCTCTCTGTGTGTGATCATCCGTTGTACTTTGTTGTACTTTGTTGTACATTGTGTGTTTTTTTTCCCCCTGCGTGTGCGCTGCAGGATTTCTCGGCCGACTTCTCCGACCTCGACGGCGTCGTTCAGCAGCGACGCCAGGAGATGATGATGATGGAGAGCAGCAGCTCCGGCTCCCAGACCCCAGACTACGAGAAAATAACCGGTGTGTGTGTGTGTGTGTGTGTTCTCCACCCTTTTACAAAGCTACACCTACTTTAATCCACTGTACCAAAATGTGCTCCGGGTGTCGGGTGTCGCTGCGGCTCAGACTCTTTTAGTTTTGCAAAATACCTGGAAAGGAGGCCGAGTGAAATCCGAGACGGGGGGTGCTTTGTGCTGAAGGTGTGAAAATAGTGATGATCCTGATGAATTACAGATTCAGCTTGTGTTTAGTTTGTAAGCCCACAGAGACAAAGAGCCCTTGTTGTCCGTTAGATGTGGGTGAGTCTATTAATAATATTTACTCAGGCTGCCGAGTCACGGCTCCTTTTTCTGTTTCGTGGATCTGACAGACTTCGCCGGCCTCCCTGACACCTTTCTGAGCGCCGTGAAGACCGGACCGGTTTCAGTCCACGCCGATGTTCACCTCCAGACTCCGGGCCAAAAACACGGAGCCTCGCCGAAGAACGCTGGTAATAATAATAATAATAATAAATGGAACTTTTCCAGCGCCTTTCAAGGAACTTAAGGACTTTATCTCAGAGCGGAAATAAACACCAAGTAATCAATGTGTATTTAAAGGAATAGTAATTATTTTTATAATTATAATAAGAGTAATATTAATACATACGTTTTATAAAGTGCTTTTCCAGGTGCTCAAAGACGCTTTACAAAAAAAAAAAAAAAAAACGAAACAAGTAACTACAACTATTTGTGTTCTTGCTTTACACTCCTGTAAAGATGACGCTCCCGCCAGCAGCTGATTAGCTTAGCTTAGCTTAGCTTAGCTTAGCTTAGCTTAGCATGAAGACTGCAAACTGGAGAGAAAAGCTGACCTGAATCCCTCCAAAAGTATTTAATATCTTCTTTACACAAACAATATATAACACATTTATTAGTGAGCTTTTAGCAGGAGCTAGCTGTTTCCCCCGTTTCCAGTCTTTATGCTAAGCTAAGCTAACTGTCTCCGTGGTATCTTATGTGTTTTTCTTTTCTTCTTTCAGGGTCTATGAAGCTGAAGGAGAAGTCGTCCCAGCCCGTGTCGCTGCACGCCATCCTCCTCCTGTATCTCTTCCTGTCGGTAACATTTCCTCACGTGGAATACGAGCTGACGTCTGAATTAATTGCTTTATTTGGACGTGTGTTTGTGCGTCTCTCCTCAGAGTCGGCGTCCTCGTCCTGTCCTCCTGCTACATGGCCTTTAAGATCGTGGCTCTGGAGCATCGTCTGAACTCCTTGGTGTCCGTGGGGCAACACATCCGCCACGAGTAAGAGATGCCGTCGCTGTCGTCACGTAACCGGACGTGTTTCATCATCCTTTTTGGGTTAATGATTTTTTTTTTTACGCGGTCGCAGGAACGCCGTGAGCCGCCGGCCTCCGGAAGACGTGAACGCTGAGATTTACGGAGAGCTGTCCTCCAACCTGTTCAAGCTAGAAAAGGTTTGTTTGTTTTCGTGCTCTTCAACAGCAAATCTCTCTCTGAAGGTCTCACAAATAAGTATCTATTATATCTATCTATATCTATCTATTACTCACCGTGCGTTGAATTTCACAAACCTTCATATTTAAACGCTTGTGTTTTGGTGAAGATGCATGTGTTTAGGAAGGAGAGTTTGTAATTTAATTTAAGAATTTTTAATCAAGAGTGTTGATTTTTTTGGGGGGGGATTCGCTGAAAATAAAAACAACATTTATCTTTGGGAATTGAAGGCAACACGGGCTGAGTAGCTGAGATACAAATACTTCAATCCTTTAATATGGATCATATCAGAATGTTATGAACTAATTTGCACACATGAAAAATGTAAAGTAGAAAACAACTTTCCATAAAATAATTTATATATATATATATATATATATATATATATATATATATATATATATATATATTTTTTTTTTTTTTTTTTTTTTTGCTGCAGTAAAGAAATAGACTGGAAATGAGGGGAAACAGCTTGAGTATAAATCGTTATGTTTAGGTTTAAACACCCGGATCATTCCGGCAGGAATTAGACGAGGGTGTTGAAATAATCCCGGGTGGCATTTAAGGGATAAACAAAGGAGGTAAATGTGCATTTGTGAACTTTAGAGGTGCTGCTCCCTTCGGACGGAGCCAGGCTAGCTGTTTCCCCCCGGTTCCAGTCTTTGTGCTAAGCTAAGCTAACCAGCTGCTGGCTTCAGACAGATGTAACAGATCAAACGCATGCGGACATTTCTCACAATGTTGAACCTCCCTTTCAAAACGGTCTACGGAGGTTATGAAAGACATTTAATGGTTTTTACCTGAACGTGTTTTCGGATTTATTTCCTGTTTCCTAGATTCAAAGAAGCCTCCGGAAGCTGCTTGAAGAGACTTAAAAGAAGACTTTTGTCTTGCGTCCGGACGGAGATTTAACTTTTTTTCTTTTTAAATGAGAAATGTTGGTTTGTCACTGTAGATCAGCGGAGATCAGATTTGGTAATACGATGTTTTGCCAAAGCACAAACAGCTCATACAGAAAACTTTGAATTAAAAGTGTGTGAACTTTTAAATTGTGCAATAACAGCTTCTCGCCTCGTTCCACTCAGGACTATTTTTATGAATATTTCCAAAAAAACAAAATGTTGTGCTGCAGCGTGTTACAGACAGTTTAGGCAGAAACGCAGTATTTATCTGAGAGCTTTTATTTTGATTTCACAATAGTGGGATTTTGTTTTTTTTAAGGTCCAAAGGTCATATTTCAATGTTTTCCAAACATTTCTTTAAAAGGTCAACTTGTGCTGTTTTATATGTTATGTGTTGTTGTTTTTTTTGTTAGCATTAAAAATGCAGATAAATTAAATTTGTCTTAAATAACTCAGATATCTTTTAATGTTAGGCAACTTCTTCTTGCAGTGTGGTAGAAACGTAGCTGTCTTTTTTTTAATTGTAAATGAAAGCAGAAAGCGTGTAAATTCCAGGTTAATTTGCTTGGATCACTGAAGAGCTTCTCAGCTGATCGTAAAAAAGAAACAAGTGGAGTGTGTGTGTGTTCAGATAGATGCTGGTTTGTTTACATTTAGATCACAGACTCGACCTTGAACTGTTTTATGGGTCGCGGTCTTGAAATAAATGTTTGATAAAGTGTCCCGGTTTTGTTTTTTTTGTTGTGACCTCGTCGTCAAAGTGGCTCAGAGAATAAACAAATGACTACAAACAACTCTTGGAAAACCATCACCCAATGACACACGACGCTGCCAGCTGGCAGTCAGTAAACGCTGTCATATAAAAGTACATATTATCAGAAAGATGTATAGCAAATATTTTCACTTTATTTAATTAATATTAATTGTATTATATTTATTATATAATATATTATTTGTATTATTATTATTATTATTTATTGTATTATATATATATATATATATATATATATATATTAATATTATTTATTTTATTTATGTACAGCTAAGGTTTGTTACTTCAGAGATTAAGATTTGACAGACAAAATCACAAAAAAATAAAATGCACATTTACATCTACAAAAACTGCATGAGAAAATATTAATATAGTGTACTATATATATTATATTATCATTGCATCCCAGTACTGTTTATATAAAAAGGTACTATGTAAACATAAATAGTGTTTTTATATATGAACATGTAAATACATATAAAATTAATATATAGACACATCAGCACGTTGCATACAAAAAAATCCCACTTAGAAATAAACAATAAAATCAAAAGTGGAATAATTGAAAACACTTAGAAATAAATAAAGCAGCATCATTAAAAACACTTTTATAATAATTTAAATATGAATAAAATAAAAAGAAGCATCATTAAAAACAGGCGCGTGTAACGTTCGTTTCTGAACAAATAATTAAATAAATCTGTCATCTGGATGTTTATTTCACAACAAAGCGAGCCCGCCCACACGCGGGGTTTGAACCAATGACGCGCGCGCCTCCACATCTCCGTCTGCCTATCAACCCGCGTTGCAAGCCCAGCGCATGACGTAACAGCCAGGGCTGAAAGTGCAATGGCGATATTGGACAATAACAGCCGTGGCTTTCGGGGCTCCGCGTCTAGATTATGTGGCTAACGCGCGAGGAAACAACAAGCCTCCAGTCGGGATTTTACCGGAAGAAGCACGTGCGGCATCGGCACTGCGCGCGAGCGTCTACCTGCGACCTGGGAAAAGGGGGATTTCCACAGCGTCGGTGCACGCGATGACAGTTTAAAGACTGAAACAAAGACAAGAAGAGAGAAAACACACATCCGGTGAGTGAGGAACTCCTCAGAACCGCGTTTTCTAGTCCGAATAAGACGGAGCTGCCGCGGGTTTCCGAGGGGCGTGGCCCGGCCGGGTACCACTTCTGACTGGGGATGCTGATAGCTTAGCAACAGCGACGAGCACCAGACAATGGATGCGCATCCGGCAGCAGGCGCGAGCGCAGCGTTCGAGTCCCGACCAGTTAAGAGTCCGGACCCGATAGAGTCCGGACCACCAGAGGATCCGTGTACGAAGCCCTGTAAAATGTAAACAAAGGGTGTGCAGGAGGGAGGGGGGGGGGCGTTCAGCTGGCCTGGGATCAGGCACCATGTTGGTTTATTATGAGCAGGGGGGTTACATAGCTCTTAACTGTTGCATCAAGATGAAGTGTCCTCCTCCTCCTCCTCCTCCAGGTGTGACGTGTGAGGGACGCCATGGCCGCCCAGGAGCCGTCCCCCCCCTCGTCCATGGAGAGCAACAAGCCCGGCTTCCCCAAGAAGATCCTGGGCAACAAGCTGGAGGACAAACATCTCTGCAACTGTTGCCACAACATCCTGAGACGGCCGTTCCAGGCGCAGTGTGGACATCGCTTCTGCTGCTACTGCTTCAGCAGGACCGTGAGGTACTACAGAGTACTACAGAGTACTACACATGGTACTAGAGAGTACCACACAGTACTACACATGATACTACACAGTACCACACAGTTCTACAGTGTGGACATCGCTCCTGCTGCTACTGCTTCAGCAGGACCATGAGGTACTACTACACAGTACTACACATGGTACTACAGAGTACTACACATGGTACTAGAGAGTACCACACAGTACCACACATGATACTACACAGTACCACACAGTTCTACAGTGTGGACATCACTTCTGCTGCTCCTGCTTCAGCAGGACCGTGAGGTACTACAGAGTACTACAGAGTACTACACACTACCACACAAGGTACTACACTAGAGTAACAGTACTTTCCACCACTGAGTATCTGATGATTGCATGTCTTTCTTTCGTAGTACCTGAGAGTAAAATCTACTTTTATTGCAGTAATGGACCTCAGAAATGCAGCGCCTGCATCAAAGAGGATATTTTTGAGGATCCGACATCGATGCTGAAACAAGGATGTGTGAGTATTTATGTATTTTTATCCACTTTTAAAATATATATATATATTATATATAATCCGTGTTTCCAGGCGTTCCCCGACAACGCCGTTCGAAGGGAAGTTGAAAACCTTTCGGCCGTCTGCATCAACGAGAACTGCACCTGGACAGGCAGCGTCAAAGAGTACGAGGTGAGTCCACCATGTCTGTTTTTCTTCGGGTGCCTGTGAACTCACCGCGGTTCCCGTTAAGAAGCTCCGCCTCGTTCACAGCTGAGCCACGAGGGGAAGTGCGAGTTCACCATCGTGCCGTGTCCGTCCTGCAAGGAACGCATCCGCCTCAGCGAGCAGGAGCGCCACAGCGAGCGCGAGTGTCCGGAGAGAACGCTCAACTGCAAGTACTGCAAGGAACCGTTCCACTTCAAGAACATCAAGGTGAGCTGTGGGTTTGGGTTAGGTTAGCTCCTTAAACAGCAACGGTTGTTTATCGGCTCATTTATCTCCTCGTTCAGGCCCACGATGAGATCTGCCCCAAGTACCCGATGATCTGTGAAGGCTGCGCCAAGAAGAAAATACCCCGAGAAAAGGTGAAAGGTCACCGTCTCCTGTGCTTTTGTGTCTCAAGCTGTTGTTTCTGGAGGAAAATCTCCAATAACCACCTCAGTTTGTTTGGATTTAAGAGAACAAAAATAAGCCGGGTTGAAAATAATGTTTATTTCTGGAGTATTTTTTTACTCTTTGACGAGTCTTTAAATATCTTCACAACGGCTTTTAAATGTTTGCTAATAATACTTTTGTTTCATCGTTTATTTATTTTTATCAGTATGTGGACCACATCAAGTTCTGCAGCAAGTTCAGAACTCCGTGTCGATTTCACGTCGTGGGATGTGACACGTCTGTAAGTCACACACACACACACACACACACACACACACACACACACACACACACACTGCCTTGCTCAAGTCCTCCAGAAGCCACAGAGCTGCAGCCTGTTTAGTTTTGAACTGAGGCGCTCTATATTACATATAAAGTATAGATACAGTATAATAGTACTGTAATAGAGGATGCAAAGAAATGATTTAACCTCCTTCTACTAATAATAATAAACGTTATTTATAATTCTCTTATCAAATAAAGTACAAAGTGCTTCACGGAGAGAAAAACAAAATACCAAGCTGAGTTATGGAATACAGGAATGGCAAGATTAAGATAATAAACAAGGGATTAAAACAATAAAACTGGGATAAAAGCATGTTTTTAGGAGGAAGTTAGAAGAAGACCTCATTTCTTCAGGCAGGTTAATCCCTTTCATTCTTACCTCTCTCTCTCTCTCTCTCTCTCTCTCTCTCTCTCTCTCTCTCCGGAGGTGGAAAAGGAGAAGATCCACGACCACGAGCGCGCCTACGCCTACGAGCACCTGAACCTGCTGCTGCACTACATCATGGGCATGAAGGTGAGCATGGAGGGCCTGCAGCCTCAGGGCTTGGAGCTCGCTGGACACAAGCTGCTGGAGCTGCAGCAGTCCCTCCGGGAGCTCGAGGCCAGAGTCTCCCAGCTCAGCACCTCCTCCACTGGGCCTCCCGTGCAGGGAGCCTCCGCTGCCGCCGCCTCCTCATCATCTTCATCCTCCAGCTCCGGCCCCCCGGCTCCTCTCCCGCCGCTGCCGCCGCCGCCGCTGGCCGCCCTGGCTCCGGCGCTGTCCGTGTCCACCTCCTTCACGCCGCTGCCCAGCTCGGTGGGGGCGGCGCTGGAGCTCCAGCTCCACAGCGAGAAGACCAAGGTGGTGGAGCTGGGTCGCAGGTGCACGGAGCTGGAGGTCAAGACGGGCACGTTCGAGAACGTGGTGTGTGTCCTGAACAGGGAGGTGGAGCGGTTCGCCACCACCATGGAGGCCAGCAACCGCCAGCACAAACTGGACCAGGACAAGATCGAGGCGCTGAGCAACAAGGTGGGACCCGGAACCAGATCCACGTCCACTGATCCAGACACACACTCCTACAGAACTTACCTGAGAAACGTCGTGTTTTTAACTTCTCTTCGGGATCAAAGTAACGTACTTATACATCGACTACAAACAGGAAATGATATTCTCTCATTCGGCACACTTTCAAAATATGTGCAAAAAACACTGAATCCATAAGAGTCATAACACTTCCTCTTAACAGCCACTAAAGCATTATGGGAACTGTAGTTCCAGCCTGATAAATCCCTTAATAGAAGGTTATTTTTTCCGTGTTGCATTCAGGCTCAGATCCCGACATCCCTCCATTTCCATACAGATGTGTGTGTTGAAGTGTGTATTTTGGGTCCAGGTGCGACAGCTGGAGAGGACGGTGGGGCTGAAGGACCTGACGGTCGCTGAGATGGAGGGCCGGCTGAGGGAAATGTCCGCCACCACCTTCGACGGCGTCTTCGTCTGGAGGATTTCTGATTTTGCCAAAAAGAGACAGGACGCCATCGCGGGCCGAGCCCCGGCCATGTTTTCCCCAGGTAACGTTCAGGTGTATCCTCGGACCCGGCTCCACTTGAGGGTCCTGGGTCAGGTCCTGGGTCCTGGTTCCCTTTTAGACCCCGACTAAAGCTCTGTTTCTCCTCCCAGCCTTCTACACCAGTAAGTACGGCTATAAGATGTGTCTGCGGATCTACCTGAACGGGGACGGGACGGGGCGCGGCAGCCACCTGTCCCTGTTCTTTGTGGTGATGAGAGGACTCAGTGACGCGCTGCTCAAATGGCCCTTCAACCAGAAGGTAAAACACAGTATTTATATATATATATATATATATATATATATATATATGTACAATATCATGTGTGCAGGTTGGGGTTTAAGGCAGGAAATTTAAAGACATTACGAAGCTGCTTTACCGGAGCTCTCCACTCCAAAACACAATATTTAGTTTGAATATAACTTTATTTTTCATGTGCCACTAAATCCCTGTTCTTTTTGATGAGCTGAGATGTTTAAAGGAGTCATCACCCGGAAATAGCAATTTCTCTTGTTAAAACATGCATATCTGTGTTTGACCTCAGTTGAAACTTGCCTGAAAGGCTGGAGTTTGAAAGTGGCGCCGTTTTTTCGCTTCTGCTCTTTTTCCGAACAGGAATAGCACACAATGGTGTGCATTCCTAAAGCACGAGATTTTGATTCTGCGCCTTCGGTGACGTCACCGTGGCGGCTACTTGCATAAGCCCACCCCTCTTTCACCACCCAACCCCGCCCCGTCCGCTACCCGAAATCGCCGAAGCGCCGCCATTATGTTTTGGAGTCTGCATGCAGGCAAGCCCCCCCGGCTCTGTCCTTCCTGCGGCGAATCAACGCGCGCCTCATTACATATTATACAATGCACATCCGGACCAGTCAAAACCTCGCGCGTAATCTCGCGTGATAAAATCGCGGTACGAAAAAGGGTCAGAACAAGCTCAATGTTTGATTAAAATTTTTTTTTTTTTTTCTAATAAGTTTTACGAATTGATCCAAAGCGATCCAAGGGGGACTGGATATGTATAAAACCAGGTGATGACTCCTTTAATATTTCCTCACATATTGAGAAAAAAAAAACATTTCCAGACACAATAGTCCCATTTTTTAGATATTTAATTAAGTGGCTCTTCAGATAAACTTCCGGGTCATTTGAATTGATTTATTCCTTTATTGTACAGGGATACACACTGAGGGTCGCCCATAAAGTTGGAATAATTTGCAAATGTCTTTGTCTTTAATAGCGCCAAAAGGATATTATGCATGACTTAATTCCACCTGGATAATTGGGACAACAGGGATACTGATGCATTTAAATAGGAATATCACAGAAGGACAGAGCTGTGGGAGGGGGTAATATCTGAATATTTATCCCCTCTGATATCCTGTAAAGATCCGTCGTCCCTCTCCCCCTCCAGGTGACCCTGATGCTGCTGGACCAGAGCAACCGGGAGCACATCATCGACGCCTTCCGGCCCGACGTCACCTCCTCGTCCTTCCAGCGGCCCGTCAGCGAGATGAACATCGCCAGCGGCTGCCCGCTCTTCTGCCCGCTCTCCAAGCTCGACGCCAAGAACTCGTACATCCGCGACGACACCATCTTCATCAAGGCCATCGTCGACCTCACCGGCCTCTAGGGGGCAGTGTGGTGCGGTTAGAACAAACAGGCAGCTCTCTTTGACCATTAAGGCTTCATTTTTGGCTTGAACGTGGTCCTGCGAGGGGCTCAGTCCGGGGCGTCTTACTGCATGGGCGTCTTACTCTCTGGGCGTCTTGCTGTCCGGGTGTCTTACTCTCTGGGCGTCTTGCTGTCCGGGTGTCTTACTCTCTGGGCGTCTTGCTGTCCGGGCGTCTTACTCTCTGGGCGTCTTGCTGTCCGGGTGTCTTACTCTCTGGGCGTCTTGCTGTCCGGGCGTCTTACTCTCTGGGCGTCTTGCTGTCGTCCCCTCCCAGCTCGAGGCATACGGCTGCAGTTTGCAACGTTCAGACGGCGCTGACATCGTCATATCAGCTGATGTCTCTCTGTCTCTCTCTCTCTCTGTCTCTCTCTCTCTCTCTGTCTCTCTCTCTGTCTCTCTCTGAGAGGAACACCATCATTGCTGTACATTTCGGGTGCAAAAACGTTGTTTTCCCTTTTGATAGATAAAATCTGACACGCTTCATACGAGTGGCGGTGCAGTGTGGTCAGTGCTGAGTAGAAGAGGTCAAAGGTGAGATAAAAAAGAGTGAATATCCTCTTTTTTTAAATTGATTAAATCCCGACTTTTGGAGGCGTGTTAGAGAACGTGAGTGTTAGAATCCGGGTAGTTGATGTGATCTGATGACTTGTAATAGAGCATGGCTTGATCGCTGCTTTCTTTTTCTTTTTTTCTTGCAGATTGTGGATATTGTGAGCTTCTCAATTTCCGGTGTGTCGAGTGAAATTTGCATAGACAAACGTGGAGTTATGTTATGAATAAGATTACAGGCGTTTTTTTTTGGGTGCAAAGTGCATGCCGCTGGCTTTTTTTTTTTTTTTTAACTATAAGAGACGGCTCCTTAATTTTGATACAAGCGTATTTTTTTTAACGAAAAAAAAAAGAAGGTTTCCTCGTTTGTTGTTGAACTCGTTAGTGAATTAGCCATCCGTGATGGTGGACATTGCCTGCATGTCTTTGGAACCAGGCTATTCTACGTGTAAAGTTAGCGGGGTTGTTTGGCGGTATTTGTTCCTATTTAGGGGTTTATTGTCGGTGGTTCTGATTGGTGGTTTGGTACATCTGTGGAAGATACAGTGGAGTTACCAAGGAGTCAGGGCAGCTTGAGGCTATAAAAAAACTCTTGACAAACATCACATAGCTGGAGTCCCCCCCCCCCCCCCCCCCCTAGGATATGCTCACATCTCAACACATAGTCCTGCCCCCCCACCACAGACTTCAGGTCAACACAGATTCCACGAAATTGAAGGAATTGTCTTTTTTCTGTCCATATACAAATATACGGTGCATAATGTGTGTTTTCTGCTGCTCTTATAAGATAGAATACCTGATGTGAATCTTAATATATATATATATATATATGTTGGTGAGGTAAATGTGTGTCGGGAGGTCGAGAGATTAAGAGATTGTAATACTTTGACGTTATTTGCGTCTCCAGATGACTCCTCGCTGTTTTTTAAAAGAAAAAAAACCTCTCACTCGACTCCCTAAATCGTCATTTCTCCCTGCGTGTCCACCAGAGGTCGCCGTTCTGCTTTACTTAGCATGCATGCTGAGGTTCTCAAAGGTTTCACGCTGGCCTGTTTTGAAAAAAACTGGTCTCGACCTGTATTGGACCCTCTCTGTGCATGGGAGGCTTCAATCCATTCTTCAGTTTCACACTCGCAATGTGAACGCATTTATTTGCATTTTGTTCAGATGAAAATAATCCTAGAATAGTTATTATGTTATATCTGGCGCCGCCGCGTCCGTGTTCAGCGGGAAACGGCGGCCGCCTATATTCATAGCAATTTATAAATATGTATCTTTCATATCATAATGTTGAAATAATCTATATATCAATGTTAATATACACAAGATGTTATAATAAACATAGTATTGCTGAATACCTTATTAATTCTATATCTATATACCAGCTTTTTGTTTGTCAAGATGGTTTGAACAGGCCAGGACGACGATGACGCCTCCTTTTTTTGTGCAGTAAGGACTTATTATTCCTTCTAGAGTGCAATATATGATTATGTCTGTAAGATTGTGATGACGGCTCGGCTTTAAGGGGTTTACAGAAGTCACATGACTCGTTTGTTTACGTCACTTTCATTGTGCAGACAGAGTTTTGAACTTTTTGAAAATTGAGAAATTTCAGAAATAAAAAAAGATGCTTTCCTTGTCATGAAGCATATTTAATATTCATGCAGCTAACGTGGCTGGGCGAGGTTTAAAAAAAAGACCATTTTAATGGGATTTGTGCTGTAATTAAGGGTTTATATTCCTAACTTTAAACACTCGAGCATGTAATACGTAGGATGAACTTTTGGAAGTCTTGTCATGTGACAAAATCGAATATTACCTCTGTATACTAACAATGTTGTATTTGCAAGTTATATCATGTTCTATGCTAAAGAAATATGGTGCCAAATATGTTTATTTTCCAGTGTGTGTGTGTGTGTGTGTGTGTGTGTGTGTGTGCTATTTGAATTTAATGCATGGGAGATATTTGTTTTTGTTTTAACGTAAGCTTTAATATATTTTTATTTGCTGAAAAACACAACAGCGGTTCTGTAAATGTGATGCAGTCGACTTGAACCAACTTTATTTGAGCACTTTGTATCAGTTGTTTGTCCAAACAGGGTATTTCATTGAGTGATTTATGTACTTTAAAATCAGAGCCATATATAAATATCTATATATATATATTCAGATGTTGTTAATGTTGATGTATTATGCTATAAAAAAAACCCAGACATGCAGTATTTAATAAAGTTTGCCCGTTTCAGCTTGTTGAGTCTTTTGAAGCTTCTTTCTCTCAGTAGAAAGCTGAAGTACTCAGAAGTAAAAGTACCAGTACAACAATCTAAAAGCATTCAAAATACTAATAAAAAGAATAAAACATTATTATATGTACTTAGAGTATCAAAGCTATATTCCTTATACAGAGACTGATTTGTTACATATGTTGTTATTATATGAGACGTTATTAGACTGTTAACACTGATCATCGTGTAAGATTGATGAAATATTGGTGTTTTTAACCTTCTGGATGAAAACATAATGTGTTACTTCCTACCACTGACCACCAGATGGCACTGTGGATCCCTGAAGGCCTCGAATGAAGTTAGACAGAACACTAAAAATAGAAACCAGGAGAACAGGCATCATTGTACTTTTACGGGCAGTGTAATTTACAGTAATCTACATTTTCAGACAGATTAAATAAAAGACCGTCGACTACTGGAAGAGAACTTTGTCCCTGAAAACAACGCTGTGCATTGTACACAGCCGGGTGCTGTCCAGATTTAAAAATAAAAATGAATTTGTTTCCTCCAACTTGTTAAATGGACATGTTGTATAATACATGAACTCTTTTCTCCTCTTTCCTATTATGGGATGTGAGTCACAGCGGTGCAGAGGAAGTGAGCTAATAAAACCGTGGCTCCCTTTACAGGATGAGGTTGGACGAAGAGTTGGGGACAGTGATTCAGAATATGTTTTTCCATGACTTCTCTCTTTTCACAATTACTTTTCTCCTTGCCTTTCGTTGCAAGCCTGTGTATTTATTTATTTATATTTAATTGAGCATCATCATCATTTTCAAGCGATATAATGTACTTTAAAATAAAATCATAAAAAAGATTACAAAAGAATTGCAACACGATGGCATATAAAAACAACAAATAAATTGAGACTTTGATTCAGACTTTATATATATAAAAACATGTATGTTTATTTGATCAACAGATTATTGTAGATTAAACTGACCAACAGTACCTAAAATAGCCAAAATCAGCTCAACCTGCTAAAACCTTAAAATGCTGTTAAATCTGCTGAATACAATGGATGTGTGTGCAGTATTATAAATAAATATATTTAAAAGTGAATATACAATGTGTGTGTGTGTAAACGTGACCACTTTATTATTTCTCTGTTCCAACAATTAATTATTAATAACCCAATTTTGACACCTTACAGTATTTTTCTAATAACACATGTAATTTTTGTAAAGTTTTTGAAAACAGTTTTTTTTTTTCTTCTACCACTGGAAGTCTTTAAAATAAAAATTAAAAAAAAAAAAAAAATCCCAGTAGCATATATGTAATGCTAAAAATATGTTATAAATCCAGATAAAACTATTTATTTATACTTTTAAACAGATTCGCTGCGGTGCTACGCTCACTAACACGTGACTTCATACGTCACGGGCCCGCGCATTAGTTGCGTGCACGGCGCTCAGTGGCGCGCTTTGTTCATTTAAGTCTCGCCCGTTTCTTTCTGGACACTATCCTCACTTTGAAGGCGTAACTCCCGCTACTTATAATATACAACAAGTATTATTTCATAATAAACTTAAAGAAGAAGCTCAACCTGCTGCCAACGGTTCAACATCCCCGGAGGACCGTGTTGAAGACGGAGTAACCGCGTTTGTGCCCACAGCCTCGGCGTTCTCTCTGCCGTTGGTCGGACATTAGCATAACGTCGACCGCCATTTATGCTAATGACGGTCCGTTTTTACCATTAGCATAAAGTAGCTAGCAGCCGCAAACTGGCTCTTGAAAGCGGATACCTCACTGTCTATACACCTGTTGGGGCTCGGATCGACTCCTCGACAGATTATTCTTCGTCGAGATGTTCACAACTGCTTCGCTTCACAAAGCTAAGTACATTTTTAAAGTTATTTTGCGCCCTGCTGTATTCTCGCGATGTTTTGAGATTTAACGTGATCTCAGGACGTCACTTGACAGCGCTCGCTGCAGCTGTGTGTGTGTATCGTGCTGGCTATAAATATGCAGGTGTCTCCTACCTATTTATTACATATTAATTATTATACACATCAATTAATAGTATTGATTTTTGTTTAACCTATTTCAGGGAGGTGTTTTTTCTTCTTTATGATCATTTTTGGATGATGTAGAATGTGGTTAATAGTGAGAGGGGGACCACAAAATTAAATCAGTGCATTATTAAAACATATTTTCCTCACTCTGACCAAGTTGTGCCTTTTTAAAACTCCTAACCACAGCGATGACCCAACAGAAACAAGAGTATTCAGTTGTTTAACTTAGAGGACTTGTTTGTAAGCTTTTCACAGTGATGCAGCAATGGTGTAAACATGTGATTCCTCTTTCCAACACGCAAATATGGATGAATTCTGAGTAGAATTAGATGACCTGTTTCAGCACTCTCTGTTGGAGGATGCTGAATATTTATTAAAATCTTAGTTTACATTAAAAAACTGCCCTGCAAAATGCATTTACTTCCTCCAAAAAACAACTACAAATGCACTATTTATAATCCAGCATTATTTACATCCATGTTTAGCGAGCAGTCCTCTTCTTCTTCTTCTTTTATCCTCTTCTTCTTCTTCTTCTTCTTCCTGCCTTTACTGGTGTTTAACTGCGCCAAACACCACCTGTAGTTCAGTGGAATAGTGTGAAACCACCGGCGAGGACAACGTTGTGATGCTTATTGTTTGACAACTACAAGACATATATTTGGGGGGTTCACAGTTCGGCTGCTGGTCTCTGTGAAAGCTGTGTGTCGTGATTTATGTGCTGATTTATTAGGGGGACTCAGTGAAAACTGCTTGGCATGTAAAAATGGAGAAGTGCAGCAGTGCATGGAAAGGTGTTTACAGGTGAAGAAAGCAGCTGTTTGTTGCTCTTTTGGACTCAAAATTGATTACTTTGAGTTCATACAAGTTCAAAACAATGCACAATGTCATATTCTGAATTTTTCTTTGCACGAGTTGGCACACAACAGTTGAGGCTGACTTCACCTTGCTCTGTTTTGGACTGAATGCAACAAACGGCACTGACAAAGCAGCGTACATAAGCCAGACATCCGAGGATGACGGTGGCGTGTTGGAGCACCTCACCACTCTTGGATCGCTCCCTTTAAATCGGACATCATGCTCTGCTGCAATCCGTCCCTCAGACTAAACAACCGGAGTACGCAAAGTGTTGTTTGGTTTCATGGAAACGTGCCGCTGCTTTGACCCCACGTGGGGTCACACACAGGGATTTCATTTATTCAACTTTATCCGTAGGTTTTTACCTCAGACTTCCATTGTGACTTGTATCTCTGTAGATATAAAGTGGCATGGTTGGATTCTTGCTTAGTTGATCATCTGTTGTTCATCAACTGATTGTTCAGCAGTAATTTTGTTCATTAGTAATGATTAAATTCAGATTTTTTTTATGATATATCGTTGATCTTTTTTAAAATTATTATTTGCAATTGGTAGTGTTGAATTTAGGGTTTAATTAATATCACAAAATAGTTAATTGAGCAGTGCCCAACACAGGCTTCAAAATACATTATGGGATGAACTGAAATCAATAAATGAACTGAGTCATTATTATGTATAATTAATCTAATAAGTGGACATACAGAACAGAAGAACAGAAAATCAATTTCATAAACTGCAACTGTGGAATTGTAAGAGCATATTTTCATGTCTTTTGTTCCCTGGGGAAATCCCCACACAGCTCTGGTGATGACGTTTCCCTCGATGATAAAAAAAAAAAAAAAAAAGCTCCATCGATTTGGGCCTCCATGTGTTTTCCAGCAGCCCTTTTGTCTTCCCAGAGACAGACAGTAGTCGCCCTACTCGGTCATACCAACAGCTGATGTCTGGTGATGTCACCATTTCAAAGAGTCCGCGTAATGAAACTTTAACCAGACGAGAAGCTGAGGCCCGCTGCTCGGCTGCTTCCCCCGGATGTGTGGCTGTTTGAAGGATTGTGGCTGGAGAGTACCAGTGAAGTTAACGAAGTGCATTCATTTAAAGTGAGACGGTCTTCCAGGAAGGAAAGGGAGCCAAACTGAAATACCTCAACAACTATGGGGGTGGTCATGATGACATTTATTTTTTTGTCCAGATGTTGTTGTCTAAAGAGTGAATTCTAATGAATTTGGTGACTGTTGACAGTTTCCACATATCCTGGTTTATAATTCAGTGTAGTAGATTCTTAGTCTTGTTTTCTCAAACATTGATGAACTCCATTCCTGTTGTATTAAGTATCCTCTGTAATCTAAACATTTACTTGTACTGTCATGGCTGACGTATGCTCCCCCCCCCCCTCCCCCAGATGAGGTCATATTTTCATAATGGCAATCATGATGGCATTCCTTGTCTCCGATGTTTGTTGGCGGTTTGTCAAAGGGGATTAGAAGGAACACCTGCAGTTCCTCTGCTTATTTAGTGTTCAGTCATATTCCAGGACCTCCGTCTTTTAAAGCTCCAGGACACTCTGTAGTTGCCAGGAAACACAAGCACAAACTACACAATGACTGTATGTATAAACTACAGTAGTTGAGTCACCATATATTTAACAAATAGTCCAATGGTAACGTATTGGGAGTTCAAGCTGCAAACCATTCCAAGTGGATTTTTTTTTACAGCAGCCACAGTTTCCATTTCCGTGTCCTCATGCCGTTTTTACTGCCTGAGCTTCAGGCAACAGTTTAGAGTAGCAGGATTCAAGTCAATGAAACCACGTCGGCTGTATGAGTGAAAATCAATCAAACATATACAGTGTCCCGTAGTACCAAAGTATATTGTGGGTAAACATTCAAATATATGGCAATACTGGTCCTCTTAACCATTATATACAATGGAAATTCAGCTGAAATCAGTCAATTGACATAAATTCAATCCAAAACTACATTTTCTAATAATTTAAATATTATTTTTTCAAACATTCCCGATGCTTACACATAATGCGTCTTTATTTATAATACAATAATATAATATTACTTTAATGTGTGCCATTCTGAGTACTTTTACTTTTTGGTACCTTATTTAGATTGTGATGCAAATCCGTTTACTTATATTTTTAATGCAGGACTTTTACATTACAGAGTATTATTATGACTTTAAAGTAAAAGATTTAGAGTACTTATTCCAAAGTTGTTTTTCTGCGTTAGTCATCAAAGAAATGACCAATGGGAATGTATATCTATGCGGTATTGTGACGTGTTCTGTGGCCACATTGGCTGACTAAATACTGGTTAGCAAAGAAATTAGGTCAGTCCCTGGGGTCTCATCAATACATAATTAAAAAGACAGGACGCAGACACGCTCCTCTTGCTCTCTCTGCACTGAATGAACCTCCGTGGCGCTACAGTATAGGATGTATGTTGAATACATTACATTTAACCTTGATATTCCTATATAAGAAGTGTAATTATGAACCTTTTTAAACTACAGGTTTGTTCCCCCGCAATATCCAGTTAATCATATAACTATGACGTCATCAAATCTAACAGCATAAAAATGTAATAATGAAGGGCCAGCTGATGTTACACAGATGTGTCGGTGGCGTTAACATGGCCGGCGGGTTACTCATCTGCAGCTGATTCATCCTCCGCCTGGACGGCAGTGAGCTCATTCACAAAATACTGTCTCTTTTGGTCGTTCCCTCTCTCTTGCTTTGAAATATAACTTGTAAAACCAACTTACCGTTAAGCTGTTCATCCTCGTGATCCTGGTTGGACTCTAAATGGACCTGTCAATCAGCAGGTAAGCCCCGCCCCCTAAAGCATCCCCTGCTTTCTGGTCTATTGGACTCTAAATGGACCATAATGTACTAAATGAACATCATGCTGGATTGAAGAAGACTTGAAACTAGAGATTGAGACATAAACTCATGTTTACAATGTTTACTAAGATAATACATCTTAGAAGTAGGACCATTTTCTCATAGACTTCTAGACTCCCCCCTCTTCCTATTTTTTTCTGCTCTAAGTTTATTGCCTCTGAAAGTGAAACTGGTGTTGCATCTCAAATCATAAATTACAGTCGTTCATTTTTGTGCCAAAGTGCACATCTGCTATAGGATACCAAATAAATTGTGCACGTGGGATGTGAAGTCTTGCAGAATAAACTCCTGCTACTGCCGGCGTCCAGCCGTTCATCACAAAGAGCTCAGCATCATGTGGTACCGCTGTTAAGCTCATCCACAACATGCAGAAGTGTCGTTGTTTCACTGATGAGCCAAAAACTTAGAGCAGCATGTTTCGTAACGTGATGTTATCCAGGTTTCCATGGTAAACAAACATTTAAAGTAAATGGAAGCATCACTCTTTGGGGGATTTTTAAATGTTTTTATTTAAATCAAGTTCACAAAGTGACTTTGAAGAAAAATTACCATCTGGATTATTTCAATACAAGTCTGTATAAAAGAATAAATAGAAAACTTTGGCATAGATTGTGAATTCGGCCTCCAGTTATTCTCATTATCTAGATATCACTCACATGAAAACATAATATGCAGTTTTCCTGTTGGACCCTGGAGAGACATCCTGCATGTATTATGTAACTTCAGCCTTGTTAAAAAAGTATAAATGCATAATATGTCTCATTGTAGCGCCATTTAAATCTATTTCTCTTCAAAAAATTTGTTCATTGCTGCAGTAATGAAACGTATATTTATTTCGCTTGTGGGGACGGACAAATATGATTTTTAAAATCGTAATACATGTCAACTATTGACCCATACACATTTATTCAGTAGGAGTTGAGTTGTAATTTGGTAAATTGAGTTTCCGATTCCATTTGCAATGCATTTGCTCAAGTTAAAACTGTGTAAACCATACCTTTACTTTAAAGAATTTGAATATTATAAGACTTTTATCCCTCGGTGAAGTTTTAAAATATGTTTTTGAGTCTGTAAAAAGTAACAATATAGTGAAAAATGCAGCTCACAATGTCTCAGATCTTGTTTTGTCTTTTAATAACTTAATTTACAACCATGTTAAACAGAGAAAAGCTTGTAAATCTTGTCATTTGAGAAGCTGGAACCAGCATAAGTTATACACATCAGCGTCGTGACTAACGGATCTTTTATGACATGAATTAAACTGATGATGCTCTGAGGTAACATTTAGCATCCTCTGAGTCCAAGAGAGAGATGAACACTGGTGGAAAGCAAAGTCAGGATTAACTCATGTCCTCCCCGTCTCCAGATAAACCCTGAGGGGGGATAACATCCACCATTTACAGTGAACGGAGGGGGGGATTCTTATTTTGCTCCCGGTAGTTACATAAGTGTTCAGCTCTGGCAAACATAGAGGGATTCCCAAAGCTTTTTTTGTTTTGTTTGTCAGGACCAGAAACCTAAATCACTGTGTGAAGAATTCCTTCAGGGTAGCGTCCTAAAGAAACAGGTCAAAGGGGCCAAGATGGTGCTAGGTGTCAGCCTGACCTTCTGACCTAATGTGAGCACAGAATATTTACCACAGTGGGTCAAAGGTCACCTGGTGTTATGAAAACATTTTTTCTTGGGGTCTCGTTTTCAAATTTTTTTTTGCCCTAAATGATGATATATACATGTTTTTTTTGTGTTTTTTTGTGTGTTTTTTTTTACTAAAACCGTCTTTTTGGCTGACCATAAACCCAGTATCCATTCAGTCTCTTTATCCTGCAGTATTTCATGTTTAGTTAGAATCAGAATCTACGTTAACATCCTAAATATATGTAAAAATATGTGTGTGTGCGGGGGGTATTTTTTATTTGCAAACACAGTGAGACGAAGCGTGAGAGAGAGCAAAATGTATATTATAACGTTTTAACAAGAATATTGTACATGGTTACGATATTATTAAATTTAGGTATAAAAAGATGTTAATGTTTTAAATGGAAAATTAAAATATGCAAATATGTTTTTATCACGGAGGCAGCAACATGCGGCTGCAATATTGCAACCATAATTAAGTCCCAAATGTGATTAGGTGCCTGTGAGTAGCAATATTGATTTTTGTGAATGTCATTAAAAAGAAATGCAAGCAAGTGCTCCTTTTTTAATGTTTTTTTTTATTATTGAAGGCTTTTTAGATTTAATGAAACATCTAATCGAATCAAATGACTAAACCTGAGGTAGAGTGGCTCTTAACCTTTCATGACAAACAAATTCAATTTATAAAAATAAACAAATAAAGTATATTAGCCATCATTTTAAAAGATTTACATGAAAGTCGTGTTTGGTGGGACTGCAGCGTTCAGAGCGTTCAGTATCCCAGACGACCACGCCGGCTCTAATCCCTCTCTGTCTGAACCACTGACCTCTTTATTCAGCTGATGGCTTATTACCGGTATTGATTTTGGCTCCCTTTTTTATGTTTACACACTTCCTGCAGCGAGGCAGATCACCCAATGCACATATCAGCTCATGTTGGACTACACTCACAAAACCTTACAGCTTAAGATAAATTAATGCAATATATTTTTTTAACAACAGAATGAAGTACTCCATTGATATAATATGGTGATGCTGGATCACGTGTGACGCTCTGGGATTTTGACGGATGTTTTTGCAGGATTCTTCTTGTGGACTTCATCTGCTGCCGTTGAACCGGAGCCAAAATGGACGAACCGTCTTTTATTGTAAGTGCTAAGAAACCACTTCTTTCACTCTGATGTGATATTATTTATCACAATCCTAAGTATTATTATTAATGTCATTGCTCTGTGAGAATACGTTTGGTCACGGCTGAGTCCCCAGTGGTGGAAGGTGACTGAATATTTTTACTCAAGTACTGTACTTAAGAATAATGTTTTATACTACTTTATACTTCTTATTAGACTAAATTAGTTACTACTGACTTGGAAGAATCCACTAATGAATATTATTATTAGTATATTATGTGTTAAGCTATATAAAGTCTTTGAAATTAGCTCCTTTACCAGCTGCAACATTAGTGACGTTCTGTATAACAAGTACTTTTACATTGGCGACTATAATTTGATGCTGATACTAATGTACTTTTACTTCAGTAAGGCAGGAGTATTTTTACAGTGTATTATTGGTACTTTTACTTCAGTTAAGCATCTGAGAACTGGATATCTCTGCTTTTATTAACCTGTATACTGTATATGCTGACTATATTTGAGTAAAGTATTAATTACACACCGCAGCTTGCCTTGGGATGGAAGTACAAGGTGAACGTTTTACTTTTTTTTTTTGCTGAATTCAAAGTGGATTTTAAACATCTGGGCTCTTATTATTTCATATAGTAAACACTTTGTTTTATGATGATGATGATGATGTCAAGTGCCATGTTTAAAACAAGTAAAACAGCCACTTTCCATTATCCAGTGTGTCGTAATGATTTGAAATATCCTTCTATATATTAGGTTTAGTAGGATTGTGGAAAACATAGGGAATGTTTTACAACACGTGGTGTTTTCTAGTTGTTGGGAGGAGAAATGGGAGAAAGTAGCCCTGGCTGTAATGTATGTGTTTATTGTTTAGTTGAGTTGTTGTAATCGGCAGCTGGCTGATTTGTCGGCACATCTGGTTTTAGACATAACGACCTCCAGCGTTCAGGCTCCCTGCTTCGCTTCGCCTTTCCTCCCCCTATCACTCTAAATGTTTGCGGTGTTTGTGTTTTTCCTCACCATGGTTTTTAGAGACAGCAGTCACGTTCTCCCGGAGATGGATGGCAGTTTGAGGCAAACAGACTAGAAACGCCTGTCAGAGTGCAAAACTGCATTAGTTCGTCTTGTGGCACGGAATGAGAAATTGTAGATCACTTGTAGGTTTTAAATGCAGTAAAAAGAAACAATATTGTACTACATTTATGTTGGCATGGGACAGATTGTGGTTGCAATGGTAAAGAAAAAAGAAAATAGGGAAAAAATACCAATCACAACTTTTAGGAACAACTTTAAATGTCTTGTTTTGTGTGACTAATAGTTAAAAACTCAAATATTGACTTTACATTGATATATGACATAGAGAAACAGGAAGTGGTGCCATGTGAGAAGGTGAAACATGAAGATTTTTAGCATTTTTTCCACTTTTTTCACTTTAAATATCAATTACATTTTTTTTCGCGTGTTAAATGATCAAAGGTTTGTTGGCTTCTGTTCTGTTTTGGGTGGAAGTATGCCAGGGAACAGTTTGACGAGGAATTTAGCCAAAAACGCGTTGAGCCACTGGGTTTGTGGTAAACGCCACATCTCACGACTTGGGTCCGCTTTGAAGAAGGATCACTAAAATCTGGTTCCGATGGTACAGTGCTCGTCCACTAACCTAATAATCATCTGACTTCATATTTGGAAGAGCTTCAGTCGTGTGCAGCAGGAAGACTCGGTGGTTTGGTGCTTGCCGTTGTCTATAGCATCTTCACTGTAGTGGTTGACAGACTTTTCCTTCTTGCAGTGAGGCTTCATTTTTTATTTTCCCCCCGAGGAAATGTATCAATTTGAACATGAAGGTTTTTGATGCTTTTAAAGGAAATGTTCACATCATTTCAAGTCTGTCTTCATATAAAATCAACTGCCCATATATGCATTAAACAGCTTATTATGATCTATCTTTGAGTGACTGTGCAGCTCCGTGTCTGTCCATGGCTAATCTCCCATTGTACTGCACCAAACTGCAAAATATTTGTGTTCAAGAAACTTTCATGGTTGTAATGACTCGCACTCTAAAAAAACACCTTTTTATTGCCTGTTTTACACCGCCATTAACGGCCTGCTGACTCCTCACTCACTCACTTTTTTTAACCAATAACTATTCTAGTGCTGACTATAAATGTGCACCCATCCTTTTTAAACTCCTGAGTGCTACTAGCTGTGTTTTTGTTTTTTGATTACATTCCACGTGCTTGCCATTAATTAACCCGACAGCACAGTGATGTTTAACTTAACGTAGACATGTTTATCCAGTAGTTTGACCTGAACTAATGTTTACAGTAGCCTGATAAGCATGACATCACCTCTCCACCTCCCAGCTGTTGTGTTTGGATCACAAAGTAACTGCTTCTTGATAACCCCTAAGAGCTTTCAACAAATACCCATCTTTATTTTAACTCATATTTCTCGCCGTAACAGTTGATTGATAGTTTGCTGTAAATGATTCGAGGTGCTTGTTTTTTGTTATTAAGTATGTGAAACTCCTCTTTAAGAGAATGATCTCTTCTGCAAAGAGAGAGCTGACATCTTAAAGTTGTTTGAAACGACAGTATTGAAGTCTTTTTTTCTACTTTCCAGATGTAGAAATACTTTGAAGACTTGAAATATTGTTTATAGTCACCAGTTTCCTTCTACATTGAAGAAACAAACCTTTTGATTGAAATATAACTTGGAACTGGTATTTCTTGACATTTGCATGGTTGTCATGGAAATACCGGCTGCTGATGCAGGCTTTCTTTTCTCCCTTTTTCTGAATTTGTCTGCAACACTCTTGTAAATGACATGACATCATGTGGTAAATATTTGGTTGTACCTTGTGCGCCTTTGTTAATGTTTCCTACCACATTTTATACAAAAAGAATCACGAGCAAAAAATGCTCATGGCTTTTCACGCGCCTAGGGTGAAGACTTCTCCTCCTGTAGTGTCTCAATCAGATGGCAACCTCCTCTGTGATACCTTCATTTACAAAGATCCCTTAAGAGATAAGTAAGATAGTACATGGATCTAAGTACAGGAGAGTTTTCTTAGAATTCACCTTCAAAAAAGGCAATTGTTTTGGTGCATTTTCTTAAATAAAAGGTCAGGACCAAATAGAGGCCTGGAGAAAAAACATGGGTGGATAAACTCCTGTCATATAATGTGCGTGCAATATAAGAATACAGTAAATTACGTGTCTCTAACTTAATTAATTCAACAATATAATCATGTTATTTTCGATGCTTGTTATTTTGGATTATGTCCCTATTTCAGTCACTGTGGGCGTATATGTGTGTTAAGTGCCACAAGACGCTGATAGCTAAATTTGAAGTACTGGAGTCACTGAATGTTACAAAATGCTACAAATGTTTCCCTCCACAGAAGCCTCGTTAGAAAATCAATGGATTCCTGAGAACTTTTAATTTGAAAAGGACACAGGAAGTGTTGGATTTGTTCGGTTGCCATTTGTAAAGATAACATTCAAAGTTACGAGAGGTACGGTACTTATTTGGGACAAGCTTTGTCGGCATGGAGTTTTTTCTTGCAGTATTTAGTTGTTTTTTTTAAATCGCAGTGTCCCCCATTTTCGTAGCTTCGTCTTGGATGCGTGATTATGATCTAGCACCATATGTTTTTGTAGAGAGGTCATAGTGGGTCACAAGTGATAGAGAGGGACACTTTTTGTTTGTATTTCAGGAAAATCCTACTCTTTCCACCTTTTTAATAACACAATGCAGTAAATATCTCTCAGATGAGCATGCTGTGCAGTTAATAACTCAATCCACAGTCCACGTCATTTGAAATGAGCTGCTCCTGTGCAACCTCAACCCTAACAACGGCTTCCCCTGCTGCCAAACGTCCCCCGGTTTGTTTCCATGGCACTAAAGCAGATTGCGATGCAGAAGTCAGACATGTTTAGTGCAGCTTTAGAGACACCGTTTCCAAGTTGTAATAAATAAGTGGCCAGAGTTTGACTCCCGTGTTTTCACAGTATATTAGTAACTGTGTGTGAGGGATGTGGTGACGGCCGTGCAGACGTGGGAAGGTGATCGCTGTCCTGCCGACGGACAGCGACTGCAAAATATCACCTCGGCGAATAATGTAATGTCGGTTTCCGTTGTTCATCCCACAGATGAGACAGATTGAATTCATCTCAACTAAGAGAACTTCTCATTTACGTATCCCAACCTTCTTTTATCAGACATTAAACCATCTCAAAAAAAGATAATGATCACTTGCAGACTTTCCTTCCCGTCTTCTGCAGAGAAAAATAAGGTGCTGCATCACCTTCTCCTTTAAAATATACAGTGTATATTTTCATGATGTATTTATTTTAGGCTGGGGGTGTACACATTATGCCCTCTGTGTTGACGGTTATCGATGGCCAGCCGGCTCATCTGCACATCAGAGGAAATCATTTACATCCCGGTTGCTCGTGGAGCGGTTGGTGGACGTATGGAGTGTTGCCGTATTCCACTCCATCCATCCAGATTTTATGTACCATAGTAATAAATATAGTGTTTCTGTGAAATTAGATTATTAACAAAAGGGCTCACTTCAATAATTGTAACATTTCTTCACAGACTGACCACAGAGTTTTTTATTAGACGACTTCTCGGCGAAGAACTACGTCACAGGAGTGAGAACGATCGCTTCATGCTCCCACACATTTTCCACATTGTCCTTGTCCAAGTTGAGACCGCAGAGTTCCTGCAGCTGTGTGTGTGTGTGTGTGTGTGTGTGTGTGCATGAAAGCGCTGAGTAGCTGTTAACCAGGCCCAGACTGAGGAGCCTCTGTGAAGAGCAGCCATCTCCCACAGTGAGGGGGAAATGTCAGCTGGATGGAATGAGGCCGGGCCTGGAAAGCGGGGAGGCCTTGCAGCTCAGCAGAGACGGCCAGTGTTAGTTGAACTTATCCGGGACCGTCGTCAGCTGTGAGCCGTAGCTCTTTATGAAGAATAACATGTTAGGAGCCATAATATTAAGCTGACATCACAGTAGGATCAGCAGTGCGTGAAGGAACTGAAGGGAAACATTTCTGTTGACCACAAGAAAGTTGTTCACCCTGTGATTTATAGTTATTCTTGTTTTATAAGATATTAAAGATGACCTACATCGTGTTATAGGCTGTCCAATATTTGAGGCTGATATAAATATAACATTTTGACTGATAGATGTGCTGATAGCAGTTTTTGACCTTCATTTTTTTTTATTTTGATGCAGTTTAACCAAAAGTCATGCCTAAACATGAGCAAAAATGTTAATTGTGCTTTAGATGCTATAGATTTTGCATTGCATATTGTAGGAAATGAAATTGAACATTTTGCTATTTAATGTATGTTTACGACTTTCCTCATTAGGTATATTACGCTGCAAAACTGTTGCTGATTAGCAAATTAGTGGTATACCCACACGTTTTCAGGGAGGCATCTTCTGTCCTCATTATTATTATTATTATTATTATTATTATTCTCAGCATAGTATAAGGATACGTGGGTGTTTCCTGATGTACAACAAAATGGAACAGTTAACCCTGAAGTGTTTAACTGAGGTATTGAAAGGTGATAAATCTTTCTAGGAACAGTATTTCACAACAAAAACGCAGTGCGTTTCTCTAATCTTTCTATAATAAAATCATAGATGGTGTTATCTCTTCAGGACTCTTTGAAGTCATATGGAGCTGGCAACAGGTAGACATTACTTTGCTTTAAAGGATCACAACAAAGTGTTATTTCAAAGTTAGAAACTGAATTGTTCCAGAGAAATATCAAAGAGAAGCACAGAGACATAGTGGGATTGCAGTTGGCATGAATGTCATCACCCGAGAGAG
Source organism: Eutrigla gurnardus (assembly GCF_963514095.1). Taxonomy (NCBI): domain Eukaryota; kingdom Metazoa; phylum Chordata; class Actinopteri; order Perciformes; family Triglidae; genus Eutrigla; species Eutrigla gurnardus. Next base: position 17,327,494 of record NC_139930.1, read on the forward strand.
GATTACGGTCTAATGCAGTGATGTAAACACCGGGGAGACGTCGGCATTAATGTTCAATGTGATATCTGAGTCGGCACATTCAGAACCATGAGACTCGGGACGGATGATGTATTTTTGGGACAATGAGTTTTGCTTGTTCTGAACGCCTAAGAAGATTTGTTGAGGGAGGAAAAAATGCGTGTTTCCACTGTCTCATTGAGTTGGCAGGCTTCAATGTTATTGTGACAATAGTATTGTGTGCACGGAATTTAAACAGTCAGCAAAACACATCAAAGAGGGAGCTATTAAATTCTGTGCTTCGTCATTGTTTGCAGTACAGATTATGGAGCTTGTATAATGAAGTAACCGTTGCAAATGCAGTCAAAGGTAATGGGTTTATTTTCAACTTCTGACTGAGGCAGATTATATCTGCTGCCGAATGTTCTCTGTTATTTCAGGGCACTTTGTTTGATTAATAACACCTGAACACATCTTCACTTTACAGCGCTGCGTTCACTGACGCATGCGGCGCTGACAAAAGGACTCTCCTGCTGCATTCGATGCACGTCTTTATGCTTCTTTGTCTGTTTTAATTGACGGTGATAACTTCTCCTCCACTTTGGTAAAACCATTAACTCAACAAATTGGATTGTGTCCACGGCAACAGCCGACATGCGTTCCCTTTTGTCGTTTAAAAGCTGGGCCGGTGTTTTGAATGTGTTTCAAGGTTATCTGGACAACTTCATGTGGGATTGCTAATCTAATCTAAATGAAGAGAATATGCTTATTTATTAGGACTGTAGATTTAGGTCAGGTGTTGATCTTACTCGACTGTCCCTCCTGGTTCCCTTACAGTCAATATGGCAGCAAAGACAACATAAACAGGGATTGATTCATCTCGTATTGTGCCTTACTTTTATGGATGAAACTGATCAGATTATGGAATCAATCTGCAGATGCTGCGGCTCAAAATGACACCAAACTTTGCTATGGGTGTTGGTTTTTGACACACACACACGACTGAAAGCTAGATTATGCCTGGCGGAGATTTGTTTATTACTAACCTAAAATGGTGAATACGATAAACGTTATACCTACTAAACATGCTAATTTATGTGATTAATTATCAAAATTGATAACATACTGTCCGAACCCCACTCCAATGGTGAAACATTCTACTTAATAATATCATGAAGTAGTCAAGTCTGACTAAATGGAGCCAATTCTGGACTTGCATAATACATTTATGATACAAATATTGTGCCATAAAAGCCATTCATCACGTCATTGACGATTGACTGCTAACCGATAAGGATATCGCGCCCTGTGGTTGATTAAGCTCCACCCAGCCAAACCCAGCTGCTAATAAAGGGTTCACATTCAGTACGGATCATTCACCAGTGTCCAAATAATCCCTCCACTAATGCCTGGAAGTGCAGATCCTCTAATCTGTAAAGCACACAAGCTCATTAGAGCTACCGCACTGAGACGACAAAGGGATCTCCGTCCGACTTCGCCTTCCGTAGTTTTGTTTTTGTCTTAAACCGCGACTGCAATCGGAGGCTCTCGGCGGATCCGCTGGCATCCTCCGGAGCGACCGGAGGGGGATTTGTGATGCCTTCAGAGCCATATTTGTTCATGTTTGTGTGAGCCGTGACATCTCCGGTCTGCTCAGTGTCTGCACATGGCCTGCAGCCGACTCGGAGTCGGACTGACGAGGACCTAACGCCACATATGAGGATGCACGGCTCACTATGTAGTTTAGAGTATTTTTAATTCATTCTTCAGGGTTATTTGCTGTCATTATTTCATTTTACACAACCCGTCCAGAGTGTGATGACCAGCTGTAATCGTGTTTGTTGGCAGATGTAGTTCTTTTACAAGTGTCTTGCAAGTGTTGCAGGTTTACAAGAATCAATAAAGCTAATGAGGTCATCTAAGAAGTAGCTTCTTGCTGTTTACGAGTTGATGACAGTTTGTTGATAATAAATCTGGTGACCCGCGCTGGAATAAGACCACATTGTAAATGTCTAGAGAAGCAGATATGGTACATTATGATCTTGGTCTGTAGTCTCAGTGGGTCCCACCACTGGTCTGTAACAGGTCTGTAGACTCAGTGGGTCCCACCACTGGTCTGTAACAGGTCTGTAGTCTCAGTGGGTCCCACCACCGGTCTGTAACAGGTCTGTAGTCTCTTTTCCAGAATAGAAACACGGAGATCTCCGTCTGAAATGAGGGAATGATGACGACATTCAAACACACTACCAGGTTTCTAACACACAAAGATGCATGCAGACGGTGAAGTATCCCTTTAAATATTCCTGTATCTGGAATATGAACATGCTGGAGGGTTGTATTGCGGCAAAACCTCTGAGAAGACACTCCAAGCAAATTTCCAAGTCACTGAACACCCTTGAAGTCCAATTGAATCAGTAATTTGGAAATGGAAAGTTAAATCAAAACCATGCATGGAAGTTCTTGGTGGTCATAAATTAATATTTTTTACAGAAAACCTCTTTACCACTAAACCAAATTAACGTGGCTCACTGATTATAACGTTTTCAATATTTTAAGCTTTAAGCTCCAACACAAAACAAACATTTAAAACGTCTTCGTCTTCCCCTTTAGTTTTGTACTCTTTAATAGAAAAGATCAAACGGTGCACCCACCTCCTACTTTAAGGCTGAAACACTCGGCAATTGTAGAGCTTTGTAATTAAACATTATGTAAGTAATCCATGTAAATATTTAACTGTAATCCATGTCCATGAAGAAAATTCTCTTTCATTGTACAAGTCTTTAACTCTGCCGTCGTATGCCAATTGAACATCTTAAAATGTTCCATGTTCTTCCATGTTTTTGACATAAACTGATTTTCCTGACCTCATGGTTCATTTTAGGTGAGCCTAAACCAGCCGTGACCCACGGAGCTCTATGATTAAACCCCGTCCAAAGGTCAAACTGGAGACGCTTTGCTTTTCTTTATACAGGTTTCAGCCTGTTGAGATTATAGAGGACTGGACCAAGTAGCACGTCAGCATGACTGTATGGATCGGCCGAAACGGCCATCATTTCTAGGGAGGAATGCCGCTCTGTAAACTACCAATAAATGTTTAGTCTCAGGACGGTAAAACTTATTTTAGTGCACTAAAAGAGAAACCATACTTCTTTGAGTCTCCTGAGGAAGACATTGAGTGTCTGAAACAGTTGAATTGAATAGCATGTGAATTGCATGAATGCTATTTCTTTGTTGACTTAATTGATGAAATTACCACTCACTGTCAAAACCCCCAGTCCAATGTTGAAATACATTCTATTTACTATCATAGAAGACTTAGAATGCCGACAAATATTCACATTTGAAGTGAAGTTTTATCCTTTTTGCTTTTAAATTGCCACAAATGACTAATTGACTATCAAAATTGTAAACCAGCAAATAGTTTCTCCTCTTCTTTCAGCAACAAACATTAGCATTGTATAGTCCTGGAGTTAAGGTGTTTGTAAAAATATAAACTTCGTATTTCTGTGTTTGAGGATTGTATTTAAGGATGTCGGCTGCACCATTTTGATCAAGATGGAAACTATTTGATGTTTTTTCTGCACCACTACTAGTATCGGGTATCAGGTCTGATACTGTGCTTGTGCACTCGTACTGGTAATACTATATCAAGTACCCAAATGTACTTGTACTTGGAATAAGTGACATCGGTGCATCCCTACACCTTTCCTCCGTGAGGATGAATCCTAATGACACTGTCTACGCTTGCATGTATGATGTTATTCAACTGTTTTAGCAAATAATACAGAATCTGCTACAAAATGATTGCCAGTGCTGCTTCAGAATTTAAGGAAATGTCATTAAGTCGCTAATTTAAGTTAGAAATAACAGTTTAAAAGAACGTTCAACATTAACAGCATTCTTAATTGATATTCATGGCCAATTTATTATAGCTATACTGTATGAAATAAAGGTCCAGATAGTAAGTATTTAATATTTGATTTCTTGCCTATAACTTCATTTTGACAGCACGTTTACTACGCGCCATACAGATGTATCCTTTTGATCGACATCAGCATCACCTGAACTTGATGTTTGGAGCTAATTAGTCAGTGCTAACACGCTAACACGCAACATTTGACCTTATGAGCTTCTCAACATGGTGGTGGTGAGCAGCTGTCTAGCTGTGCTAGCTCAGCTAGTCTCTGTGCTAAGTAGCAGACACGGTCACCTAAATGTTTTTGTTCCAGCGGTGTCGGACATTCTTCAGATTGTGTTTAGGTTTTGTTTACAGCCGCAGTAGTTGTGTGGCCGAGGCACACGCGTTCCATCGCTGTGTGCTACATGTGAAACACATGTGAAGGCTTAAATCTAAAGGGGGGGCCACGGCGAGACCCGTTATGCACACATTTTCTCATTCTTTAGGGTCCTCGTTTAAGACCAGATTCCTGGGGACTTCTGAAGCTCAGGGAGAGTACATGATTTAATGAATGATGACAGATTTTATGAGTTTACCCTCCTCTTCATCACATACTTGAACTCAGACACACATATATTTCCTGTTTTGCGTTAAAAGCTCCTGGAGAACAGACACTTGTTTGTCTCTGTGTTGTGGCTTCGTGTGTCTGACTCGAGCATCCTGAAATGAAAAGTGACAAATCTACTTAGCTCTGTTGTGCCGTTAGATTAGCCAGGATTTCTTGTTTTTCGTTTCATGCTCCTCCTTTGGGCCAGTTCATAAAAACAAGGCCAGGACTTGTAGTTGTCTTTGGAAGTTGGTTATTTATTTATTTGAGAATGCAGAAGTAAAGGTCAAATCTATGTACAGATTTAGGATTTTGTTGGAAAAACTGATGCCCTGTATCATAAAAATATTAGATTTGTATGACTATAAATTAATGGCAGAACCAGTCAGCGGTTATACATTATCAATTATTCCCCAATAAGAAATAAAAAATAGCTTTTTTTTTAAAGATTGTGAGGATTTGCTGCTTGTATTTGTCTTGTGTGATAGTAAACTGAATGTATTCCTGATTTTGAGTCTTGGTCTCAGAAGAAAAGCCTTTTTAAGAAGTCATCTTGGCTTTTAATGTTTTTTTTTTGTTTTTTGTGTGGGTGTTTTTCAGTTTGACATCTTAAAGGCCAACTATTAGTATGATGGGTATGAGTTGGTACCTGTTGTTCATTGGCCCCTTTTTAAACTATTTTATTATGTTTTGTCCCTAAGAACTGATGCAAATGTCACCAGGTAAGCCAAAGCATTCAATTATTTTAAGCATTTTCTAGTTTTCTTCATCTTATATGACAATAAATTAATCATATTTGGTTTTGGGTCTGTTGGTTGGACAAAACAAACCATTTTTAAATGTCACTTTTGGCTATAGAAAATGTGACAGCTGTTCTTTAAACCAAATTATTTATCGATGAAACCAGAAAAAAACGATAAATTCAAACAATAATGGAAAATAAACAAAGGTTGCCTAATCTGAATTATTCCCAATCAATCTAAATGACATCTTAACCAGTCTCACGGACTCTTAAAAAGATTTAATCCTCATCTAATCAAGTCTGCGTCCGTTTGCTGCCCGTTTGCCCAGCCGGGCTTCAAGTAGTCTCGCACGTTTTTACACATTTAGGTTTTGGGACCAAATGATATGACATCCTCCCGTTTTATTCCAAGATGTCGACCTTGAAAATGTGTCTGCTTCCTGCTCATCCCATCTGTTAAATGTATGAGAATGAACCCTTGTCTGTGCAAGAAATCACCGTGTCTGGGTTAGGAAACATTCCCTCCAGGAATTAAAAGATTGGCTTCACTGTTTTTGCACTTTTGAGTCACATTTCATGAATGTTTCACTAACTAGATAATTACTGGACCTATTCAATTGGGAAACGTGTTGCAGATTTATTCAATTAAGAGTGCTTGCATGCATAATAATAAAATGTGGTTACAGCTGCTGTAGATATCCATCAGTGTGACAGAACTGGAGAAAGATTGGCTGTGAGCGATTTAGAGTGTAGTATGGAAATGAGGGGAAGTGGTGATGTATGACTGAGGAGGGGATTCCCCTAAATATCATAATATATTTGAGGGAAATCATCAGACTGATTATTCATCATTTGTGCGTAAATCATTATCCCGAAGTTATTGAAAGGAGCCGTCTGTCTGCCGTCTACGTTCTGCCCTCACTTTCTTCTCGTTCCCGGCAGCTCCCCCCCCCCCCCCCCCCCCCCCTCTCTCTCTCTCTAATTTTCCTGCACAACCACAAAGCGCTGCTCGCTCTGTCATGACTCCCAGCAACACTGGCATCTCATTTAAAAAGGCAGCAGCCCGGATTAGTTGCAGCAGAAGGGAGGGAAGGAGAATAACGGCTATTTAAGGGGTTGGAGTTTTAAGCAATGGGGGTCTGACCTAAACTACTCCTCACACTTTAAAAGACATTTACTCCCACTCTCTCCCTCTCTCTCCCTCTCTCTCTCTCTCTCTGTGTGATTTCGACTCACTCGCTCTCCTGTCAGTGAAGGAGCTGAACTCCACACGGAGCTGTGAACGCTGAGGGACGATACGGAAGCTGGCTGAGGGAGGACTGACACCTTGCCAGGGAGGCTGCAGGAAGGAGACACATCAAGAGCAAAGCATCATTTTTCTGGTGGCTTCAATGAATGTGTGACGACTCGGAGGAGCGCCTCGTCTTACCTGCACGGGCTCGTGAGAAGTGGATCGTACTACAGGTAAGAAGATGTCAAATATCCATGTGACACAGAGGCACATGAATAATACAGTTCTCTTGACTTTCCTTTGAGTGTTTCCTTGAATTAGCGTCTTCACACTAGAGGTGTTTCCTTCAGCAGTGGGTTTCTGTCCAGCTTAGGTTACTGCAACGCCAGCAGGCATCGATTATTGCTTATTGGAAGTACATTCTTGGTGTATACTGCAACTTCTTCCTCAGTCAGACACACAAAGCAGCCAATGCAGGATCAGAGATGATGGCCGACTGCTGTGGGAGGGAACATGCAGAAGCTTTGATCCGCAGCCAAAAAGATTCTCTCACATTTGTGTCAGGTTGTAGATCAGTGTGTGTGTGTGTGCGTGTGTGTGCGTGTGTGTGTGTGGGAGCAAAAGAAAGCACGTATTCCTTTGTCTGGTGCAGTTTTGCAGCCTGATGATTCATCACATTACCTTCTGCAATGTAATTCAGTTTTCATTGTGTGTCATGTTTCCATCACAGAGATTAAATTAAAGGGGAAAAGTGGATTGTCGGCTCCGCCAGTGTGGGAATGAAAAATAGAAATGTCTTCATCCATTCAGTCAATTAGCTGCACTTAGTTGGAATCCAAGTCTGGTTTACAGTGGTTTGAACTTCTGAATGTTTCAGCCGAGGAAGATTTCTAATCATTTCAGCTCCTCTTGATCTTGTTTTTTTTGTCGTATCTGAATGCACGTCATGTCCCATCTGCAGCTCTCTGGTCTGGGATGTTTTACTGCCTCTCTGCTATGTGCTGACTGTCCTGGGATGTGTCTGTGCAGCAGAGTTAGAGAAGGTGTCTCCATGAACCAAACCTCTGTCAGAGGTTACAGCTGCTTTCATGGCTGGAGCTCCCCCAGGGCTCGTCCTACACCTTCCCCCTGAGTGACCTCTACACACAAAAGGATGAAAAACACACACATTTGATGTAAAATATGTCCAATTTCAGTGTGAGCTTGTGTGACCAGAGTGACACTGAGGAGTTATGTGTTGGTTTATTGAATGTGTCTCTTTTTCCTACTCAATTATCTCATGGTTGAAATCATTTTACAGTCCAGAAATGGTCATGGGACGACATTAAAATATGTAAATCATCAAAATATGCTCTTAAAATAGCACTTGAACATACTGGTATTGCTGATTTGCACACATTTTTAGTGGGAAAAACAGTCAACTAATCCAAAATAAGTTATCATCATAGTCTCCCTGAATAAATTAATAATAAATAAATGATTAATAAATAAAATATATATATATATTTTTGCATCCTGTATTTTTTAAATCAGGCTCCTTTTTCGCTCATTATCCCAATAATGGAAATTCCCCATGATCAGCTTATATCGTTGCATCCCTAGTACAGAATACCTGAATAAAATCTATATTATATAACGGTGCACTAATGATGTGTTAGTAGGCCTTTAATCTGCCAGATTGTCTAGAATCAGGTGTGTCGATTATGAGGTGGACTGAGCACAGATGGCTGTTTATGTATGTGGCTGCATTTCTAGCTAATTAAGATTTTCTTGGTCATTAACCAGTAGAGGAATGTTTTCAGAGATCCTCCCAGTAGGGCTGAACAGTTTTGAAAATAATATCTGATTGCAATTATTTTTGCCTGATACTGTAATTGCGATGTGATCTGCAATATAAAAGGGAATTTAAATGTTTTATTTACTCTCAAGAGCAAACAACCATCCAAAAACAAAGAAAAGAAACGTTTATTAGCCTCTATTACAAAGAAAAGAAGCAAATGATCAATATGAGAAGATGGAACCAGCAGGTGTTTGGGATTTCAGCTTAAAAAATGGCCATTTATCAAAACTTTCAATTGATCCATTAATCGTTTCTTCTCCGAAGAAGGAAAAACAAGTCTCCTGTTACAAATCTTCAGGCTCCTTCTCCTTAATTGAGGAGAGACCCCGTCATTTCACATTGGAGCTGAAGTCTGCATCCTGTCCAGGCCCTCATGGGAACACACAAAGCTCAGGTTTATTATGCTTAGAGGACCACTTCAGGATATCAGTGCAGCAGAGGGGGGAAATGTGCAATCTGCTAATGAGGTGTTTGCAATTTCTGTTATTGTGGTATCGGCTACTAACGAGTCCAATTAACTTTTCCCTGAGATGGTTTCCAGCTGCTCCAGATGCCACGAGAATCAGACCGTGTTCGTCTGTGATATTTTAGCTTTTTTTTTTTTAATTTAGCAAACAAGCAGCTGCACCCAGTTGATGTTCACTGCGCTGACCTGAGAGCTGACACGCCGCCGTCAGCCATAAACGTTTCTCCAGGAGGAGTGTGAGCCAGACATGCAGCGCTGGTGTTGTTCTCCTGGGTGTGAAACGAAAACAGCAGCTTGTGTCTCGTCACCAGAAAGCAGCTGATTGGACACAGATGATCACTGTGACATGCAGGGCACTTTCCATTTTCTGTCTGGACGGCAGGGCAAGTGCCCTTTTTTAAATTTTTTTTTTTTTATTTCTTTGACAAAGCAAAACAGATGTCCCGAGTCCAGAGCCAACATTCCCAGTTTCCACGCGGGAAAGTTCCCATCTCGCTGCCAACGTGAGAGAAGAGTAGTAAAGCTGCAGCAATTCTGGATTATAGCTTAGCGAACAGGTTATATTTATTTCAATTTGCTCTCCAGATTGTCTTCCCATGTCCAGTCGTCACATGAGACGTCCTTGGTCAACCCCTGCTCTGCTTCACTTGATGTATTTGTGGCTTTTTTTGTTTTGTTACAATAACAAATCTCCTTTTTTATTTAAATATTTGATACAGAACGGCTTAGTTGAGACACTTTTGAGGTTGTGAAGAACATCTTCAGCTGAGGATTTTAATAGGGTTCGTTTTAACCTCCAAAACCACAAATTATCAGTCTTTGTGGGTTGTAAAGTTTTCTAGGAAGAGATCAGAAACATATTGACAGACCTAGTTTGAAGATTTACAACAGCAGCCACAACCTGCCTTTTTATCCCCAACACTCACCAGATGTGCGAGAACTCGTGAAACTCAAACTCAGTTTTATATCTGTGTCTAAGGTGGAGCAAAAATGTAGGTCAGGTCAAAGGTCATGACTAGAAAAGGGGGATTGATTGAGTGGAGTTTAAAGGCTCTTTGGTGACAGTTATGGAAAGTATTTGTCTTTTGATTTGGGGGATGATTCACGCAGCCTGTCATCCAAATATAACCAAACAAAAATGAAAGAAAGAATAGAACGTTATTCCTCTTATCTGCTATAAACCACAAAAGGAACGTCCTGTCAGCTCGTCTGCATTCAGGCTGTTGGCCGTTAGCCCGCTGTGCTCTGTTGATTCCTGTTTCTTGATCTGTTTTAGTGGTTTTCCACAAATATTAATCTTGTGCAGGGGGAAATTCATCACAAGCTGTCTTGAGCTTCTTCATATTTTTTGCTGAAAAACAAATGCACACAGGCTCATTCTGCCCATTAATGCTGAAACGTTTTGTGTTAATCATTTGTTATTAGTCTATTAAGATTGTGATATTCTATGGAGGCACCCTTTAGCTTCTGAGGCAGACCAGGCTTTCAGCTAACTCCAGTTTTAACCAGCCTGCGTCAATATTAGACAGTCAGATCAACCGACGTAGTATATAGAGCAAGAAAGTCAGGTGGGAGGGGAGGTCGACGGGTCAAACAAACACAGGACTTTCATCCTGGAGCCCGCTGTTTGTGTCCCGTGTGAAACTAAACGCCGAAATGGGGTCCATTGGTTTAATACGGAGACGATAGTGGGAGGCAGACCTGCGGGTGTGTTTCTGAGGATTGTCTGACTCGTGTTCTTGCATATTTGGAACAGACACACAACATTTGTCTAAATGATGGAGTGCTGAAGCAGAATTCCACTAGATTTTTTTTCCTCCACGTTTTTAGTTGTTATTATTTTCATTTAGTTTTATTTCCGGCGTTGGAACTCGTATGTTTGTTGCTTCATTTGCTGCCTTGTTTTTTTGTTATTTTTGTTATTTTTTTTCGAAAGTTTCCATTAATTTTCAGTGTTATAATCAGTTTTTGATTTTGAATGTCTGGAGTATAAATTGTTTCCAGAAGTTTCCAGGAGAAGAAGCTGAATCCAGGTGCAGCACATGTATTATATATATTTATATATTATATCATAGCTGTCACCGAATGAACGATTCCCTTCTGGAAGTTGTTTCTCATTTGTTTGCAGGTGCTAGCTTCTGTCAGCCGCTACCAATCCAAAAAATCTGGACAGAATCCTGCATCACTGACGGGGATGCAACCTCTTCTTTATGGAGCTCGCTGCCTCCCAGACGTAGGAGCAGACATGTATATCTGCTGCAGTGCAAAGATGCATCCGTTAGTCTGTCGGCCTTTTATATTCATTTTCAGTCACTCAAGTAGGGCTGCAACGATTCATCGAGTTACTCGATTAACTCGATTATGAAAATTCCTCGAGGCAAAACATCTGCCTCGAAGCCTCGTTAAATTCCTATGACGCGCCTACGTGCAGGGATCCGATTGTTCCACACGGACCGTTGTTCAGGAAGCACCAGCGCGTCATACACGGTCATTCATTCTGAATTTAGTTGGCGCGATGGTGGAAAGTCAGACTCAGAATGTCCGTAAACGACAGAGAGTATCGGGGCTAAACAACGGTATCCTGCTTGCCCATGTGAGCGATTTATTTCTGACAACAAAACGAATGCGTAAAGTTGTAAAATGTGTGACTAGATGTCTCCTCGTCTCCGTGGCGCATTTCTCCGTTTTGTTGTATATCGATCACTTCTCATCCGCCATCTTGCGAGTGACGTATAGAGTTACGTTTATGCATCGGACGCTCGTATTGGCTCCCGTAGCAGCTTTTACAGCCAATCGGAAAGCCTGATTTACGCTTGGCTGTGAGTTGTTGTGTTTGCCCAAACGGACGGAGGAGTTCAAAGCAGAGAAAAGAACGGTCAAACAGTTACTGTAGTGATAGAGAAAGCTAAATACATAAATGGCACAGAAGAAGTACACTATATACACACATATTTAGGGCAGGGAGAGGAAAGGGCCATTGCTGGCAAAACAAAACGTAAATTAAATGTTATCCATGTTTTATCCAAGTTGATTTAACTGTATTGTTGTTAAATTCTCACTGGCACTTAATAAATGGGCTTAGTTTTGGAGCCAAATTTTGTAGTTGGAATGAATACCTCTGTTTATTTTTTTTAGAAATGCTTGATCATTTTACAGCCACATCATTTTCGTTATGCATTATTTGTTGTGGTTGTTTAAAAACGCAATTTTTTTTTATCCGATTCCTCGATTAATCGATCGATAAAGTGCTAAATTAATCGATTACAAAAAGAATCGATAGCTGCAGCCCTACACTCAAGTAACCCAAGCAGGCTTTCCCACGCCGAGGAACCTTGTCATTACTTCTACTTTGGCTACCACAAATTATAGCGTTGTTGGCGTCTCGCTGATGAAGTCATCTAGGGTGAAGAACAGTCCTGTGTAGGAGATTGTTTTTGTATTTTACATTATATATACATATACTATTTCAACAGCTACGTGTTTTCCGATATACGTTTGCTCCTGTGCCCACAGTGTTCTGTTGGTTACTAATGTAGCACAAACTGTAAATAATAATCAGAGTCAGTCTGTGTGGGCCACCGAGAAGCCTGGAGTCGGTTTGAGTAGTGTGAAGGGATCCTGGTATCCCGGACTGACCTCTGCTGTTTGTTACAACGAACAAATGTTTGGTGCAACGTTGAAGTGGGAATTGGAAAAGTGCGATAAATCTCCAAAAAGTGGAAGAAAAAAGGCTTCATATGGAGAGTGCAGAGTTTGATTATCCCCAAATTAAATCAGTCAGACAATGGCTTTATGTATGGCATTACATTATGGATGTATGCAGATATTGTGCATTTCATTATTTTGGGGAATTTGCTTATGCAATTTGCAGAGTTGGATGTGAACATCGATACCTCTGTCATGTCTTTGTGAGAAATATAAATATGACTTTCCTGATTGGACTCCAGGAAGTCAGGAAACGAGTGGGGGGGGGGGGGGGGAATCACAATATCATAGTTTTGTTCGATCTACAATCAAGAAACAAACTGTCAAAATATTTAAATTACTATCATGTGAGAACAACAATAAATTATCACATTTGAGAAGCTTGAACCATTAAATACAATTCAGCAACGATAACTATATCAGTTATCTTTCAGTCAGCTTATCGGTTAAGTGACTCATAGTTGCAGCTCTACGAGTCAGCTTATCGGTTAAGTGACTCATAGTTGCAGCTCTACATTACAATGAAACTGTCTTTGTGTTTTCCAGATCATCACGTTTGATGAAAAATCGCCTTTAAGAGGTTGAAGCAGATATTTATTCCCTCCTCTAACATGGGTCCACGAGGCGTCCTGAGCTGCCTCCTCCTGACCGCTTTGCTCAGCTTATCAAACGCCGGCCTCGTGAAGAAAGTCCTGCGGCATCGACGACAGACTCTGGAAACCCCCAAAGACCACAACATCACGCTGCCGAGCGCCGACCACCCTGTGGTCTTCAACCACGTCTACAACATCAACGTGCCCGCCGCCTCCCTGTGCTCCGTGGACCTGGACGCTCCGGAGAGCACGCAGCTCCGCCCCAAAGACGCGGCGGCGGCCTCTTCGGAAGGCGGACACGTCACCGAGCACACGGTGGACGGGGAGAGCCAGATCGTCTTCACCCACCGCATCAACATACCGCGGCAGGCCTGCGGGTGCACCGAAGACCTGCCCGGCATGAAAGACCTCATGAGCCGGCTGGAGATGCTGGAGGGGGAAGTGTCGGCGTTGAGAGATCAGTGCAACGGCGACGGGGCCTGCTGCGGCGCACAGGTCACAGGTAGGTGTCGCTCGTCTGGTATGGAGTTTTATCACTCTGGGACTGCGTTGTATTGAACATCACATGGCACATCTGTTCCATTCATCTGTCGAGGAGTTCAGGAATTCAGAGTGGGCGAATAGTACTCCGAACAACTCTCCGGTTTGAATGGGGCTTTATTTGACTCAAATGCCATGACATACAGATGCTGAGGTCTTCTCCTGGAATAGTTGCTAAAAAACATGAGCTTTTCTGGGTGACGCACTCGTAAAAGAAGAGATTGGCATTTCAGGAGATAAGCTTATTGCCGAGAGTTAGAGAAGATAAGATCCATATCCCTCTACAGCAGCTGTAGCCAGCAGCTCTCATAAAAACTGGAAGCAGGGGAAGCTGCACCCGACCAAGAAATGAGAAGATGATATAAAGCTTTCTATTAGCTTTTCTATTGATAAAAAACGTCTTTTCTTTCTTATCAAAGGTGCGGTGGGAACTAAACCTTACTGCCACGGGCACGGAAACTACAGCACCGAGTCCTGCGGCTGCATCTGTGAGTCTGGCTGGAGAGGACCCAACTGCACTGAACCCGAGTGTCCCGGTGACTGCCAGGACCGAGGTCGCTGCATGGACGGAAAGTGTGAGTGCTTCAAAGGCTTCTCCGGAGAAGACTGCTCCGTCCAGGTCTGCCCCGTGGACTGTGGCGCCCAAGGCCGCTGCGTGGACGGCGTCTGCGTCTGCTCGGATGGTTTCTCAGGCGAAGACTGCTCTGAAAGCGAGTGCCTCAACAACTGCCTGGGCCGCGGCCGCTGCGAAGACGGGGACTGCGTGTGCGACGAACCCTGGACCGGCTTCGACTGCTCTGAACTCATCTGCCCCAAAGACTGCTACGACCGCGGACGCTGCGAGAACGGCACCTGCTACTGCGACGAGGGGTTCACTGGGGACGACTGCGGCGAACGCACCTGCCCCAACAACTGCCACGGTAACGGCTTCTGCGTGGACGGACGGTGCGTCTGCGCCGCCGGCTTCAACGGCGACGACTGCTCTCGGCTCACCTGCATCAACGACTGCAACGGCCGCGGCACGTGCTTCAACGGGATGTGCATCTGCGACGCGGGCTACCAGGGCGCCGACTGCAGCCAGCTGGCGTGCCTGAACAACTGCAACAGCCGAGGCCAGTGCGTGAACGGACAGTGTGCCTGCGATGTGGGCTTCCAGGGAGACGACTGCTCCGAGCTCTCCTGCCCTAATGACTGCCTCAACCGGGGGCGCTGTGTCAACGGGCAGTGTGTGTGCGAGGAAGGCTTCGTCGGGGAGGACTGCAGCATCTGGAGCTGCCCCTCAAACTGCTACGGCCGCGGCGAGTGTGACGAAGGGCGTTGCGTGTGTCACACTGGCTTCACCGGCGATGACTGCGGCGAGCTGAGCTGCCCCAGCGACTGCCGAGGCCGTGGCCGGTGCATCGACGGGCAGTGCGTTTGTGACGAGGGCTTCTCTGGCGAGGACTGCGGTCAGAAAGCTTGTCCCAACGACTGCCTGGCCCAGGGTCGCTGCGTGGAGGGCGAGTGCGTCTGTCGGGAAGGCTACTCGGGACACGACTGCTCCGTGCAGGCCTGTCCGGGGAACTGCAACAACAGGGGGCGCTGCGTCAACGGAAAGTGCGTGTGCGAGAGCGGGTATGAAGGAGAAAGCTGCGTGGAGCTGAGCTGCATCAACGACTGCCAGGACAAAGGCCGCTGTGTGGACGGTCGGTGCGTCTGTGATGAGGGATACATCGGAGAAGACTGCTCAGAAGGTAAGAAGCCCTGGAAACACGATGATACATGAGACTTTCCAAGTAGATGTACTCTAACAGAGGTCTTCAGGCCAAGGCTTATAGTGACCTGGTGGAGGGACCCCCTTGTTGAAGATCTTTGCAGGATAAAATTAAACCCAGAGTGATGTAGTTTCTTCTTATTCTAAAACTATTTTAGTGAATATAAAAGAGGCTTTCGGTTTCTGGACTTTTTTTTGGCAGTTCTTCACACCGCAGCCAGATGTGATCTGGAGTTTGCATTAGCTTCGAGAGGAGGATACTCAGTGATGGCATGAGAAACACCCCTTCACTTTCCTTTCCTTTTCCTCTTTGTTTTTCCAGTGTCTCCTCCAAAGGACCTGTCTTTTAGAGACGTCACCTCTGACACGGTGGGCCTGTCCTGGACCAATGAGATGTTGGTAACGGAGTACCTTGTGACGTATGTGCCCACCAGACCTGGCGGTCTTCAGATGGAGTTCACCGTGACGGGAGACAAAACGGCTGCCAACGTCAAAGAGCTTGAACCCGGCATGGAGTACCTGATCAACGTCTACGCGGTTCTGAGCAACAAGAGGAGTGTCCCCGTCAGCGCCCGGGTGGCCACAGGTAGTCGCCAACACGTACTCCTCCATATCCATTGACAAATCAGCTGACTTGCCTTCGCTATCAATGCTTTTTGTTTCCATCCCTCCAGAGCTTCCAAAGCCAGAGGGTTTGATATTCAAATCGGTGAGAGAGACCTCGGTGGAGGTGATGTGGGACCAGCTGGACATCCCCTTTGACGGCTGGGAGATCTATTTCCGCAACACGGTCAGAGTCTGCACATCTCTTTTGAAGCCTCACCCAGGATTTTATCAAGTGATGGGGGGGGGAGGTGATGAAGCAATGCAAGCTTAGTGGAAGCCTGCACAGCATGGAGTCGTTTCAGTGCTAACCAGTTAAATTGCTTTGACATGTGGGGGGAAAAAACATCAGTGAGGGCAAAGTCTGGATGAGTAAATGTGTTGCTCAGAAATTCTTTGAAAATAAATGACTGTGCCAGCTGATAAGTCAGAGAGACTTATGCAGAGTTTACAGCCATTTCCAAATGTGCATGTCCTCTCCTGACATTGACGTTTGTGTTGATAAAAGGCTGTGTGATGTCGTTAACTACACACAACAGTTATCAGACCTCACACATTTTCCTGTGCTGTGTCACGCAAACACAGCGTTGGTCCATACTTCCTGTAAACTGATTACTGGAGTTTTGTTGTTTCTGCACATAGCTGTAGTTAATGTGCCTGGTTTTCACCAGCCCTCCGGTTCTGAAAAGTGAAGCCAAGGTGGAAGTGCCTTGAACTTGCATTCTTTCTACTGACCATCAGGGGGCGACTCCTGGTTGCAAAAAGGAGTCTTAGCTTTAAATTCACATGCAAATATAAGATCCATGCCTCTAGCTTTTGACAAGAAAGCAATTAAGCCTTTCCCCATAAAATGTCTTATGTTTTCGGGTCAGAATAATCCATAAATCTTAGCCTGATTTTCTCACAGTGATCTGGTCTCGTTAGCGTGTCCTGTCCCTTTATGTTTCCTTGCAGAAAGAAGAAAATGGAAAAATCGTGAGCACCCTTCCACCTTCCCAAACCCAGTTTGTCCAGTCGGGCCTTGGACCAGGACAGGAGTACGAAGTCTCTGTTAACATCATCAAGAACAACACCAGAGGACCTCAAACATCCAAAACAGTCACCACCAGTGAGTCTCAAAGCCTGTAAACAAACATTTCCTCAGAACTCTGGGTTATTTAGACAGAACGGGTGAGATCATAGGATCAGATGCTGCGATTATGTCATTTCCCTGCTCTGTCTGGCAGCGATTAGCAGTTCCGAAAAACCCTCCACTTCACTTGAGCATAATATAGAAGAAGAGTGATAACAGGAAATCCTAGCTGGCTCTCCATCGTTCCATCTCACAGATTTTAGCTGAAGACTTATAACTCAGACACAGTGACTCTCAGCCTAAGATGGCATTGGAATAGATTTATTTTCACTTCATCCTGCTCTGAGCTCTTGACCTTTGCTTTGCTGAAGCTTTTATTGCACTGTTACTCCATACGTCACGTTGGTGAAATGCCCCCCAGTTGCTCATGCGATCGACATGGCACGCCAGGCCAAACAGCTTTCATTGTACATGGAAAAGCCATTTAGTTTCCCGTCGGTATCTGATGTCATTTATTTGTGTAGGCTGAAAGTAGACGCAGCTCCCAGGAATGAATGATAAAGTGAGTAAAGTGAAACCTTTCATACTGTTTTTTACCCCCTGGAGGTCTTTTTTTACGTGGAGAAAAGATGTCTCCTCCACATGTAAACACAGGAGGTTTGTCAGGTTGTAAAGGGAATCACATTATATTTCACCACGGCCTTCTCCCTCGTTGATCCACATTATTGCTTCGTTCTTATGAGAGAGCCAAGTTGAGTTTTATAAGGGCTGTTTTATATATAAAGGCTACATTTGCAAATGTCACTGTTCCTGCAGAGACATATAGTTATATAGTTTAGAAGAACTTTGCAGACACTTCTCTGCTTAAGCACTCCAAATGGTGCACTATTTGAAATACACTTATTTGCTTGCTAAGAATTAGATGGATACCACTCTACTATAGTTTAGAATAATGACTGAAAGCAGGGGAAACCCCTTTCTTTCATTCATTCAGAATCATCTAAATGACTTACTTTAATGCTGACAAGCATCTCTTAAAAAGATGGATTTGTGTCGGCTTGTGATTGTCTTCAGAAGCCGTCACGAATCAGCTTGTGAAGACAATCAACTCATTTCTATTTTATTGTGATTTAACCCCTTGACTCTTTGTGATTTGATCACCATCTTTCCTCTCTCGTACCTGAACCCCCAGACATCGACGGCCCCCAGCAGGTGGAGGTGAAGGACGTGACGGACTCCTCCGCTCTGGTCGGCTGGTCTCAGCCGGAGGCCCCCATGGACAGACTCACCATGATTTATGGGCCCAGCTCCGACCCCTCGGATGAGACCAGTGTGGAGATTCCGGCCCTGGATAAGCAGTACAGCATCGACGGTTTGAGACCGGACACAGAGTACAAGGTGTCCCTCGTGTCCAGGAGTGGAGAGCTCACCAGCGACCCTGCCACCGCCACGTTCACCACAGGTAGGCTTTCCATGGCATATTTGTATTTGTATTCATTTGAAAGCTGCTTGTGTGTGTAGAGATTGCATGACAGACATACTGTCTCCTGATAGGACTCTAAATGTTTGTTTTTATTAGCGCTGGACTCCCCGACGCGCCTGCAGGCCGTCTCCCAGACGGACGACAGCATCACTCTGGAGTGGACGAACAGTCGAGCCGACGTTGGCGGCTACCTGGTGAAACACAGCCCCATCTCCGGAGCCACTCACGGGGAGGAAGTGTTCCCACGGGGACCGGGAGACACCACCAAAGCTACCATCACCGGTAAGGGGTCAAACGTATCGACAACAGCCCCACACACACGGGGGTTGTGTTAGTAATTTTCCTTCCATCCCGCCGTGGTGCAGGGCTGAAGCCGGGGACGG
Organism: Eutrigla gurnardus; assembly: GCF_963514095.1. Lineage (NCBI taxonomy): Eukaryota > Metazoa > Chordata > Actinopteri > Perciformes > Triglidae > Eutrigla > Eutrigla gurnardus. The sequence continues at coordinate 17,346,407 of NC_139930.1, forward strand.
AGTATGGCATTGGTGTGACTGCTGTGAAGAACGAGAGAGAGAGCCTCCCCGCTACTACGAATGCTGCAACCGGTGAGCTGCCAGGAACAGCTGTCCAAACACTCGTCCTTCTCACCGCCTTCATAAATACACAGACGGACAAAAAAACAGGTGACAAAATCAAACTAATGAGAGGAAAGTGATTATTATTTCCCCTCTGCCAGATATCGATCCGCCCAGAGATTTTGGAGAAGTCGAGTCCTCAGAGACTTCCCTCACCTTGAGGTGGCAGAAACCTCGGGCCAAGGTCGGCGGCTACCGGCTGGTCTACGTTTCCAGGGACGGCCAGGTGGACGAGGTGGAGATCCCGGGCGCGGCGGATAGCTGCGTGGTGTCCAACCTGACCCCCGGGATGAGCTACACCCTCACGCTGGCTGCAGAGAGGGGCCACCAGAGGAGCACGCCTGTCACCTTACATGCATCCACAGGTGGGTAGGGGAACAGAAACATCATAACGCTTACCTCCAAAGCAGATTTAAATATGCTGTTGTGTCTTTCTGAAGTTCTATCAATGACTTCCAACGAACACCGAGAAAATAACTTCCACTGAAATGATGCTTTCTTGATTTGTGCCCCTTTTTTTTTGTTTGTCTCGTAGCCTCTTTCACATTTTATTTAGCTGACTCAGACGACCGTGAGCTAACGTCTCCTTCAGGCTCGGAGGACAATGTCATTAGCTTCGTGCATTTAGACCCCTCCGAGTCCCAGTTCTCCGTGGGGACCAATCACGACGACGAGCTTGAGAAACTGACAATATCGCTGGTCTCGCCTGACGGATTTGACCTGACGTGGAAACTAAAGGCTGTCTATGATAGCTTGGCGGTAGAATATAAAGACACTCAGCGGTTATGGGACGCGAGAGAGGTCCGACTTCCTGGAGATGCCGCTGGCTCTAGAATCCAGGGCCTGAATGCATCGACAGAATATGAAATAAAACTTTATGGGATTGCCGGTAGCCAGAGATCTGCGCTACTTGAAGCTGTTGCAGTCACAGGTATCTCTTTTAGTTCCATAGGGACACTTTGTCCTGTTTTTAGTTTTTCTCTATTTTAGTTTCAACATTTGGTAAGATCAGAGCAGCGATATGATTTGCATGCATCTCATTGAGAATACCTTTGGCATGATGACAGACCATGTGACCTCATCCCACCAGAATGTTGCCTCCCGAAATTCAAATACAAGAAGAAATCTACAGCGGGAGCCGTTTAATACCTTCAGATACGTGGAGTTCTAGTACGCCGGCTCTCCCGATTTCTTCCTGCATTTGAGCTTTTAAGTGCAACGATGTTGCTCTCTGAAAAGCTGAGGCCAATTAAAGGATTCTCCGGCAGTCGGGAGGAAATCCCAGCGTACGTCACTCGCATGTCAACAAGTGGCTTCAGAGCGGTCGTTCTTTTAGAGCTGTTGCATGGCTTTACCATCTATTTGAAGACAACTGTGCACTTCCACTCCGGTGGGGCTACTCAGAGGCTTCAAACAATTAATGGCGCTGACTCCAGTGCCATTAATGCCTTCAGCTGTTGCTTGATGATATAGGCCGCAGGTCCTGGAAACACCGGGACAGTAAGAGGAGAAGGTTTTATCGAGGACAGAATTATTTGGCTTGAATTGTACAGTATTTTGTTTCTTCTTCACAGGTTCCATTTTCAGTCATCAGCAGAGCCGGTTAACAAATGAATTCTCTAACCTGCTTTTATTCATTGTAGCGCCCGAGCCTACCTCCCCAGGTGTTGTTGAATTGAGCATCAAAGATGCCACAACAACAACAACAACAACAAATGTGGATGTTGAAGCCATTCAAAGCCCAGATCCCCTCCCTCCTCTGAACTCCTCTGATACTGGTGAGATGGGTTCTGGGGCTGAAAGCTCGGGCCTGGAGCTCCTGGGTGACCTCACGGTCAGTGTGGCGTCCACCAGCGTGAGCCTGGTGTGGTCGGCGCCCGCCGAGGCGTTCGACGGCTTCCTGGTGGAGCTCAGTGCTCCGTCGGGGGAGACACAAGCTCGCGTGATGACACTACCAGGAGGTGTGAGGGAGGCTGAGATGGAGGGTTTGTCTCCCTCCACACAATATCTTATTACTTTGCAAGGGCTGGTGGAAGGGAAGCCCTCTTTACCTCTCAAAGTTTTTGCTACTACAGGTACTTGGAGCTAGTATTTCTTTTTTTTGTAGGCTTTTAAGACAACCCATCATCATCACATCTTATATTTCAGGATGGCTGCACTGACTATTATTTGTTATTGTTGGTTATTGTAAAAGACAATCTTTCATCCTATTTTTCCTTCCTTTGCTTTAATTCGAGTATTTGGGCTGCAAAAAAAAAGAAAAAGATTTGAGCGATAGATTTCATGATTAATACTTCCAGAAAAATTTGGAACATTTCAGGATCGCTATTCACACAATGAATCAAAGTAATAATTTTTTGAGAAAAAAAGTCTATTTACATGTTTAAGTGAGAACATCTCAAGATTAAAATCCTAATATTTTGAGAAAATGATGTAATATTTCAAGATTTAAGTTACATTAAAGTTTTTTTTTAATTGTAATATTTAAATATTAAAATGGTAATAATACATGATTAAAGTTGGGATATTTTGAGAGAAAAAGTAGGAATATTTCAACATAAAGGTAAAAATATTTCAAAATCCTAATGTTTTGAGAAAAAAAGTTGTATTATTTCAAGAATATATTCTTAATATTTCAAGAAAAATCTGGTTATTTCAAAAAAATGTTATACATTTCAAAATTAATTCCTGGAATAATATACCCTTTTTCCTGAAATATGATATTTTTTTCTGGTAATTTGAGTAAATGAATTCAACCAAATTTACATAATAGTTATTTCGATTTTAATCCTGAAAACGGAGATGTTTTTTTCTCCTAACTGTGGCCCAAATGCTCAGTGGTATTTAATGCCAGATGAATATAGTCGTGATGATTACGATCCAGCTTGCCCTTCAGTTGACCCCACTGTGATCTGTCTATCTCCCAGAGGAGCTGAAGCCCATGGTGGTGAACCTCACCACCTCTGACATTACATGGGACGGCTTCACTGCGTCCTGGAGCCCCTCCGCTGGGGAATTTGACAGCTTTGTCATTGAGGTAACAAACCTGGACAATTTGGAGGAGAGCCAGAACCTCAGTCTGTCCGGAGACGCTTTCAGCCTGGGCATCTCCGGGCTGAACCCCAACACCAGCTACATGGTGGGCCTGTTTGGGATGTATCAGGGCTCCTTCCTTGAACCCGTGTACACTGAAGCCACCACAGGTACCTGCAACCGTTTGCAGCGTTGCAGCGTTTTTGTCCTCTTTAACTTCCTTTCCTTTTTGTTTTAATATTAACGTTCTGTTTCAGTCGATGTCGCGGCCGTTAGAATCCCACTCACAGTGGAGCGTTCCACACCTCGCTGCATGACACGACAACAACACAATAACATCATTTCTGATTGGTCATCGCTGTCCCAACACCCTGTGGGTGCCGCTTCATCTTAACCCAACATGCCATGAACCACTCTTTACCCTCCAGCCACTGTTTCTGTCTAGCTGAGAGAGGGCGGGGTGATGGGGACTCGTGCCGCATCACTGAACAAACCAAACGCCCCTCAAATGTTCGCCCTTACCCCCGAACGGCTCCCTCCCAGTTACCAAAGTGCATGAAGCCCCCTCCTCCCCTCCCCCCCCCCCCCCCCCCTGCATCGTGGTGAGATTTGACGCTGATGTGCTGCAATGATTGCAAAAGCAAAACCCATAACTTTCACCCACTTTCACGCCATTGACGGCGTGACCATCTCATTTCATTCATCAACCACTCATTCAGTGAATCATCGATTAACCTTCAGGGATCATTTGCTCGTGGATGTGCTCAGTTTGACTCACATTTGAGCTCTGTTAAGTTTGTGTGACATTAGTTGGTCGATTCTGATTCAAAAATATCCTCGTTTCCTTTTTGAACTACTAGGTGGCAAATGATTCTTGTCGTTATCAAGGTAAAAGAGTGAATAATGTAGATGTTAACGGTAACGCCACCTTGTTTCTACATCTGAATGATGCTCATTTATCTGCTGCATGTTTCGCAAGACTTAATTTCTCTTGGCATGTGAAAATATGTCTTTATTGAAGTTGAACTTTCTCTGTAGCTGTTCCCTGTTCTGCTTTGAATCGCTCCAGTATGCAGAATTTATCTGGATCTCAGATCAGCAGCATGACCACATCTCCCTCCACATGCATGAAAGAGACATTTTAAATTATTATTATTTGGCATCACACGTTCGTCCATCTAATAATCATCATTTTTTAATGAAAGCAATAGGCGTAATTTGTTTAAAAGTATATATTTATACAAAAATATATGCATGCGTTTAATCTTTTAAGCTACTCAGACTATCAGGGATTTTTTCAGGTGGTGAGTGTCCTGTAACTCAAAGCAATTAGGTACCAGTGTTTTTTTTTAAACTGTGTTCTAAAAAACAAAATGAAAATCTAATAATGATTTCTCTCTTTAGTGAATGAACCAGTGGTTGGCAAACTATATATCTCAAACTTAACGTCAGAGAGCTTTTCAATCTTCTGGAACGGCACAGAAGGAGAGTTTGATGGTTTTATCCTGGAGATAATTGATTCTGATTGGGTGACGGAGCCAAAAGAGTATAACATCTCCCACAGTGATAAGTCCCACGACGTCCGAGGGCTCAGGCCCAGCACGGACTATGTAGCCTACCTCTACGGGATGCTCAAAGGATCCCGAACAAGTGCTGTCAGTGTTGTTGCATCAACAGGTATTTAGATTTTTGTGTCTTTGCAAAGAATAGGGGTTTTAAATATTCTTACCAGCAATATACAGTTGATTTGGGCGAGAAATACGTGCTTTTCTATGTCGATGAATGAATCTATTTTTATATTTTTCTCTCCTTGTAGCCGAAGAGCCCGATTTGTCCGGGCTAGTTGTTTCTAACGTTACCTCAGACAGATTGTCTCTTTCGTGGCGGACGGGAGCGAAGGCTCTCGATAACTTTATAGTAGAAGTCAGAGAGTCGGCCTCGCCCTCGCAGGCGATGGGCCGCGCTCTGCCCGGAGACGTGCGCTCCACCGTCATGGCGGGGCTCAAAGCGAGCACGAGCTACGACATAAAGCTGTACGCCAGCGCCGGCGGCCACAACACGCAGCCCCTGTTTGACGTAGCCACGACAGGTATCGCATCATTTATTGATTTGTTATTGACATTTAATTTGCCAGAGCAACGTAACTGAAAAGCCGTGTTCTCTTTCCCCGTTCAGAGGACGTCCCACTGTTGGGGCCCATAGCCGCCTCGTCCGTGAGCCCACATAACCTCAGCTTGTCCTGGAGCACTGTGTCGGGCCACTTTGACGGCTTTGTTATCCGGGTCAGTGACCCCGAGCAGCAGTCTGACACGCTGGAGTTCAGACTGCCCGGCCAAGCCCGTGACATTACCGTCTCTAACCTGATGGATGCCACGGGCTACGATATTGAATTGTACGGCGTCTCTCACGGGCGCCACACTCCCTCGGTGTTAGTGCACGCCGTCACAGGTACAACGTATTTATCTCTTGTAGTAAAAGGTTTGCAAAAAGACTCTTCGTTGACATAATTAGGGTAAAAGCTAAAGCCAGAACTGTTAATATGCGGTTCCTTTAATGGTCAACGCTGTTTTTACCTTCACGTTTTGTGATGCACGTCTGCTAATTGCCATCTTTTGCCTTATAAGAAATCCCAGCAGCACCCTTGTTTTGGTTTTGTGACTCCAGACAGGAAATGCAACCTTTTAAAATATAGAATTAGAGGAGAGTTTGCATCCATAAGTTTGGGCCTTTAAAGTCAGCGGGTATTCAGATCGTAAACTTACTTTTGACCTCACAGGAAGAACAGATTTCATAACATGCTTTTGCAACCATTGCACACATAATCCTCCTAATTCAATCTTGTTCCCCCCTCCCACATGTCCCCACACACACACACACACACACACACACACACAAATCAAACTCCTCTCCAGCTCCTTTGCCCAAAGTGGAAAACTTGACTGTTTCCAATGTAACCCCCTACGGCTTCCGTGTGTCGTGGGAGGTGAAGCAGCAGCAGCAGCATCAGCAGGAGGAATTAGCTCCCTCTAGTGGCGGCTTCAGCCGTTTTCACATAGTGGTGACAGACTCTGGCTGGCTGCTGGAGCCTCAGGAGTTCACTGTGCCGGGAAACCAAAGTCACCTGGACATCTGGGGCCTCATCACCGGCATAGGCTATGAGGTCCGTCTGACCGGGGTGTCAGAGTCGGGGCTCCTCTCTCGGCCTCTGACCACAGTGGCTGTGACAGGTACACTCACAGAGCGCTTCAGGCCCCCCCCCCCCCCCCCTACTAAAGAAGTGTTAACTACTGTACATTTAACTTAATGATCCAAATCTGAAGTCTCACCATCACAGCTGGGCTTTTAAGATCCATGCTCTTTGTAGAAGAATTTAAAATAGAAGATATCATTCATTGTTGACTCCCATGTTTTGATGGTGTGGCTTCAGCCTTGCACTGTGACCTAACACAACTCTTTCTCCAGACTGATCTCCCTTCATCTTTTTTAAGCGTTGGCTTCGTCCCCAGCAGGAAGAGACGTGGAGCTCCCGTCTGTCTTCTTCTCTACCTCCAAAATATGAGCAAGCATATTTGTTTGTTTTCATATTTTAAAATGTGTTTTCCTTCAGACTTCTGACATCTTTCCCAAGTTACTTTCACCGTGCTGCTACCTTTTATTATTTCCCGCCCCCGAACCCCGTCTCCTGCCAGATTACTTTCCCATACAACTGAACTGCACTCTCAGTTACGTTTCCAGGAAAAACTGGATTTCTGGACCAAACGGTTGCTGCTCTAAACACTTTGTTTTAGGAGCAAAAGGACATAGTTAGGTTAAAGCAACAAAACCTGGCTAGCTTTAGCTAAAAAACTTAAAATGACTACGATATTGACAAAACAAACATGCAACAAAAACCATGGAAAACGACCATCAGTTCCCGAAGAATTCCACAAACTTGTTTGACGATGCAGTTTTGTCGTGTGGGAACATAATCGTTTTTTTTTAGGAGAGCGGGCTGCTTTATCAATCTGGCTTCAAAAGGGAAAAAACAAAAGTGATCAGACGCAGGAAAACACTGATAAATCAACGAGACATCCCGAGCATGAAATGTCGGTTGATTTAACTTGTAATCTCATTCGTTTCATTGTCTTTTTGAATGCACTGAATGCATCGAGGCTGGCCTTGAAGATCTGAACCGATGCCCGACAGACGGAGGGAGGATAATAACCTCCGAAAAGCATCTTGTCTTTTTAATTCCCCCGGGCCTTCGTAGCGTGTGTGCTGTGGTTTTAACAGATTTCCACTAACGGACGGCTGTAGCATGGTAGACCTGTCTGCCAGCCGGAAACCTTCTTGCCTGATTGCCGACTTCCTCCACACTCCTTCAGAAGTTGATGAATATTTCCGGGTGGGAATCAAACCCACCAAACTGCAACGTTGTGTTTTCCTTGTCCAACTCAGAGGCTGAGCCAGAGGTGGAGCATCTCTTTGTCTCGGACATCACGGCCGACGGTTTCCGCCTGTCGTGGGCGGCCGACGAGGACTTGTTTGACAGATTCATCATCAAAATAAGAGACGGCAAAAGGTTAGCCCACCCTCGGGAGTACAGCGTCCGCGGCGCCGAGCGGACCACCGTTTTAACGGGACTCATGAGCGGCACCGAGTACGAAATCGAGCTTTACGGTGTCACGTTGGATCAGCGCTCCCAGCCTATAACTGGGGTGGCTCAGACAGGTATATGTGTGTGTACTAACTGTGTGTGAGAACTGGACCCACTAATCAGCTTTACTCCTCTGGTTTAGGATTAACTCTGATGGAAAATCTCTCTTCTTCTCCGAGCTTCTTGCGATGTTATTTGACATATTATCCTCGTTTAATTCTCTCTTATTTTTTTTGTGTCTCTGCTCAACCGTCTCCACATTCCCAGGCCTGAGCACACCGAGAGGACTCAGCTTCTCTGAGGTGACCGACTCATCGGCTGTAGTTCATTGGTCGATGCCAGGATCTCCGGTGGATAACTACCGCATCACCTACGTGCCCTTTGAAGGAGGTGAGAGGTCAACGGGCTCATTGTGTTGCTTTAGTTATGGGATACATATTTAAGTTATGGAATTCAATGACACTTTGTGTAAAGAGTGACCTTTAAATGTGTATTAAAAGGTCAGATTTCTGTATGACCAGTACTTCCGGACCTGTATGTTCCTCTCTGACCCTCCACAGGAAGCCCTCTGATGCTGACTGTGGACGGCGGTGTGTTTGAGGCTCTGCTGCCCGACATGATCCCCGGTAAACTGTACCAGGTGACCGTGAGCGCTGTGAAGGGTCTGGAGGAAAGTGACCCCAGCACCGACACCGTCGCCACAGGTCTGACCTCCTCCTTCTTCTTCTTCTTCTTCTTCTTCTTCTTCTTCTTCAACAGTCTCTGTGGCGGACTGAAGAATATTTAATCTCCTTGTTTCTGTGTCCTCCAGCTTTGGACCGACCTCGGGGTCTGACTCCCGTTAATGTGACCGACTCCTCGGCCCTGTTGTTATGGCAACCGTCTGTGGCCACCGTTGATGGTTACGTCATCACTTACAGCGCGGATTCAGGTGTGTTTCTGCATTAATTATATTAACTTAATGTAGAATATAACTTAACCTCACAAATAGAAAAGTTAGACGTGTGTGACACTTCCCTGTGACTGTGATTTACTTGGTGCTGATTGGTTGGGGGGCGTGTCCTTCCTACAGCGTCCCCTCTGGTGGAGCACGTCTCTGGGAACACGGTGGAGTTCGAGATGGGGTCTCTGGTTCCAGCGACGCACTACACGGTCGGAGTCCACGCCTTGAAGGAAGCCCAGAAGAGCGACTCGGCCTTTACCGAGTTCACCACCGGTACGCCCACAGAGAGAGAGTTAGTATGGATCCTCGTCTGCTTTCATGAATGATCACTCTGCTGTGCATTCGTAGGCGTGGATCCTCCCCGTGATCTGACGGCTGTTAACGTTGAGACCGACGGTGCCACGCTCACGTGGAAACCTCCGCAGGCGGCCGTGACCGGCTACACGCTCACCTTCTCCTCAGCCGACGGGTCAATCAGGGTACGAACACTTCACTTACAGCCTCACGCACGACTTATCCCAACAACTTCCTCCGTTTGGAGCATTCACTACAAGTAACAGTACTGCATTCAGAACCTCACTTAAGTAAAAGCTAAATCTACTCAAAGTATGAAAAGTACTCAGCGTCTTACTCTTATATATACTATATATCTGCAATTACGTCTGCATGTTTTTAACTGCTTTATATAGGTTTGCTTGTATATATTTTTATATATATATGTGTGTGTGTGTGTGTGTGTGTGTGTGTGTGTGTGTGTGTGCGTGGACCAGGAAGTGGTGCTCAGCCCGACGGCGTCCTCTTACAGCATGGGTCAGCTGACCGGCTCCACCGAGTACAGGGTGAAGCTTCAGGCCATCGCCGGAGCCCAGCGGAGTCGTCATGTGACCACCGTCTTCACCACCAGTAAGGAGGAGGGTTTAGTTTCATATGAAAAGGCAGATCTGGCAGGTTCGTCCTGCAGCGCTCCAGACGCACATCAGAAGTGTTTTCACTGCTTTGAGCCCAGATTCCATTCCTCAATGTGATACTCCACCTGTGCTTATCTGTCACGCTGCCCAAGGAATGGAAACTCACTTTTTCCTTCTCTTTCTCCTCACACATGTTGGATATGAAGCAGCTCAGGTCTCTAAGGTTATATGTTCTTTTTTAATGCGTCCCTCTAGTCGGACAGTTGTACAGACGGCCTCGGGACTGTGCTCAGCTCCTGCTGAACGGAGAGACGACCTCAGGGCTTTACACGGTCTACGTGGGCGGCGAGGACGGCCCGCCCATCCAGGTCTACTGTGACATGACCACCGACGGTGGCGGATGGCTGGTGAGTGAATCCATAACTGTGACATGCAGGGTTCATACGGGTGCTGGAAATCCTTGAAAACACTTGAGTTTTGTGGTGTTTTCCAGGTTTGAAAAGTGCTTGGATTTAGACTAAAGTGCTTGAAATGTGTGTTCTATGTGATGACATCTATGATAGAACAGAGAAAAGAAGATCTCCATGTTTGAGGGACTGAAAACAGCATTTTCTGACATTTCTGCATGAAAAATGACTTTTGATGATGAACAGATGATGAAAATAGTTGGTGATTATATTTCTGTGGATCTGTTAGTGGAATTAGTTTTCCTTTCATTTGTGGTCCTTCTGTAAAAAGCTGTCTCCAAACATCATGTTGGTTGTTTAGAGGACAATAACATCTCATTTAATGTGATGAACAAGTGCAATAATAAGTAGACTGAATACTTACCATTGGATTGATACAAATATGGAGTTTACCACAGCTGGAAGGTGCTGGAAAAGCATGGAAATGCACCTGGAAATGCGTGGAAAGTGCTTGAATCTGACTTTGGAAATGAATCCTGTATATGATCCACACTTCTCTGATGACAGACGGTAACCACGGTGACCTTGACGGTGCTTGTTGTGACACCTCCTCTAGGTTTTCCTCAGACGGCAGAATGGAAAGTTGGAGTTCTTCAGGAACTGGAAGAATTACACCGGCGGCTTCGGCAACATGAACGATGAGTTCTGGCTCGGTAAGAAGAGCTCTTCTCTCTCTCTCTCCATCTTTCTCCTCTTACTCTCTCACTCACACGTGTTAAATGATCGCAGGTCTCTCCAACCTCTATAAAATCACAAACTCCGGCCATTACGAGCTGCGGGTGGACCTGAGGGACGGCGGGGAGTCGGCCTACGCTCAGTACGACAAGCTCACCATCGCAGAGCCGAGGACGCGCTACAAGATCTACATTGGAGCGTATAGTGGAACAGCAGGTGGGTGCTGGGGAATACATGTTTTAAGTCTACGATGAGGGCATTTAATTGTTTGAAAAACTTCTAAAAGATAGAAAACATCAGTTTCTAAACAAAATAAACGAAAAGTGTTAATCATTGAGATTTTAAAAAGAGGTGCAGGTAGGAGGATGTTCTTCCTTTTAGACAGTCAGGTTTCCAGTCTTTATGCTAAGCTAATAATAAAAGCTACTGGTTTGAGTGTTTCCTGAGTGTGTTTCCTGTCACCACCAGGCGACTCCATGACGTACCACCAGGGTCGACCCTTCTCCACCTACGACAACGACAACGACATCGCCGTCACCAACTGTGCCTTGTCCTACAAAGGTGCATTCTGGTACAAGAACTGTCACCGCGTCAACCTCATGGGCAAATACGGCGACAACAGCCACAGCAAGGTACGATGACCAAACATTTAAAAACAAACTAAACAAAGTCCTACAGCCCGTGCAGTTTGAGTCTTGTACGTCGAAATTTTGCCCCTTTTTTTTTTTTGTCTAAAAAAATGTCAGTTTTTATATTGGCAAAGATTTCTTCAAAGATGAATATTGGTGGTTTGAAAGACTGAGCTGTCTTCCCACAGTTCTGCATAATTGCTATTTTAATGTGCTAGGAACAATATTTAACAAATTATAGAGATAATGTACCGAGTATTTTATTGTACCTCTTACCGTTTTACTAAATAAAGCTAAAAGAAAAATGTACCGTCATCTACGTAACTGTTTGCTTTTCATCTTCGGTCTTAATAAAGCAGCTGATATCAGAATTTTCCTGGAGACTTCCCTCTGTGTGTGTGATGTTTTTATTATATATATCTGTATCTTTGCAGGGGATCAACTGGTTCCACTGGAAGGGCCACGAACACTCCATTCAATTTGCAGAGATGAAAATCAGGCCGGCCAACTTCAGAAACTTCGAGAGCAGAAAAAAGCGATCGTAGACGCCTCATCCCCCCCCCTCCACCCCCCGAACTTCTGTTTTCCCTCTTTCTCTTTACAAACAAACAAACAAACACATGCAACAAAAGACAATCGCACTGAATGTCAATCAAATTCCGGCTGTGAGAGAAAAACATTTGCACCAAGTAGCCGAGTCACAGTTTGGTTCCTGTTGTGCATCTGTGATTTAATATATTAGAGCGTAAATGGACTTACATGTTAACCAAACGTCTGTAATCACACGAGGAAATACAACGTGAGATATTTCAAATGGAGCCACTGAATCTGTAACATGTCAAGGGCACATAGTCAGGAGGCATCACCCCCCCCGAAAATGACCGAATACAGCGTTTAATTCCTCCATCGAGTCAGAGTTGTTGTTCACCAGGGTGAATAAATAAAGTTCCATCCTAATGAACTCTATGAAATGTCACGTATTTACTGTACGACCATTCGGACTAATGCCACTGAATTCATATTTAAATTTTGATAGAAGAAATGTTCTGTAACCTTCAATACAAAATAAAGTATTAGTTTGATATAAGTGTGTGTGAGCTCTTTTTTTCTTCTTTTTTTTTATAAAGTGACATTTAAATTATTTCCACCTTCATGCCAGCAGATGGCAGTGTTTGCTCTCTTTGCAATACTGTGTGGTTGTCTGGAGCTGCATTGATTATATTTTTCAGAGCTAAAAAATACATTAAACTACATTTAATTTTCTTAATTAATTGTAGGTGATATTCATGTTTTTTGTGTAAATGTTCGTATGTAATGCTAAACATTCTTAATTGCTGGTGTTCTTTTTTACATTTTTTATTTTAAAATAAAAAAATAAAGTCTCAGGTAACTTCCTGCAGGAGGGGTGCTTTCACTGTCTGACGCTGCTGATATTCCTGTTCTTCCACCGTTCCAAAGTTTAGGTTAAAATCTGCGTTATCTTTCTTTTTTTTGCCCTATGGAGCCGATTTTGTGCAAGCTGCCCGAGGTTTACAAAATCAATATCTTCTACAGATGTCATCAAATTCATATTTTCTGTAAATTCGTCATCGATAACAGATCAGACTTCCTAAAGCCACAAGTGTGTTGAATAAATGATGACCGGTCTGTTTGTCCCACTTTTCAAGCAGGTCAGTCTTTCCACATCCGGCGGGTGACCCCCCCACCTCCACGTGGCTGGTTCGTCCTGCTCCTCTCTGGTACCGTTTGTTGTTGCAGTCGCCCCTTTAAATGGCTTCATTTAGGCCTCTTTCTTCATCGTCCACCAGGTCAGTCCGACCCAGACTGAATATGAAGTCATCGTCGCAGCGGGAAGTATATCAGCTGGTTTTAAAACATATTGATATAATATGATGACGAGGTATGAGAGGATGCTCGATGACGTTCGAGATCTGGAAATAACAGTTGACCTGGATTTCTACATACGCAATTTAATGTGCCGAGATCAAATTTCATCCTGAGATGTTTCTAAATAAGTACTTGGAGGTCATTAGTCCAGTGCCTCTGTAATAACCACCCCCCACAAACATAGAGTTATCTTTCCAGATCTCAAATGTTTAGGAAGTGATTAGGTTGTACAATTGTCTTGGCACTTGTGTTTGTCTAAATCAGCACCGTATGTTCCCATGACCCCGATTACTTCCTGTTGTCATGGAAGGCAGATAAGCGTTGATAACGGCCGCCATTAAAGACATCATTTGTATTCGGTGGTCGACTTGGTGCCCAAATCAGAAGATTTCATATAAAAGCCAACCAAAGAAATAGCTGGATTTAAGATTGTGTACATTTTTAGCTTTTGCTCCACAGATGGCGGCGTATCTCGACATCTACAGGAAAGACTGCAATCAAGATGTTGTCATTGTGCCCTGATGATGAATCCTAATGACTTTGGTGATGCTCTTCAGTTATTTCTTCTTCTTCTAGCGCCACCATGAGGTTCACATTTGTGTTTGTTTTTTTTGCGTAAAAAAAAATAAATCCTGACAACTGCCAGAGGCATCAGGTACAACATTCATGTTCCCCTGGGGATACACTCTAGTAACTGTTGATCCCTTAAAGGGCCATACCAGTCTAATTCTGATTTATCTCCTTTAAAACTGTTTAAAAAAACACTCTACGAAACTTGTAGTTTGTCTAAGTCTTGAAGCTAACTCGCTGAATTTATGTAAGTCAACCTTGTGAAAATCACTGCGTTGTATTTTATATTATATTACCGTATTATCCATCCATCCATCCATTTTCTACCGCTTATCCTGTATTCAGGGTCGCGGGGTATTACCGTATTACGCTAATAAAATCCGTAAAAAATCGCGTATTGATTTTAAAGTCTGCGTCCGAAGCTAGAAGCAGGTTCTGGGTGCGCTCGTTGTAAATGTCCGGCTGCTTCCGGTGTACGTAAGTAAATCAGCACGAGCCTATAGTTCACACAGGCGCGAAGTCTTAAACTTTTAGCCAATCCGTGACCTTCTTCTTCTACTTTGACCCCGCCCCTCTGAGCTGTCAATCACCAGATAGCCGTTGGGCCTAAAATCGTTTTTTCTCGCTAGAAGGAAGATTTTTAACGACGAGGTGAGTTTAAACGAAACATGACGAACATTTTCAGCTACATTCTGGATCGTTTATTGAATCTGGACGAAACGAAAACAAATAAACGATGTAAAAAATCACGTATTTTTTGTAAACAGGGTAAATGTTTATATGCTAACAGTGCATCAGTGGTTGATGTTGCTAATGCTAACGCGCTAACCCGTTACGTCAGCACGTTAGCATTGCCATTGTGAGCATGTTAGCACGCCGATGTTAGCATTTAGCTGCTCTGTGGCAGATTCGTGGGAAGTGGGCGGAGATTGGTGGCTACTAGCATCATATTTTGTTTCCCAGGAGGGGAAAAAATCGTATTAAAATATAAAAAATGTATGTTTTTTGTAATTCGTTGGGTATATAGTTAATTTTGTGCATGGTTTTTATTTCAGCTCCACTTAAAGTTGCTGCTCATTTGTTAATTCACCAATTCAAGATTTATTTATTTTTCAATTTACAGTAAATTCAGCCCCTTCATGCAACACACACATTTTAATTAGAAAAAACAATATTTAGACTACTAGTTGGTCATAAACATGTACTTATACACCTTGACACACAAAGTATGTGCATTGTCAGAATAATCTGAGTCATTTTAAATCAGAAACATTTGGCTCAAAGCCTGAAATGTAACCTCCACAGAGCGGTTAGCGGTTAATTTATCCGTTAATTTCCACACTGTAGCTACTTATACACTTCTTATACGGGGGTAATGTCTACAAGCCCGGGCTGCGGTTCAACGAGGACCAGCGCCTTCAGTACATGCGAACCAAAATTAGCCAACAGTTCTCAGAACTGTCACGGTGTTGCTCCACATTGTGATACTCTTTAGTGTTTGCACAGCGTTATATCATTGTTTGCTCAAACAGCCGCCTCACATTTACACAAGCCCGACTCTCTCCTGCTGATGCAACGGCACTGAAGACGAGTCCGACGTTCCCGCCGTCTGCTTTCTAGACGCTTTAATTACACTTCATCAGGTTGTGTGTGTGTGTTGTTCTCCCCCCCCCCCAACATGTTAGCATGCAGAGAGAAGGGTGTGTAACACAAACCCTGAATACAACACTGTACTTAACTTCACAGGGGTCAAATAGGAGCCATATATATTTATATATGTATGTATGTTTATACATATATATATATAAAGAAACGTGAATTCCATATGTGCCAGTTGAGCAAAGGTTACTCTGTTGCCTAAGAAAAAAAAACCTTGTTTGCATTAGTCACGCCATGCAAGCCTCGCTGAAACACGCCGGGCTGCCATTAATCATGCTTTTTCAAGGAAACTTCTTCCCGAGAGTCCGTGCTATATTTGAATTGGCTCCACTCTCAGGTGCAGAGTCCCCTGGCTCTGTGTGAACATGTATCTAAATCATCTGCTCGCTGCCCCGTCGCTGCGCCCCCCTGCTGCCCCACACACACACACACACACACACACACACACACACACACACACACACTACTTTCCACTCCTATGTTTACCGCGTGTAATTGAAAACGAGCTAATTTCACGCTCAGTGTGATTATTCTGTACGCTGAGTGAGTCCCTCACACATGTGCTGTAAATTGAAGATGACTGTGTGGCATAAAGAACATGCTTTAATATTTTGTATTTTATATTTTTGTGACTGTAGGGTGTTCTTATTCATCCCTAAGTATAGAAAAAGTAATATTCTGAGAGTTCAGATGCTAAAGAAAAGCACATAAACAATAATTGACTCCAACTGAGCAGCAAAGAAACACTGCATGCTTTGCCTGCGGGGGGTCCGCTCAAAGCAAACTTGAAACAGCACACACACACACACACACACACACACACACACACACACACACACACACACAGAACACTATAACCAATAACAATGTGCAGCACTGTAGCGGTCCAACAAGACTAACGGGGGGCGAGTTGTGGGCAGAATGGATCAAATGGAAATTAACTGTTAACTCGCACAGCTTTGTTTTAATATTCAAGTCGCATGGAAAGTCAAATCATATCCATCATACTGTGTGGTTATGTATGTATGTATAATAAGTAGGAATTATCCTCAGGGGACCAAGAATGTCTGCAGGAACATTTCGTGGCAATCAGTCCGATAGTCGTTGAGCCATTTCAGTCTGAATCTCATCTATAGTCACACCAGACGGGATCATATGAATTGATTAATGGTGAAAACATGCAACATCCCCTGGAAGTGATGCAAAGCTTCTTATGTGCTATGATGCTGTAGTGTCACACACACACACACACACACAAACACACACACACAAACACAAGGGATTTTGATAAATGACATCCCATTATAATCATTAATCGTTGTGATCGTCTCCTGACATCTGTGGGCTTCAACAGCGGCCATCCGGCTAGTCGTCCAAATGAAAGTGTGGAAAACGAGAGAGGGTCAGTGACCTGCATGTACATGTATGTGGGGGGGGGGAGGGGGGTTTATGACCTATCAAGATGGTGAGTGATCTCCTCTAATGGGTCCCTATTTCATAAAGAGCTCATTTAGTTAATCACTTCGGATTTGATCAAATTTATAGAGTTGATGCTATTGTCCATTTCAGGAAAAAGCAGAGCAATTACATGAAAAAGCCCCCGAGGCCAAGATGTCAGCCCTCCAATTAAAAAAGCCCAGAAAGCCGAGCCGACAGTCAGGTGAATTATTTTAAAGATAGTTTTGTCCCCGTATGTATTTGTCCTCTCCTTATCGCTCCGTATCCCCCGGGATGAAGCGATCTTGTAATCCTTCCGCATCGCGGCGTACGTCCGGGCTTTACATCGCGAGCATTAAGAGAAAAAAACAAAACACATTTCATTAGATCGCTGCAGCTGTACGTCGAGTTGGACCTGAGCCTAAGAGGATTGTGGCCGTGTTTATAGCATACATGTTAGAGCACACATATGACCGGGTCAAGCTGCTTCATGGCAGTCCTACATCGCCGCAGAGATCGCAACCCCAATTTCTTTACCTCATCAAGTCGCCATCTGGACTTTCTGGGCATTTTGGGTCCAAAGCTCCTTATGGGAAAATACTAATAAATTCCATCAGCCTATACGTCCGTGGATGTATAGTACATCTATGTGGGGGTAATCCTGATTAAAGAGCTTGTTTGGTGACCAAAAGACAAGTTGTACTTTGCTGCACTGCATTTTTTAAATTCACGTGAAGCCTAAAAGAAACAATCTCCACTTTTACATCAATTACTTCCTTTATGGGAAAGGTTGACATTTTGGGAAATGTAGCTTGCCTTCTTGCAGAGAGTTAGAGGAGAAGATCGATACCACTCTCCTTAGCTTAGCTTAGCATAAAACATGGAAACAGAGGGAAACTGCTAGCCTCGCTCCTTCAATGGTAAAAAAAAGAAATAGCCAAATAACGTGCTGGACCATTTCCAGTCACTAAAACCACCATTTATCATTTTAACACATGATTAAACAAACAAGATATAAGTTGTTAATTAGTGAGATTTAGAGGTAGTTTTTATTTTTACATATGGCTTTACACTATTCCCTTTAAATTGCATTGCATGCATTTGTGTCCATACGTTTGTTTTGAATGTATGTTGTGTGGAAAACGTTTCGGATCGGCTCTGAAAACCCTTTTACGGTAAACGTCGTACCTTTCTTCCCTCTCATTTCCTCCCATGGCTTCAGCTCTGAACTGTGACATAACATCCCGGCTCAGAACGGGAGCGCATGGTGGGCTCGGTGACGGGATTACGGCTCATTCTTCAGAGCGCTCGGTTTATTTTAGGGTCCGACTGGATAGAACGGGATTAGCATCACAATGAATCCATTGGCATCCAAACCCAGAGGTCAGCTCCTCCGTGGCCTTTGACATTTGAAATGTTAATAAATCCCCCATCTGTGTTGTGATAGCTAAACATAGATTTGATCAGCTGTCGTTCCGGTGAGGTGTCCCGTTTTTTTGATAAGTGCCGTGCTGTTTTACAGACTCTGTCCTGGCGTTACATTAGTTCTGCAGGTTCTTTAGAGGAACAGTTGCTATTGCAGTCTGTATCCACTGATCTCTGCATCCGATAGAGCTCATGTTCCCCGCTCAGAATGTTACGCAGGTAGCTGCAGCAGAATGCGAGATTAGCTTGTATGTCAGAATGCTTTCTGGTCTGTTGGACTCTAAATGGACCTGTCAATCAGCAGGTAAGCCCCGCCCCCTAAAGCATCCCCTGCTTTCTGGTCTGGTGGACTCTAAATGGACCATAATGTACTAAATGAACATCATGCTGGATTGACGAAGACTTGAAACTAGAGATTAGTGTTGTCACGATACCAACATTTTGGTACCGGTACCGGTACCAACATGTGTTTCGGTACTTTTTGGTACTTTTCGATACTTTTTCAAATAAAAAGTGAACGCAAAAAATGTCATTACTGACTTTATTTTAATAGAAAATCTTAGAACAGTAACATATTAATCAGCAAATAATATAAAATACCACAAAGACAAGCTTTTCTAATGCACACAATTTTAAAAATGTTAAAATATAAATACAATAATATAATATAAAATATAATAATATAAATAAATCAGCTCTTTTTTTTTTCTTCCAGAGCTACTTTTGTTAAGAGTGAAGGGCGGTGGCGCTTGCTTTTAGCACTGAATGTGTCTTTTCTTCCTGAGTAAATGACCTGTCGTTCCCTGAGCTCAGTGTGCAGGTCTGGGTGCTTGTCCTTTAAGTGTTTGGCTAGTCGGAGGTGTTTCCGCCGTTAGCCATGCATGTTTTAAACACCGTTTACACAGTGGTGCTTCGGCGTTAACTGCCTCGCTTTGCGCATTTGTTTTTAGCTAAAGTACGGCGATATCGCACTTCGCGGCGCTGGTTTGTCCGCAAGTTGCGGCGTGGTGACGGTGGCAGCAGCCATTCTCCTCTCCGTGCTTCGCTCTCTTGCGCGCGCTCTCGCGCTCTCTCGCTCTCGCGCTCTCTCGCTCTCACGCTCTCTCCAAGCTTTCCTCCTGCTCCGTTTGTTGTTCCAGTCTAACTTGCTAGCGGTTTCCTCCGGCTTGCCTTTTATCTCCCCAAGCTGCGGCTCGCTCCTCGTCCTCTCAGCTGTAGTTACAACGCGGTGACGTCACGTGGCGAGTTCGCCGCGCTGTTGCGGGCACTGCCGGCGGTGCTGCAAGTACCGGTCCCGTCCAAATGCAATATGGTACCGTTTTAAATGCCTCAGTACCCCGGTACCAAATTAGTACCGGTATACCGTGCAACCCTACTAGAGATTGAGACCATAAACTAATGTTCATTTTCTCATAGACTTCCAATCGGACGTCTTTCTGCAACCGGGGGAGTCGCCCCCTGATGGCCAGATGAGAGAATGCAAGTTGAAGGCACTTCAGTGTTTGGCTTCACTTCTCAGAACTGGAGGTTGCCACCTGGGACAGAGGTACTCACACACTCACTGATTGCGTGATCCCCCCGATGTAGATAATAAT
Organism: Eutrigla gurnardus; assembly: GCF_963514095.1. Lineage (NCBI taxonomy): Eukaryota > Metazoa > Chordata > Actinopteri > Perciformes > Triglidae > Eutrigla > Eutrigla gurnardus. The sequence goes on from NC_139930.1 coordinate 17,366,373, forward strand.
AATGCATTTAAGTTGAAAACATATAACAGGTCCTGGAGTTTTGATTGACTCATACTTCAGTAAACAGAGTTGCAGTAATCCAGACGAGAGGTTATAAAAGCATGAAATAATCTGTTTAAAAATGATGTCACTTTAAGGGGTCAAAGGTCAGTAGGGGCTGACAGTGGAAAGAATCTTTGGCCTGATGGTGTGGAAAAACTGATTTCTATTTTTGTTAAACAAGCGGATACAGAATCTAGAGGATTTCATCACAATTTAAAGAACAAAAGCACCAAATACCAGCGCAGACAATATGCAGAGATGGGAGACTGAAGGCTAATAGTCGACACCATCCGACCATGTTCACATATTTCCTCTTTGAAACTGCACCAAACCACAGTTTCTCTAATGCCGGCCTCCGAGGAGCAGTTTGTGGCTTGCTGTCGAAAGTTTCCATTGCGTTGCCTGAACGGGTCACGAGCTCGAAGCCTGAGAAGTTTGCTCACCTCGGTGGGAAACGTCGCTGTCAGATTTACCTTGTTTTTAGGAGATAAACTCAAAATATGTGAGTAAAAAAGGACATAAATGTCACAGAATAAAGATTAAATCTACAGTATTTGCAGTGGTGAAAGTCACATTTACTCACGTACACTTTCACTTTTCATTTCCTTTTTTTTAGATTGTTTTTGCTACTTTATATTTCTCACCTTTTTACTACTCAAATACATTTGTCTGAGCACTTTTATGGCTTAAAGTTGACACAGATTAATGATACAAAACATTAACAAATAATGATTTACCATTATGGATAAAGATAAGAATTTATTGATTTATTGAAACTTGATTAAGTTTGCAATCTAAATCTACAAACCCAGCTGTAGAGCAATAAAAACATTACTGCATCACTAATTATGATCTAATCTTATAATATTATTCTGAAACTGGCCATTCTGCTTAAAGGATACTTTTGTACTTTACATATACTTTTGTTTTTTAGATTATAATATATATATATATTATACTTTTTTTAAATGCAGGACTCTAAAGTCAGTCTTTTTTTGGAGGCAGCGGAGATTCTGTTGTTGTTGCCCTTCGTGTTTTGACCCGACAGACTAGTTTAATAAATGAAACCCTTAATGGAATCACAGTTTATGATCCGGCCCTCTCTCAGCGCTTCCATCCGCACACTTCTGCTAATCAGAGCTGATGTCATCGCGGCATCGGCGGACCCCGCCTCTTCAATTACCCAGAGGCCCATATCACACATTAGCAATTAGATAATCGCCCCGAGCTTGATCTGGGAACCTCGTCCGGAGGCAGATTTACCGTCCACTTACCGTCCACGCGCCGCAAAACTCAAGTATTTTCACAACGTCGAATATGAGTGATGACTAGATATGCAGCAAAGTTCATAAATCATTCGTTCCCCATAGTTATGGGCTGAACAGGAAGTATAATGGAGTCCTGCTGTGAGCAGCGGGCTACATTTTTGTCAAATTAGCACCATTCAAATATGTTGAATTACCGGTGGCAACGCTCCATTATTTACAAAGTCCAGAAATGTCCAGAAAACAAAAGCCCAACGTTCTGAGAAAACACACACACAGCTAATTATTATGCAAAATGACATCGCAGACACCATATGTTTTGTGACAACCTGACCCGAACCAACCCGACCAACGAGGCAGAGTGGTGGATCACGTCTGAAAAAAGACACCAGGATGGTCCGATGATGTCATTCTGCCTCATAACTAGCCATGTTGGTTGCGTATATATGGGTTTTTTTTGGAAAACAATGGGTGTTTTTTTGCTTTCGGGGTTAATTTGTCGGGACAAATAAAGAAATCGGGGGTTTTCCTAATAATGGGCCGTCGGAAAGACAACGGACATTTCCCTGAATTAGCTGTTATCCGTTAACAACGTGACCATGGATGTAAAGACAACCATCACTGGATTACTTTGATGGCGAAGAACATTTTTAAAAGCACGACGATTCAGATGACGCAACTTCTGAAGTTAAAATTAAAAAATGTAAATGTATGGATGTTTATTGACATCTGCAATCAAGGTTTTAAATCACCTTAATTGCCTCCCAAAGCTTCCTGAGAGCAAGTAATGAGTTAATTGAATTGAAGAGATTATCTGGTTCTCCGAGGCTGCTCAGGTTCAAGGACCTGCAGTCACCTCCGTCGGCAGTTAGCATGATCAGAACACACGATATCTGCATCTCAGACGCCACACATTGCTCCGGCGAGAGCCGCTTAGTCAGGAGAATGGCCCCGGGTTATTGATTAACCAATGGCAGTATTTACAGTGTGCACACTTCTGCAGGGCGGCTTCAGGCCATGTGACTTCTGAAAGTCGTCTTACTCCACCTGAGACGTTGTTCCTGGCCTGATCTGCTCTCCTTCCTCTCCTAAAGAGTCACACGGCTGCACAGCTGGAGGCGTCCCAGTGTCGAGCACATGTTGGTCACAGATGTCATTCCCACTGGTGTGTTCACTGTAATTCCCCGGTTTCCTTGAATGCAACTTGGCTCCATTCCAGGAGGCAAATATGTGTCTGAGTCCGTGTTTCAGCCTTCAGGCGGTTCCTGTCTCGTTACTAGTCAGAGGTAGCCGAGTAACTCGGTGAACCTGCTTCCTGGAACCCATCAATTTGCCAAAAAGAAACAGATTTGATTTGTATCTCATGTCAAAGATAAACAGTGGAACTTTTCTGAACGGCATGAAAGCGTTCTTTCAGAACGTCCACTCTTGGGTGGAGAATGTAAGGGAGATAAATACTGCTGAAACGCGTCTTATATAAAGTGAATAACGAGCTTGTCTGGAGAGACGATCGACGGACTTCGACCCCCAATTACTTCCCTGAGATCTCGTTCTGAGAGGAGCTCATCAATGCTTCAGATACAGCTGTTAAATATTAACAGGCTGCTGTACAATCAGGTTTGTGTGTGTGTGTGTGTGTGTGTGTGTTTTAAAGATAAGCCGTCTGAACCCGTTGCCTTATCTTTAAACCTCATCCTTTAGGGCTCTGTAACCGGTGCGACTACATTACAGCGTCTGCCCTGAAAGAGGAACAACTCTGCTTCTTAAAGGACCAGAAAAGTCAAACATGCATTTATCATAAGAGGAATTCTTAGTTTGGGCGACTTGCTTTGGCTGACTGACGGGAAAAATAGCAATATTTCACTGTAATGGCTTCAAGCAAAGCTTCTTCTTCACGTATGATTTACCTCATAATAATCTGGACCCACTGGATCACCCAGATTCCCATGATTACGAGCATTCAATCACAGTTACAGCAGCTATAAAATCTCCACCTATAGTCTCTTAAAGCTAACGTAGCACAGGAACACAAAGTTTTGCAAACATCAAAACGATATGAACAAAGAAAGCAACAGATCAACCCATGACCGTGTCCGATTGAAAGGTTTATAAACAAAAACAACTTTCGGAGTTATAGAAAAGTCGGGTTTCTACGACTTTGGTTTACGTTTTGACTGGAAGTCAGGAGGTTTTGGAGGGAAACCTTGATGGACGTTCGGTTCAGACGTAGGCCGGATGTCGACAGACGTTGGCCGGATGTCGGCTCCTTTTATGTCATATTTGTGTGTCCACACAATTCGGCAGAAAACCAGAGCAGATGTGGTTTTACTGGTCAAAGTTCCTCTCATCTCTGGTACGACGGTCACGTTCCACGCAGGTTTCAGCTCTTCAAACATCAACGACGTCTCGCTGCACAAACCAACCAAAACAACCCGGTATCTGTTCTGATCTCCAGGATGCTGGTCCCAGAGGTTAGACTTGATGAGGATCCAAACGTAAGAGGAAGCTTAGAAGAATAGATTCATAGTCATGTTGACGTTGAACCGCCCATTAAACAGCGTGCATGAACATGAATCTCGTTTCCAGATGTGATTCAACGTGATTACATTCAACTCGGTATTAATATTTAGCCGTATTATTATTTGCCTCCAGGTTCCACACTGAGATCGGACCGCCTGAAAGAGTTGAGTTCCTCAAAGCGCTGCTGGAGAAGGCCTCGCCAACGGGATCTGAAGGTACGTGGATTTAAAACCCGCCTTTCATACTTTTAAAACATATTGATCACTGGTCTTATACGATCACTGAGACGTAGACGACATTTTGGAATTTTTCTAAAATTTTGGAAAAAAAAAAAAAAGATTTAGAAAATCATCAGATAACTCACCATTTAAAGCGTTAGCTGCCTGAAGTGTGTTAGAGGGAAAAGCAAGGGATCATCATCTCGGGAGCATGAATTTCTGAATGAAAATTGTTCATTCCATCCAATATTAGCAGCAGCTTTAATAATCCTAAAAACCAGACCTTGTTTCTTAAAAAGAAGTGTTTTATTTCCATTTTAACAAAGCCCAATACAGATTTGAAGCAAAACTTGGGGAACACTGGTAAATCTCAATCCAACCATCATGTCTGGGACACCCACAAAAAGATGAGCTTCAAATAAAAAAATACACCGAAAATAATCATACAACCCTGAATCGGGGCAAAGAAAACAATGGTGCATGTTGTCCGAGAACTATTTAAAAAAAAAGAAAAAGAAAGAAAATATTTTTGACGATAAGAAACAAAAAAAGGTTCATGCCAGCAGCTGTTGGAGAGGTAAATAAAATCTAGTAAAATAAGTCATATATGACAAATATAGCATCCATGACAACCTAGAATAAATGACAAATGTGCTAAATTAAATCTTAGATGAGTAACCTGGTCAAATACGTCTAAAACACATTTTTAGTTACAACATTTCTGCCGTGAAGGGAGGAGAATAATACGCACCAAACTAAAAAAATATATAAAATGTTTCCATACTGACAAATTTCTTTGTGTCCAATGACGTCAAATGCATCGTTCTACCTTTTTTTTCACAAAAGAGAAGTTGTGCCAAAGATGGAGAGAATTAAGTCAAATTTGAAAAGAAATAATCATAATTACATTAGATTAAGGTTATTATTATTATTATTGTTTATTTAACAACTAATTTGTTACACAAATATATATTCAACAGTTTAACTTGACAGCTATGCTGAGCATGAGTACATTTTGGGGGATGGAAATAAAAAATATATCTCAAGTGTTTCATGGCAGGTTGATCTATATTATTAACGGCAGACGTTATAAGTGAATTATTGATTTTTTTTTGTACGTTTCCACGTCGGTGAGACTTTATTTAAAGTACTTTCTGATAATTATTATTACACGCGTACCGTTCACTGGGACTTTTTAAAAAGCTAGAATAAAAGAAGCGGGAAAAAAAGAAAAGAAAATGTAGTTTAGCTGCGGCTACATTTTATTTCTGTCAAATACTCCACTGGCACACGTCGTCCGTTCTGAAAATCTGAAATTAAAGACTGAAATGAGCCGATCCACCCCATGTAAACAGTGATTTTCTGATACAGAAAAATACTAACTGGACAAAGTATATTGATCTTTTTCTTCTTTTCTTTTAATAATAACAATATCCATCAGCTGAAAAAACTGCTTTAATATATTCTCGTGTGGGAACATATATATTTTATAACAAAATAAATCTATACCTGTTGTTTTCGTGGTGATGGATAGATAAAGGGGTTTTTACAACTTCCCATCATGCCATTCTCTGAGTTCTCTCTTTGTCCGTCAAACAAAGAACCGCTCTGTAAGAAATATATTTGTGACTGATCAGCTCAAATACTCAAAAAGGGCTCCGCCTGAGAAGAACATTAGTTTGAAGCAAAAGAAAAAGGACTAATAAAATACTCATCTTTTCCATCTTTTTACCAGTTGTTAAAGTAATTTATAATAAAGTTTATGTTGCTATTATTTTTTTTAAATCATAAGCAGGTTGTTTTTTTGTTGTTTTTTTTTACTGTATCTTGGCATTTTGACACAAAACATCCTCTCGGATATTTTACACAGGAAAAGATACTTTTCAAGCGATAAAACAAGCTTATATGTCGGGGCTGCAACAGAAACACAAATTCTGAAGAAATAATGGAGAAAGAATTGCATAGCAGATCAGAATAGAACTCAACGGGAACTGATCCTTTTTTTTTTTTGGTATGGTGCACGTAGATTCATTCATATGTACATGAAATATTAAGTCCATTCATAGTTTCACCTGCCAACAGTAAAGATCAAGTCTGAGCTATAATGCTCAACAGTGAGAAGGAGGAAGCGTCTCGTCCTCGCTGCTCTTCTCATCAAAGTCCATAGGAGTCTTTAAAAAAAAAAAAATTAAACTTTGTTTTTAAAAAGTGCCATTTTGCTACATTTATCAGCTGATCCATGGTCTGCTACTGAACAGTTAACACAAGCAAATGTGTTACCCCCCCCCCCCCCCCCCCCCCATCCCCACAACGTCACACATTTTCCTGATTCTATGAGTTTTGGTCACATGGACAATCACACACACACACACACACACACACACACACACACACACACACACACACACACACACACAAATACACAGAAACACTTGTGCAGAAACACAGACACACACACAAAAAATGACGTGAAAGGAAAAAAAACCCAAAGTCGTGGCCGGTGAGTACAGTTCCATCTGAAGAGTTCATCGGTTGCGATTAGACATTCCCGGCTGGTAAAGCTTTGAAAAAGAACAAGCACCATTAGGAAAAGGCCTCAAACGTCCTCCGCCGTCGGACAGTTCAGCAGGTGACCGCTCCATTCTGTGCTCCAAGCAAGAGACATACATCTACATTCAGACTGGCCTCGGGCTCCTGGTCGGGAAACGTCTCTGAAAAGGTTCAGGCTCTATTGTCTTTTCCCTTCGATTTCAAGTCTGAGTTCGGCAAGCTGAGCCTCCTGTTCTCTTTCTGTGTTAAACCCATGGAGTCTGAGGTCGTATCTCCAACAACCCAACGAGGCCTTTTTCTTCCGTGTCCGTGTGGAAACGTCCCGGTGGGGGGCGGGGCTCACCGTCTCTGCTGGGTGTACACCGGGTACGCTAGCGTCACATTCAGAGAGTCGTTGTGCTGGACCAGAGACGTGTGCTGGTAGTGAAGTACGAGTTCCTTCAGCGAGCTGTACAGGTTGTACGGCTCGGCGAAGCCGTAACCTGAGGGGGTCTTGTTGATGACGCAGTGCTTCACCTCGCCGTCCACGCTGCAAAGAGAGACGACAACGGTCACCATCACACGGAAACACATCGGCTGGTTTTAAACGAGAGTCAGGCGCCCCGAGTGGACGTTAAAAGAGATTTCATTTGTCTGAACTTCTATGCCGAAACGTATCAGAAGCTTGTGTGAGGTTACAGCATATATATTGATATCCTTTGAGTATAAAATACACTCAGGAAGTACGTGGAGGTGATACGTACACAACGCTGCAGGCGTAGCATCCCGCCTTGCTGCTGTCTCGGACCAGGAATGTTCCGTCTCTCTTGCCCTGGAGGAGAGCCTCCGCCTGCAACCGGTTGATGTTGCCCAGCTTCCAGGCCCGCTCGTCGTGATGAGGAAGGTCTTCATCGTCGTCCACCATAGAATATTGACTAGAAGGAAACGACACCATGTAAGTCGTGATGGAAAAAGAGCCTCTTACGCTCGGTTAGTTTGTTTAAAAGCAGACACTCACTCTTCTGTGTTCTCGTTCTTGATCCCGAGCCACTCGTTGAGCTTCTTCTGCCGGACTCCCTTCTGGGTCAACCACCTACAAGAGAGGGAACGTTAGAGACTAGGACAGATCCCATTCATGTTCTCCAGAGGAGGGATCTCAAAGCTTCGAAAGCAGCCGAGGCACTGAGGGGAGCGCTGCACTTACATGAGATACTGGTCTCTGGTCTTGCGGAGCTGGATGAGGTCAGGCTTGATGCTGTTCATCCTCTTGTCGATCTCTCTGTAGTCCGCCGCCTGCTTCTTCAGATCTTCCTCCAGCCGGCGCTTGCTGTCTACGATTTCACTAATCCGGGACTTTAACTTCTCGTAGTTTCCCACAATCCTGAAAGCAAACGCACAAAACGTTGTCATTTTCAATTTCATCATCTGCTGACGTCGTTTCTGCGACGCATTCCTCGTGCGCTCTCACCTCTGGATCTCCTTGTCGTTGCCTTCTCGCCTGAACTTCTCGATGTACTCCTTGCTGTACCGCTCCTGTGTTTGGCATTGCTCCTCGAATATCTTTATAGTCTCATTGAAAGCCTCGATAGCCGTCCTTTTCATTTGGATTTCCTGGAAGCAGAGGTCCGGTGATGAGCACACACGGCATAACAAACATCTCAGTAAAGTGGTGACTCTGGGTCGAACTCACTTGTGAGGTTCTGGTGTATTCTTCGTAGAGGCGGTCGTACTCTTTGTTCTTCTCCTGGTACTGCTGGTGGTACTCGCACAGCTTCCTGCCCACCGCTTCAATGTTGTCTTCTTTCACCACCTGATCCTAAAGAACACAAACAAGTTGCGGTTAAATTGCTTGAAGGTGTGCAGTGTTGTGAGGTGAGCCAGGTGAAGCCGGGGGTCTCACCTGCTGGTGCTTGGAGACGGGATACAGCAGCTTGACGTCTAGCTTGGGGTTGTACTGAGCCAGCGACTCGTTGCGATAGTGGTTGATGAGCTCAACGACCGAGCTGAAGGTCAGCGGGTCCGAGAAGCCGTACTTCCCGTCCCGGTGGAATATCTTAATGAGCTTGTTGTTTCCTCCTTTCCTGAAAACAGAAACAGAAACCTGTTAAACCAACCGGGCCAAATAATGAATCAGAGATGGGTCGGTGACAGGAAGTGATGTCACAACTCACCTCAGAGTCAGAGTGTAGTCTCCGTGCATCTTCGTGGAGGCGTCTCGCACCAGAAAGGTACCGTCCGCCGTGTCCCTCAGCTTCTCGTTGACCTCCTCCCTGGAGATGTCCCCCCAGTACCATTCGGCATCCTGCAGCGCCATGTTGTTGTTCATACCGTTGTTAGTCACAGAGGTGGGCTTGGGTGGCTTCGGAGGTAGAGCTGAGGAGGAGAGGAGGAGGCAGAAGGTAAATAAATGTGCAGAAATCCAGCTTTAAAGCTGCAGAAAACACAACTAGACACCAAATGACACGACGCTGAATTAATTCCAGCCTTGTGCCGATGCTGTGAATCGTCTTTTCTTTTTTTTTTTCTCTCTCCATTGATTGAACAGAGATGAAACCCCCCCTCCACTCCAGCAGGGAGGCGGTCACAGCGAAGCAGTGGGAGGGGAAATGAAGCATGAGTCAGGGAGAATGAATTTCATTCAAGAAAAGTGACTCAATATATGGATTTTCATGCAGGGGGAAAAACGCCTCATTATGAATACAACACCGGGATTGTGGGAAATGAAACTGAAAGGTAAATACACACTTTTATAGGAAATAACCAGATTCTGTGAGATAATTACATCCTTTTTCCACTGCAGCTTAAAGGCAGCACTCAGAGATGTGTGTCGTTTTAACGAGCGCCGCAGATCTGAAATAGAAATTAAGTCTGCAGTAGAAACGAGCCGTAGCAGAGCTAAGGTGGAGGGCTATTTTTAACCCACAAATCTGCACTGCCTTTGTTCACTCCCTCTGCATTACCTCCCTTTCTGCTACAGCGGAGCTCGCAGGGCTCATTGAGAACGGGGGGGGGGGGGGGGGGGGGCAGCGAGCGCTTGCCAGACGGCTATGATTGTGACACGGCAGAAAATGCAAAAAGCTTTACAATCTGTGCAAAAAAAAAAGCAGCTTTCCTAACTCACAACCACAGTGCACGGTTTCCGCTGCACTTCACTTCTCTGCCTCCGATCTGATTGCATTTCCTCTCCAGATTGCAAGAATGTTTTTTCACTCTTAAACCCCCTTCGTGTGGACAATCCAGTCCCAACATTTCTACAGATAAAAACACCGAGCTATTTCTCCACACAGCCACCTAAACAGCCATTCAAAAAGCCACTAAAACGCAGCCTGCTCGGTAACGTGTTACATCACTCACCACAGCCAATCACAGAGGGGGTCTGTCACCAAGCACTCTAGCATCTTTCATTTCCTGAGTGATGAGGTCATTCTGAAAGCCCATTACCTGTTTGTTTCCCCGCTTCGATTCTTTACAGCTAAACTGGCGGGGGGAGAAAAACGGCATCATTGTCTCTGCAGCATCCAGCGTTACGTCCTAGTTAGCATCTTAAAAGCATCCGTCCGTTAGCCGAGGAAGAACCTGCAGCCTGTTTCCATGCTTCCCCTCGGTCATCCTCTCCCCCTCTCTCTCTCTCTGTCGAGCTGCTCGCTCTCCTGCAGGTTGCTCGGCCCCGCCTCCCCCCGCGTGTCGTGCGGTGGTTTAGTCCGGCCCTCTGCTGGCACTCAGACAAAGCCAGCTCTGCTGCTGCAGCAGCACGTACACAGCTAAATTATAATACTTGGCCCCGGTCAACGACACTCCGAGCTCCAAAATACGTCTGTAATCCCACAGCGTGACAACTCGGCATGACGGAGATAACTCGCTTTGATTTCCTAAGTGAAATTTAAAATAGACCTGCTTCTCGGTAAAGGTATTCAGGATTCAAGTGGAGCGCCGTTTGATTGGTCTCTGCGTGCTTAAACCTAAGAAGTAACTAACCCGAGCATATTAACAACTCACCAGCGGACCAAAACATATATAAATAAAGTGTGACCTAAATGCCCATTTCTTTAGAACATCCAGTAAATTAAATCTCCTTCTGTAGGGTGAAATACTTCAAATGTAAAGTAAACCTTCTCCGCTGTGGCCAAGCGCATACCATTCAGGAACGTTTGAAATATTAAGTCCAAAATGAATATCTTCCCTGAAGTCTGAAACATTCATCAACTTGCTTCATGAGCGCTCTGTGAGAACAGTTTAGAACAACTACACAGCGTTGAGCACCATGACGGGGACTTACAGAGAACACTATTGGTGTTCCAGACTTTTCCTAAGCTGGGTATTTGTGGTGTTATTGTTCCAGCCCGGAGGCAGAAGCAGAAACACAGCTCCACGACAAAAAGATGCAGAACATCAAACTTACGCTGCAAGTTGTGCATGTTCTTCTTTGTAGCTTCTCTTTTATTCCCAAAAGGTAAATTAAATCCAAAAGAGTTGATGTCAAGTCCTCCAGTAAAGCTCCATTTCATAGTTGATCAGTTTTTTTTTTTTTAAAGAAGTTTAAAAAGAAAGAAAAAGGCAGCAGCTTTATGTGACTCTTAATGAAATCCCAGTAAATCCGCTCGGCGTGAGGCAGGTGCAACAAGCGACTCGCTGACTGACTCCAGTTCCTGCTGCGAGTGTGGTGAAGGGCTGAGTCTCTCTCTCTACCTCCCTCTCTCTCTGTCTCTCTCGCTCTCTCTCTCTCCCTCCCTCCCTCTCTCGCTCGCTCTCAGAGGCTGCTAGCAGGGAGGCAGATAGTTAATGATTAGCTGGTCTGGTGTCTGAAAAGCAGCCACTCGTGCCCAGCTGTGTGTGTGTGCGTGTCTCTCTCTCTCCAGCTCTTTGGTCACTCCCTCCCTCCCCCCTTCCTCCCCCTCTCTCTCTGTTTGTAAAGGAGGAGGCAGTGGGGGGGGGGGGGGGGGGGAGTTCAGTCTTATGATTAACTTGCAAAGTTTCAAATATTTGCTGAGCTGGGCACTTTGAGCCAGGGAGGACATGTGGAGATCCAGGCGCAGGGAGAACGGGGGAGGAGGGGGAGGGAGGGAGGAGAACGGGGGGAGGGAGGGAGGAGAACGGCCCTAGAAACTGGAAGCAGCCCTCAGTTAACAAGCAGCGCTCTGTGGAGCAGGCCGACTTTCCAGCCAACCAAATCTAAGTGGGCCTTTTGTCGCTTACTTAAAATAGTCACGCAGTAACTGGGAGGAGACACACACACACACACACACACACACACACACACACACGGGTCATTCACAGAAACACATGTACAAGACCAGGAACGATGTGAACATCTCATGTCATGATTATTCTGGCCCCCAAAAAAATCATTTTGATTCTCGATAATTATCAAAATATGCAAAAAAACTCTTCAATTGGCACTAAAACACACTGGAATCACTTAAAATGTGCCATGTAAAACTATATTTTATTGCAACACAGATTATATCACATCTAAGCGAAGATTGTAAAATAATGGGATACATGTAAAAAAAAAAAAGAAACTGCAACACCTAGAGGCGTTGTTTATATCTATTTTTCTGTGTTTTCAAGTCCCCCATCTGGTCATATTCCCGATTATCCCAATAATCACCACGATCAACTTAATAATAATAATACATTATATTTTTATAGTGCTTTTGAAGAACTCAGCTTAATGTGAGTGTTTGTTGTTTTTATTCTGATCCATGATAAAATCCTATACCGTCCCATCCACCACCATGTCCATCACACAGAGCCTGTAAGGGAACGTGTTTACAATATGAACCTCCCAGTATCTGGATGAGACGGGTAACTGGAACCAGTTTGGCACACCTGAACTCCATCATATGTTTTACTGACTCCTGTGTTTATTTATATACGTGTCGAAAAAGAACTAAAAAAAAAAAAAGAAACGTTTCAAGGTTTGCGTTTCTTGACCGCCTGCCTGGCCGCCTTTTAAATCCCTCCATCCATCCCTCCAGCCATCCCTCCATCCATCCATCCCAGTGCCAAAGTGCTCCCCGCAGGTGCAAATTACTGACAGCTGAGAGTGGCCCATGCACAGGAACATTATAAATAGACCTAACAGGTAATAAAATGTTTAAACAGTCACAGCCAGTCCCCGGGCCAGCCAGCGACGTGCTTTTAACTAGCACTGTGAAAACATAACTGCCACGCAATGCACTGCACACACACACACACACACACACACACACACACACACCAGACCAGCTTCTTCTATGCAGACCACCAGTGCACCAGCCATGAAAACTGACTTTGTGCAGTTCTGTGTTGGACATATTAGCAACTAATAGCATCACATGTGAAGATGAAAACCATTTTCGTTTTCGTTTTCACACATTTTCCACACCTACACCGTTATATGATAGATGGAAAGTAATTTCTTTCATCATGCTCAGTTAAAAAAATAAATAAAAAAAGTCTTCTCAGCTAAATCCAAAAGCCATAAAGACACATAATCACAAGTTCCTGTGGAAACATAATGCAAATATGTATTACTAACAAGCTCAAAAACCTCTCACCGACACTGTGCTGCAAACAGGAAATGTGTTTCAGTTAAAACACTTGTATCCACTGACCTTTACTTTAATAAAACAGTCTTAACCTCCCCTGCAATGTCTGTATTTACCTCCACCGTGGAGCCCACGGCCCTCAGCTGCAAGTCTCAACATCTTTTCTCCGAGCTAGTAATAGTCCAGGCCTTAAGGGCGTTCAGTTCACATTCTGCAGGCACGTTCTACACCCAACAATACATGCAGCGTACCAAACCGCAGCAGCGCTAAGCAGTCCTGCATTTCATCATTCAATACGTTCTCTACCGCGAGCAGCAGCGTTCAAGAGTGTGTGGAGGACGGAAGTGGAAACCAAAAGTGGTTCAGTACCTGGAGCTGCCTGACTCTCGCTCCCTTCGCTGGTCACCAGAGCCTCAATGATCCTGATGTGAGCGTCCAGGCTGGGTTCACAGCTGCCGGGACAAACAAACGAGACAAGAAATAAATAGGCGAGTTAAATAAAGTTTGTGTTTCACAGGCCCAGGTGACCAGCCTCTGCTGCTCCGGTTGCTCTGCTGGCTTCAATCTGATGGTAATTCAGGGCTTAGCTACTTTAATTGCACAGCACAGCTGGTTAAGTAGAAAAGCCCCAACCTATATAATCGTGTGCAGCTAAAACCCCAGAGTGGCTGACAGACTGTACTGTGCCAGTACGCAGATGTGTGCGTGCACGTTTGAGAAGTCTTGTGTGTCTCGGTGTTGCATGACTGAGCCTGCACACTCTGTCTGAGCGTCTATCTTTGACATGACACCCCCCCCCCCGATCTGACACCCACCTGGTGGCCTGCTGTCTGAAAAACACGGGGCTGAAGATCTCGCCCAGGGCTCTGGCACTGAGCAGGTTCTTGGAGCTGTTTTGGCACACTCTAGAGAAATGCCTCAGCAGACAGTGGAGGGACAGCCAGTATTGGGGAGGCAGGCTCGGGGTGCTGGCGATGCGACGGAGTAGCGGGGCACATTCCTCAACACTCGCCACCTCTGTTGTAAACGAGAACGGCCGAGAGGTTAGTTAGACAGATGTGAAAAGTCATTCTGCCTGAGTGGAAGAGGAGCAGAACATTCAACCATGCAGAGATGGAAAAAAGAAAGCACGTCGTGTGCAGTTTGAAACCACAGAGAGATTGTGTGGTTGACAATGAGCGTAAGGTACACTGGCAGGTGATTGGCTGCTTAGAGATGCTAGAGATAAACTCTCAGGCTCCTTTTAGTTCCTATTAACCACAGATATCCTGTTTCTGGCCGAATGACGACAAGATAATGCAACATACAGAACAGTGTAAGAAGTGTGTGTGTGTGTGTGTGTGTGTGTGTGTGTGTGTGTGTGTGTGTGTGTGTGTGTGTGCGTGCTTGCAACACAGACACAGACAGACAGAAACTAAGCTAAGTAAAAGTGGAGAAAATACACTAATTATATACATTATGGTAATTTTTTTCTTTCATGTTTTTAAAAGAAGCACACAAAGTCGAAATATAAAAGTCTTCTTTGAGGGTGAAAGAGTACTGGCAGGGTCTTGTGGTTTTGTGTTCAAAGTACTGAATGTTCAGTAGCCGAGGGAACATGACGTCAGCACTTCTGCTTTACCGTACAGTAAAAAATGAAGTATGGTTGCATGTCTCACCTTTGGCAGTGTGGACCAGCTGAGCACATATGGCAGTGGGGACGATTGGCTGAGGAAGATCCTGCAGGTACCGGCGCAGACCATCACACAGGAGGGGGAGTTCCACCTGGTCCAGGTCTGGTGAGGGAGGATCTGAAGTACAACAAATGACACATATTTAAAAGACGCCTTTTGTGTTCAGTGAAGTATTTAATAACACGCTGCAAAAGTATTATCATGTAGATGTAGATGCAATCATGGATGAAATAAAGCCTTCAAATCCTGTGCTTCTTTATTTTTACAATACTGTAAAAGCACACGACAAGTCTTTTTTTGGTCACCTCGCAGACAATTGAATGTCTGTTATTTGACGTACTATACTAAGACCTTTCGACATCCTATACCATTACTTTTCCAATATGCAATCTATCAATCAATCAATCAAATTTTATTTGTATAGCACTTTACAATAGCCAGACTGTACCCAAAGTGCTTTACATCAAAGCAAAAATAATACATTAAAACAATACATAAGCATACATAAGTGCCACAGTGCTGCAAGAAAACACAGGAAAAGTGCTACTAGTGCTGCAGGGTGTTTGAGGCCCTCTAAAGTGCATTTAAGTAAAAACAGGCAAAATAAGTATGCCTAAGAGCAGGACTACCCTAGTCACAGTTAAATGCCAATCTAAAAAAGTGTGTCTTCAGCTTTGATTTAAAAAGGCTGAGGTCAGTAATGGTGCGAATGTCAGGGGGCAATCTGTTCAATCTCTGACTATTGTCATCTTTTTTTCAACATGCTAAACCATGACCTTTTTGACAAACTATACAATTACTTTTTTAATGATTTATGGTTGTGTTCTAGACCTTTAACTTCACTGCTTCACTTGGGGATTGAACCGGCAACCTTCAGTTTCCAAGTCCTTTGTGTAGCACACTGAGCTACCACTTTGATTGATGTCTATATATCTGACGTTGTCATGTGTGTGTTTTAGATCTTGAAATTCACTTTTCACTTTGTGTGTGAACCTGCAACCTTCACCCCCTGAATATTGTTTTTCTAGATTTCTCTTCAAAAATAGTCATAGCAAGTTGAAAAAAGGTAGAGTATATGTCAAAAAAGTATATGTCAAAAAAGTTGTAATATTGCAAGTCGAAAAAAGTAATGAAAAAAGTCATAGTATAGTATGTTGAAAAAAAGTCATAGTATAGTATGTCGAAAAAAAGTCATGAAAAAAGTCATAGTATAGTATGTCGGAAAAAAAGTCATAGTATAGTATGTGGAAAAAAAGTCATAGTATAGTATGTCGAAAAAAAGTCATGAAAAAAGTCATAGTATAGTATGTCGGAAAAAAAGTCATAGTTTAGTATGTCGAAAAAAAGTAATGAAAAAAGTCATGTATGTCGGAAAAAAAGTAATGAAAAAAGTTAACTTCACTGCTTCACTTGGGGATTGAACCTGCAACCTTCAGTTTCCAAGTCCTTTGTGTAGCACACTGAGCTACCACTTTGATTGATGTCTATATATCTGACGTTGTCATGTGTGTGTTTTAGATCTTGAAATTCACTTTTCACTTTGTGTGTGAACCTGCAACCTTCACCCCCTGAATATTGTTTTTCTAGATTTCTCTTCAAAAATAGTCATAGCAAGTTGAAAAAAGGTAGAGTATATGTCAAAAAAGTATATGTCAAAAAAGTTGTAATATTGCAAGTCGAAAAAAGTAATGAAAAAAGTCATAGTATAGTATGTTGAAAAAAAGTCATAGTATAGTATGTCGAAAAAAAGTCATGAAAAAAGTCATAGTATAGTATGTCGGAAAAAAAGTCATAGTATAGTATGTGGAAAAAAAGTCATAGTATAGTATGTCGAAAAAAAGTCATGAAAAAAGTCATAGTATAGTATGTCGGAAAAAAAGTCATAGTATAGTATGTCGGAAAAAAAGTCATAGTATAGTATGTCGAAAAAAAGTCATGAAAAAAGTCATAGTTTAGTATGTCGAAAAAAAGTCATGAAAAAAGTCATAGTATAGTATGTCGGAAAAAAAGTCAAAGAGTATGTCGAAAAAAAGTCATGAAAAAAGTCATAGTATAGTATGTCGAAAAAAAGTCATGAAAAAAGTCATAGTTAAGTATGTCGGAAAAAAAGTCATAGTTTAGTATGTCGAAAAAAAGACATGAAAAAAGTCATAGTTTAGTATGTCGGAAAAAAAGTCATAGTTTAGTATGTCGGAAAAAAGTTATAGTTTAGTATGTCGGAAAAAAAGTCATAGTTTAGAATGTCGGAAAAAAGTCATGAAAAAAGTCATAGTTTAGTATGTCGGAAAAAAAGTCATAGTTTAGAATGTCGGAAAGAAAGTCATAGTATAGTATGTCGAAAAAAAGTCATGAAAAAAGTCATAGTATAGTATGTCGAAAAAAAGTCATGAAAAAAAGTCATAGTTTAGTATGTCGGAAAAAAAGTCATAGTTTAGTATGTCGGGAAAAAAGTCATAGTTTAGTATGTCAAAAAAAAGTCATGAAAAAAGTCATAGTTTAGTATGTCGGAAAAAAAGTCATAGTATAGTATGTCGAAAAAAAGTCATGAAAAAAGTCATAGTTTAGTATGTCGGAAAAAAAGTCATAGTTTAGTATGTCGGAAAAAAGTTATAGTTTAGTATGTCGGAAAAAAAGTCATAGTTTAGTATGTCGAAAAAAAGTAATGAAAAAAGTCATGTATGTCGGAAAAAAAGTAATGAAAAAAGTTAACTTCACTGCTTCACTTGGGGATTGAACCTGCAACCTTCAGTTTCCAAGTCCTTTGTGTAGCACACTGAGCTACCACTTTGATTGATGTCTATATATCTGACGTTGTCATGTGTGTGTTTTAGATCTTGAAATTCACTGTTCACTTTGTGTGTGAACCTGCAACCTTCACCCCCTGAATATTGTTTATATTAAAGATATATTAAGATAAAATATCTTTTTATTGTTGTTTTATCTGTTTGTGAAGTTTTTCTAGATTTCTCTTCAAAAATAGTCATAGCAAGTTGAAAAAAGGTAGAGTATATGTCAAAAAAGTATATGTCAAAAAAGTTGTAATATTGCAAGTCGAAAAAAGTAATGAAAAAAGTCATAGTATAGTATGTTGAAAAAAAGTCATAGTTTAGTATGTCGGAAAAAAAGTCATATTTTAGTATGTCGAAAAAAAGTAATGAAAAAAGTCATAGTTTAGTATGTCGGAAAAAAAGTCATAGTATAGTATGTCGAAAAAAAGTCATGAAAAAAGTCATAGTATAGTATGTGGAAAAAAAGTCATAGTATAGTATGTCGAAAAAAAGTCATGAAAAAAGTCATAGTTTAGTATGTCGAAAAAAAGTCATGAAAAAAGTCATAGTTTAGTATGTCGGAAAAAAAGTCATAGTATAGTATGTCGAAAAAAAGTCATGAAAAAAGTCATAGTATAGTATGTCGAAAAAAAGTCATGAAAAAAGTCATAGTTTAGTATGTCGAAAAAAAGTCATGAAAAAAGTCATAGTTTAGTATGTCGGAAAAAAAGTCATAGTATAGTATGTCGAAAAAAAGTCATGAAAAAAGTCATAGTTAAGTATGTCGGAAAAAAAGTCATAGTTTAGTATGTCGAAAAAAAGACATGAAAAAAGTCATAGTTTAGTATGTCGGAAAAAAAGTCATAGTTTAGTATGTCGGAAAAAAGTTATAGTTTAGTATGTCGGAAAAAAAGTCATAGTATAGTATGTCGAAAAAAAGTCATGAAAAAAGTCATAGTTTAGTATGTCGGAAAAAAAGTCATGAAAAAAGTCAAAGTATAGTATTTTGAAAAAAAGTCATATTACTTTTTTTTTGTTCCATTTGAGACTTTTGACATCCGTCGGTCACTGATTGGAAACGTACTCGTATGACATTGATTGATATAGAAAAGAGAAGCTACTTACCACATTCAAAATACTGTCTGATTTCAAGTCCACCCCCAGCAGTGAATGTTCGGTATAAAGTAGGGTTATCCAGACCTGAAGACAGAACCGGTGAAACTCCAATCGTTACCTCTACTGACTTGAGAAACGCATGCAGTCAAACGTGGTGAACAAAAGAGTGGCGCTGCATGTCAAGGTGAGTGATGGTTTTGTTTGGTCAAGCTCACCTTTCCTCTCAATGGCTTCCAGCAGTCTGGCCAACATGGGTGGACTGGTCTCTGGGAGGGAGAACTGCTCCGTCAAGTCCAGCAGACAGAAGCCTGGAGGGACCACAACAGACCGTCAACCATTTTGAAAAAAGGGGGCTTCTTAGCCATTCTTCACGGGTCAACGCTTTGCCCTTTGATGCTTTCCCTGACACATGATGAATGTGTTCATATGTAAACAATGCAGGCGTAAAAGCCCTTCTGCCACCTGAAATAAATTACCTTGCATTGAATCGCTTATTGGACGAGTGAATAATATATCATAATGCTCTAAAAGATACTAGTCGATAATCACATGAGAGAAAGTAAAGCATCAAGTATTAAGAGTTGAGAAGTTTTGAAGATTTCTTGCTCTCGTTATGAAAAAGAATAAATAAAATCCAGTTCAATGAGCGGTTCTGAAAACCAGTGGCTCTGAGGGGATTTGACTCGCCCATT
The DNA here is from genome assembly GCF_963514095.1 of Eutrigla gurnardus. Taxonomy (NCBI): domain Eukaryota; kingdom Metazoa; phylum Chordata; class Actinopteri; order Perciformes; family Triglidae; genus Eutrigla; species Eutrigla gurnardus. Next base: position 17,385,726 of record NC_139930.1, read on the forward strand.
TCTTTCTGGAGGCGAGCGGTGACAATGACGATGATTTTTCAACACAGTCCGGTTACAATTCTACATAATTTCAGCAAATCCACAGAATTGAAGCACAACGGAAAAAATAAGTAAATGTGTCCCATAGACAATTTAAATGCTGTGCTAGCCCTCAGAAAGTTGTGTTGAACGTATTCATCTGAACCACCAGAGGTTGATTAGGTGCATGACTTTACAAACTGCTAAGAACTTCAAAAAGGAAAGCAGGTATGAGACCAAAGGATCGACTTTAAAAATAATAATAAAAAAAAAAGTATTTACAGCAGATTGATTCAAGAACGGGAGGTGCTGAGAACTCAAGTTAGGGTTTGGTGGAAATAAGCAAATACCCTGTGATATGAGGTAAGCCAGGTCTGAGCTTTTTCCAAGTTTTCCCTTTAGAACTTTGCACCCAGGTGTGGACATGAAAGGATGAAGGGGTTGGCAAGGATTTTATTTGGATTTGCAAAGGCATATTTTTGAAAGGGCACTTCACTGAAAGGCTCAACTGTTCAACGCCGAGTCTGCATTTTCAAAATGCTCAGAAACTATGAATGGAACCCTTTCTAGTAACCCATATTTTTCTTTCTTTCTACCTTAAAAATTATTGCGATTTTTTTTTTTTTTTAAATCGAGCATCTACCGTTCCCATTGATGCATATTGCATTGCATGCGAGTCATTACCCCAGGAACTACCCCTCTTCCACCACAGTGTTCAATCAAGCAAATAATGAACCACTTCATCCACATCCTCTTTGGCCCAGCACAGCACAGGCTGGGTGTTGCGTGTGAAGAGAAACTGGATTACCAAAAAAAAAAAAAAATCTTTCTAACCACAGCACACACACACAAAACTCCATGTAGGACAACTGGTCATCTGGAAGACATTATTGGAACTGTGGAGTGGGAGGGGGGTTTTCTCAGAAGCCGTGAACTCTTGAGATGGAACACCAGAGCTTCCCTAAATAGAGATGGAGACATGCGGCGCTGCCATCGCACACCTTGGAAGTGTAACCTTTCTCCCAGACAAGATATCCAACACGGCTGCCATTCTTCAGCCAACCGTTTTCTGAGAACCTTTTCACAACCTGAAGTTAAAATTAACACACACCTTCATATCTATGAAAGTTTTATTAACAATAATTATGTGAAACATCTATTTAGGTTTCAGCAACAGGTAGGTCTAGCGTAGAGAGCCTTTAAAGACACATTTGTTTGTTTATTTATTTCCTCCCATGTGTGCCGGCCCCTGAGAGACATGGGTCGGCCCCCGGAGATAGAGTTGCTTCTCGGTACTGTCCACCGATGGAACTGTATCAAGTAGCAGACGGAAATATGGGAGAAATGTCGGGAGCTATCGGTGATGATTTCTGAGATGCCTTGGCACGGGATCAAGGGGTGAACATGTCCCTGCTGGTCGGAGCCAATAACCATGGCAACGCGCACACACACACACACACACACACATAAATAATAAATTGAGGAAAAACATTTGTGAAGTTCACTTATGCAATGATGGATTTAACTAGATAGCTTTTTTTCGCTGCTGTCGAGCAAATGGGTAAAGAGGATTTTCCATCTCCATCATTTTTGGTGCATTTTTATTAAAGGTGTAACGATTCATTCGATTAATCGATGTGTCAATTGTCAGTCCTATCGATTCAGCTAAAATAAATAAATAGAATCAATCGTTTTGGCTTCACCAATAATCGATATAAATGCGTTTAATCGGATGAATCGTGATTCTTACTTATGATTAATGTTTTAATACGTTTAAGACACTCTCTCCTCTGCCAGCATGTAGTCTATTGAATAATGTTAAAAATAACTGAGCAATGTTTAATTACATTTTTGTATTCAGCATAAAATATTATGCAGGACTACTTTTTTATAGAATAGATATGTTATTTTTTCACCTTTCAGAAGAATACAGATAGTCTCGCTCGCATTATTGCATGTTGATTTCATGGATATGGAATTTTGGTTACAAGTTACTGAATCGAATTGTGGTTTACGGAATCGAATCAAATCGTTACAACAACAAAAAATCGTCCTTGAATTGAATTCACACCCCTAATTTTTATACAATTACACAGGCGTAGCTGAAACTCTGATTCACACCCAGAAGCACCCACGTTAGTAGCCTAATTAGTATAATCAATGCCCCAAACACACTTCATAATATTCCTACACATAAGTATGGTCTTTGTTTCGAACAGCTGAGTGTCTACACGTGATGAGACTCTTTCAAAGGAAGTTTGGGGGGTTTTTGTGGCAAGTAAGGAGAGTAAGGAGACCCTTGGACGTGTCTCTGCAAGCCAGCGTTTTGTTGGCAGACCTTCCCATGATATCCCAAAAGGCAGTCAGTCAGTCAGTAGTCAGTCAGTCAACCGCAAGGCGAGGAAGTCGACGCAGCTGCCGCTGGTTGTTGCTGCGGTGTGGAGAGAGGACAATCCCCCCTCGGCTGAAAGCGGTATGTCTGCACCGAACAAAAACTGCAGACTGTGGGCAGGACAGGCGTGGGGCTCCACCGACACACGCTAAAGATAGCACACGCTTCGGGTTAAATTTAGAGGGTCTACTCAAGTAACCGGCATTTTCAGCTTATACCATTTCTTCTGGTCTGAAAAAGCACGGCAGTAAAATAACCTCGGGAACGTACAACAAACCACACATTATTGTGCAATAATGTGTGAAAATACAATATTGCATTCTAGTATAAAAGTAGATTTGTATGCTGTACGGTGGCGTTAATGAACAGGGTGCAGCTGCATTAAGGCATCACTCAAACCTTCAACAGAAAAAAAAGGATTTGTTTTCATGAACACGCTTTAACATGCTGGTTCTATAAGTCAATGAATGACAGGCTTTAGTATGTAAAAAAAAAAGAAAAGGCAATGTCTCCTCCTACAGGGTAGAAGATGCAGTGCATCAGCAAAGCATCAGCCAATGAGGAGACTGTTGCTACAGCCTGACAATTAACCCTATAAAGCACAGACCATCAATGAATCACAACACCTCCGCAAATAATCAAGTCTCCTTCTCCCGATGTGCAATTAACATGAGTCAGTTTGTATCCGGCTGCATTCCAACACATATACTAAGTCTTTCCTACTTGTAGAGGATGCATGCAATGCTTTGTCAGACTGAGAGACTTGTATCACAGTCAGATTTAAGACATCCAAGTCCACACACACACACACACACACACACACACACACACACACACACACACACACACACACATCCACTCAAACCACAAATACTTCATTGTCTACATCAAGTTACAATGAGACAAGCTTATAACCACTTGATTACATTTTGGCATTAATTGCAATAATAATTGATTTACTACATAAAAAAACATATCAGGGAAGCAGATCTGAACAAGTAATCTGTCTGAAGGCAGGAACTAATTTGCATTTACATGTGAGCGTTTCCCACGTCGCACGGTCTCGACCCTGCCGTTCTCGTGGTGTGACGGGAGCGAGCGAGTGATGGTCACTTAAAAAAGGCCACCAACTGCAGTGTGGGTGGTGCACTGAAAGGGTGTGCTGTAGCTCTTTCCCCCGGCATCGCCGCCCAAGCACACCGACGGCGAGATACAAGAGGCTCTTTAGTAAAGTGAGAGCTTCTATTTTTAATAGTTCCCGGCGAGCGTTATGACCCACGCCAGGAAAATAAGATCCCTCCTTGATGAAATAAAACTGAGGCCATCCATCTTGCTGGAGGCCTTATGTAACGCCACACCTCCACACTAGCTCGTCCACATTGCCCTCCTCCCTGTCGAATACCTGCACGTATTTGAAATACCTTTTTTCTGCTCTGCTTCTCTTATCTCGCCTCCTGTCTTATTGCACCACGTCTTCAAGCCTATCAGCCTGTCTATCTCTCTCTCCCTCTCTCGCTCTCTTAATCCTGCTAGCAGACATGCCCCAACTCTAGTAAAGAAGATTTGCCAATTCGGTCTCTGCACACACAATGAAGTAATGAAACAGTTATGCATGCTTTCCTGCACACGGATTCTTTACTGGATTCATACAGAGAAATTGGAATGACAGCCTTTAGTTTTTATTGAGTCCTGAAATGACTTATCTTTACTTTGTCACGTCACATAATAGCAACATATTTATTTTTTTAAAGGGGGTATAATACAGCAGTTATGTTAGAATTAGAATATTTTCAACACCATCATTTTATAGACTAATAATTTACCGACAATGAAAATAAGCATTAGTTGCTGCACTAGTTATAGGTTGCCTGCTGCACTTTTAATGCTGTTGCTAGAAACACGAGAGAAGAATCAAGTTGAGACAAGCACAGAAGAAATTGATGACACTGAAAATATGTTTAAATAAATATATATTTGCTGCTACCGCTCATCCCCGACTAATGCCGGCAACTCTGCAGGGCAATGTCAAGCAACAAAAGAAATTCTAAAGCTGGTAATTATAATATACCTTCTAATTAGAGACATTAGCCTCACGCCTGCAGCATGCACGCTGATTACAGTGATGGTGTAAAAGAGCAATCGGCCCGGGTCCCCGTTCGGCGCGGAAACCTTTTATTGTCCAGCTGCATTGTGCACCAGGTTACTGCAATCAGCACTTAGCACAATACTGATTCATCACAAAGCTACAAATCAGTCTACCATGCAGTCTGTGCACGGAGCGTCCACCAAAAGAAGCGCCAACACATTCCTGGCCCCCAGCTGCCTTTTTAGCCCCACAGAGGAAACATGGGAGCAAATAAAAGCAAATTATAAAAACCAAAAACACTCTGCTTCACACTGACTGGATTTAAGTGATATGCGAGTGTCTTTTCTGGAAAGAAAGTACACTTGTAGTAGTGTTTGTATAGAATCTGAAATCTAAACTTGGAGAAAGTGGACAGTAGTGTCAGAAGGAGGCCCACGGAAGGAGAACTACATTATCTCAAACTCCAGCTATGCTGAGTCCTCTCCCGTCTCTTTGACTGCTCTCTTCCTCCCAAAACGTCCAACTTCCACATCAAACCATGTCTTTTGCATAAAATATATGACGTTAAAATCCACATTTTGCATTCAATCATAATGTTTACATAAAATAATCATACTCTACATATTCACCAGTCTTATTCTTTAACGTGAAACATTGATAAAGCTCAGACAGAGAAGAAGCCTGACGGCATCAAATATTTGTCTTTGACAAGACTAAACACGCCGGGCTGAACCATGTGGGAGCATGTAGAGAGAGTAACAACCAGTTATTCAAAGCTTTATCTCCAACATTAGGAAGAATGTTCACTCAGACTCTGCAGATAACAGAAGGTGGTGAACATTCTCAATATAAACATCCCACATTTACGTATGAATCAAATAACCAAAAGAGGATTTTTAGAGGGGTTCTTTCACTCGGCGGGGGCCAACACGTGGATCTTCTCCCAACTGAGAGGCCCAGGAAAGGAGCAACACTTTAATGTTTAAGAAAAAAAAAAAAAAAAAAAAAGGGCTGAGAGCTGGAATGAGGCGGAATAGTTTCCCAGCCCGGTCCTCTCCTCGTTCTCCCACATCTGCTGCACTCATGTAAACCCTTGTGGCTCTGAGAAGAGAGGCCCCTCCATTCTCCACCCCCCTCTACCAGAGCTGACTGTAGGAACTATCAAAACATTAAAAAAGGAGGAGGGAGGACAGAAGAGAAAAAAAAAGGAGTAGGAGGAAGTGAGAGAGGTCCCTTGGTAGTGGGCAATAAATCACAAACACTCTGGGAGCAACAAGAGCCCTGCCTCCATCGCAGAGCCCCTCTTCAAAGCCCCCTTGAGTCCCTCCCAATGCCCCCCCCCCCCCCCTCCTCCCCTGTACCCCATGCCTGCATCAGCCCCTCTAACCAAGCCCCCCAGCCCCGCTCCAGTCCTGATCCTTCAGCATACTATCGTTGCATGGACTCTTAAGCAAGCACAACCTCGGAGGCCCCTTCTCTCTTTCTCTGGAGGACACAGAGACTTTTCTTCTCCCGGTGCTACATTCACACTCGCCCCGGGCTTCGGCACTGCCACTCAACCACATCACGGGCCATTCACCCCCCCCCCCCTGTTCATGCAGCTCACCCTGCAAACCGCTGCAAAGAATTTCACAATCGCACCACAAAAGTGCAGAAATTCACCCCGGGCAGCTCCAGCTGCTCTTTAGGTGAGCAGAAGGCCTTAAAGCCGCAGTGTCTTTAAAAAGATGCAAAGTTTTTAATTGCAGTTCATAGTTGTGGTTTTCAGCAGCAACGCTTTTTTATGCAGCGATCTTGAAATTCACAGAAACATGCTAAATACATCTTCTTTCACATAGCTTGCTATAAAAAACAACTGTAAAGCAGTACTTTTATTGTTTTCTAGATGCCATCCAAACACTTACTTGTTTTAAAGGGAAAGTCTGTCTTTTGTTTGCCATCGCACAGAAAGTACAATAAAAGTGTACACCGTTTCTGCTTCTAATAAAGATGTCTTCCATTACACGCCGTATCATGTTAAATGTATTAAATTAGGGACGTCAAAACGAGGATGTGTCAGTATAGGAGCTCCTTGGAGTGTCGCCAAGTTAGACAGAGCAGGATCATGAAAAAGATGTATATTACCAGCTTATAAGCTAAAACAATGCAAATAAGACAGTGTGGGGACGTGGGATGCCAGTTATGATGGAGTTCATTTAACTCTTCCCTCAGGCTTTCAGAGCAATTTGCCTTAATCACCAGTATGGTGATCTAATCTTCTTTTCTCAACAGTGATGGGGGGGGGGGGGGGGGGGGGGGTACACTCCCTTAAGATGTGTCTTTGTGGGGGAAACACAGATGAGATCCACTGGTAACATATGGCTGCCCCCCCAATACGCTCTGGCGTACTATATAGCCTGGATAAACGCCAGCATTGTCTCTCTGGGACTGGGCTTGGTTCACATCCAGTGCAGCTGCACAGCTCGGGACACTTGTTGTCAAGGACCGCAACTGTTCCGCAAAATCAGCATCTTTCCCGTAACGTATTAAACCTGCATCCGGATCCGCGAGCCGTTTATGTTTTCATTCAACCATGGATTAGTCATCAACGGAGGGGGAGTCGGCTGGTTGAGGTCGGAAGCATTTTTAATTGCCTCTCTCTCAACAAGCCGATGACCCGCCAGCTAACGGTGCTAACGACGCTAACAGGACAAACTAAAACAAATGTACTGACAGCGCTAACAGCGTTTAGCGCCATGAGCTAGCCACATGCTCGAGTGTGTGAACACAGCTCGGAGAAGCTCGGAGAACAACACACACAGAGGGTAGACTGCTCAGGTAGACATTACTCCTCTATTTCTTTACATATCCTGTTATTAATGCTCTGAATGTTGTTTACTGTTCCTTTAAGACTATATGGCTTTATGTAGTTCACGTGTAAACATTTAAAACTATAGCTTTTTCGTGAAGAAGTTGAATTTCCTCATCCTAAATGTTGCGTCTTTTCAACATATTCTGCACAAAATCGGACTTTCTTTGCATGATTAACTTGGAAAAAATAATATAAAATACCAGCTTGATCAATAATAACTGAAACTACTCATTAATTATTATTAGAGCTGCAACGTTAAAATCCTTAAACCAATTAGTAGTCCTTGACAGGAAATTAATCTGCTACAATTTTGATAATAGAATAATCGTTAAAGTAATTTTCTGGTTTTCTAACATGCCTATAACTGTAAAGTGAATATATTTGTTATTTGAACATTGTTCACTATTTGCTGACATTTTGTAAACCCGCTACTGTTAATCAAGAAAAGTAATTGTCGGGTGATGGAAGACGGTTTTTGGAGCGGGACTACGTGGTTTTACGGTTCTGTGGTGTGGCGTTGAACTCACCTTGCTCTGAGTCCGAGTCCGCCTCCGACCTGAAGCCTCCTGGAGCTACAGGTAAGGGTCTCAGGGGCCTCGGCTTGGGGGTGGGGGGAGAGATCCTCTTCTTTCCTATAAACTCGACATATGTCCCAGGGAAGTCGCCTTTTTCCTGAGTGGTTTCATTTAAGCCTGGCAGCCAGCCAATCTCATCTGGTCTCTGTTCCAGGCCGTCGGTGTACCCGAAAGTCACCAGAGCTCCTTTGCTTACCAGCAGTATATCCCCCACATGCAGATTGATATCCTCCTCCCTCTCCTTCTTGTAGTCATAAAGGGCTCTGTACTGATATCCTTCAGCACTCATGTTGATCTCTTGGTATTGAGGTGTTTTTTCTTTCCAAGAATCAACTGGCAAAAGTCACTTTTCAGGTTTCTCCTATCCTAGTCCAGGGTACACATTTGCTAGTTCAAATAGTCGTCGTATGTGTACACTTCCAAGAAATCTTTCCAAGGTTCTTTGGAGACGACACCATCTAGCTCGTCTTCATTCTTTCACAGTTCCCTCCAAACAGTTTGCAGTTATCTCGGCGTGTTGATGGAATAATAGCCTCGCAGTATGTACCCATCAGTATATGGCCTGCAGCTGCAATCTTGAGAATGCTATCCAGACCTGCAAGATGAGACCAGAGGCCATTTGCAATACATTGCATAACACAATTTACAGCACAGCAACTCACCTCACAATTCTGTGATTATTACAAGAATACAAAGAAAAAAAAGATCATGTATAAAATATTGAATACAGTGATAGGTGGATGGAAAAAGGCCAGAAATTGTTATTTTCCTGGTTGATGGAATAATAGCCTATAAATTAGTATAGAAAGGAAAAGGAATAAAAGAACAAACAAAGCAAAAGATAAAATAGAGTATTCAGAGTAATAATACTAAGAATAAGAGTAGTATTCAAGTACAGTAAGTATATTATTACATCATACTACCTTTGCAACTCTGCTATGACACATGGGGAAATGATCATATTTTAATTAAATAAGATATATTTGCAGTGTGTTCAATAAAATGTAACATAAAGCAGTTAATTAATTGAATTATTACTATTTTTTGACTAACATATGGTCCAAATGCACTATTTGAATGGTGCAATGAGTAAATAGCTGTTGGGGTTAAATTGTACATTTAGAGTTCTGTTTGGCAAACAACAACAACAACAAAAATATTGCAAATGAGCATCATCAGTGACATTTTTGCAACCTTTTTTTTTGGTAACTTTGCGATCTTGTGGCTTTACAAACGAAGATATTAAACCTTAAGTTTTTATAGAGTCCAACGAAGTGACGTAACTTGGGTCGAAAAAAGTAAAAAAATAAATAAAAATAAAAAGTCGAGGTAGCAGACTGGTTACTGTTAGCTAACGAGCTAACTAGCGAACTGTAACCAGCTAGCTTACAGTAAGCTTATCGACTAGCGTTAATTAGCTGGACGTAATTACAACTTTAAAAAGTTGCTTATTACAACGAGAAGCAAACATCCAATGGTTAAGCAGTACATACATATACATATACATTAAGAAAAAAGTAGAAGAAAACTCAGTACGTGTAAGTTAACCCGAAGCTGCTAACTACATTGAGGTTAACGTTAATAAGAGACGTTATTACGTAGTTATTATAAAAACTTGTTTTAGACGTTTTGCTGACTACGTTAGCGATCTTGAAACAAGAAGGATCTCACATACCGAGTCTGCATGGGTCCACCACAGTCCGGAATCCACCGAGTCGGTTTTACGCCGTCCACTTCGTCAAAACTTCGCGGGTATTTAATCAATAAAAACGCCCGAACGGATCCTTTTTTTTTTACCGTCACGGGTTAAAACCAGAAACAACAACAGCAACAACAACAAAAATCCTCTACTTGCGTTTAAAATCCCGTTTTAACGGGCAATACGAACGGTTACAACCGCACACGGCTGCTCCACATAACGGCACGGTTTTCAACCCCCCCCCCCCTCCGTCCTGAACAAAAGTGAACCCTTCCCCTGAGCGGCGCCGCCTCCTCCGCCGCCAGCAGAGAGACGAGACGCAACCACGGCCGCTCATTGGCCCCGCGTCTCTGTCAATCATCAACGTCACTCAATCGGACCAATCACATTTCCGGACTCCCTCCGCACGCAACACACATCGAAATTACATAACTTTCTGCACGAAATGTTAAAAAAAAGTCAGTTCAGTGCTATGAACTCTGTTTTTTTGTGATTTTTTTTTTCAGAACGAAATGAAAACATCCAGGAAGCCACGTTTCATGTTATTTATTCATAACTTTTTGTTTCTTTTGGGGTAAAAAAAACCCATTACATTGTCTCAGTGTGGAAGGTACCAACATCTTAACAAGAGTCACCTCAAAGAGTCATCTGAGGGCGCATGACCATGAATGTGGGTGGCCTAATTATGGTCTGGCTGCTGGCAGAAAATCCCCTATCAAGTATAAACCCTACTGTCCCTGCCGGCTGTGCTAAAAGAGGCTGTAAGCAGCTTTTGTGCAAAGGGGGTAGGCCTCTCTCTGAGTGTGTTCTGCTGTCAGATAGTCATCAGTTGGCCTTCACCCGGAGAGAAAAGAGGAAGGAGCGTGGAGAATATGTGGTGTGAAATCGATAGCAGCTATAGGAACTTCAAACTGCTGCTGCGGTGCTGTTGGGAAGTGAAATGCACTTTTGACGTCTTTCCATGACTCACATTAACATTTTTCCCCCAAAAAAATAAACTACCAACTGCACAAATGTGACCTTACACTTCCCTTCTACCACTCGTGTTTGCATTGACAAGATTTAGTTTCTCTTAAATGCAAGACCAAACTTTTTCTACAGTAGATATTACCACAGGGTATATTATAGTCAAGATGAATATTACTTCTGCAGATGATGGAAATTAACAACAGAGCCACCACTCTTTAATCCCTCCACTGTGCCGGCACACCTCACCCTCCTTGACTTAAATAGCTGGGCTCTGGTGACCCATCGTCCTGCAGATACCCAAACTACCCTCCGCTATCGACCCACACAGCACCTTTATTAGATACTTCATATAAGCAGACATATCAGGGCAAGACATAAAACAAAACATCAATCCCCCACGTCCCATTAACGTTGAAGGCACAGTAGAATATTGCACAAACAAGCAAAGTTATGTTGGTGGTTATTCTTCAATCAGAAAGTTACTCTTTAAGTGTACAAGTACACATTTAGCCCTGCTCCTACATTGGCCTCTCGGTTGTTTATATGACATTTCAGAATCATTTCTAAACATTTCCATGACTGTTTATACTTATCATTAATTATTTGTCTTTAATATAGATTTCAAGATTTATTATTTGTCATATAGGAACATAGTTCACACTGAGCATTCTTATTTCACAGTTTCCCCTCAAATAGAAAATACGAAGTCAAGAATAAAATACTAAAATCTAAATGAACCTATAAATATATGTACAAAAGAACAAGAAGTAAGAGGTATTCACAGTCTGTGCAGTTTAGCAGCAATATATGTATGAAGTTATGGATATACTATATTGGGGGGGGGGGGGGGTCATCCGTTCTAAGAAGCTGTTTGATAAAAAATGTACCTTAAAGTTGTTTCCTCACTTTCTTGCTCAAACCTGTCGTAATCTACAGCCAGCTAGCTTAGTTTAGCATAGCATAAAGACTGGATATTGGGAGCGGGGGTGGGGTGGGGGGTTAGCAGCTAGCCTGGCACTCCACAACAAGATATACCGTGTTATTATTGATTGTGCCCAGCCTTTATGCTAAGCTAAGCTAACAGCTAAGCTTCATACCTATAGCAGACAGACACGAGAGTGATTTTGCATCTACATTTTGGCAAGAAAGTGAATAATCTCTCTGATTTTACCCCCCACCCCCGTCTAAATATCTATTTTTGGGCTGTTGGCTTCTTGAATAATTCACATGACTTGACATACATTCCAGCGAACAGTACTCGAGCTCCAGCGCATAGACCTCCTCGGCTTTTCTCATGCTAATTTTCTCAAAGTGTGGAGCCGCTCTCAGACCACCTACTGAGCCACGACATTCCACAACAGTCGGGAAAATAGGTCAGGAATGCAGAATAATACCGCGGGTGTATTTACAAAATCTAGCATCGAGTAAAAATTATCATTTAGAATAGAAAACGTGAAAAGGGCAGCATATTTACATTTCTGCACACCTTCCATGAAGTATTTATGTATAAAGTAATAAAGAACACTAGGATGGTTATAGGTTACAGGATTCTTTGTGTTATTATTATTTTGTGTTGAATAAAGCTCATATTCAAATTTAGATAATGCCTATTTCACACAATTTTACTGTAAATTATAAGTGATAATGCAATGAAAAGGCGGGACAAGATAAGCTTTGCTTCCTTCTTGAACTTGAAAGATTTTATTGATTATTTTTATTGTCTTTTTCTTCATACGATGATGTATTTCACGTCATGTAAATATTCTACTTTATATTCGAGGGAAATAAAGATGAAATAAACCAAGTATCAGAATGTGTAACTTGTATTTATTTGTTTTAAAGTGTAGAGCAAAAGAGAATGTAAATCTGTGCCGTATGAGCTCTGAAAGTAAAGCTGCAGGTACTCGACTGCTTTCATGTTACTTTGAAAGAATTCATTCTGCTGGATCGGGCCCCTTAAACCATTAATCTATGCAGCGTTTTCAGGCTTTAATAATGGCTAACTTTAGTGTGTAGAGCTCTCAGGCTCCCAGCTTTTATCCCTCTCTCCCTCTATTCACTGATGCTTTCACTTTTGTGAGCAAGCTGAGAATTCTCACATGGGTAACCCCCATAATGCTCACTAACATGAGATGAACTCGTGAAATACGTCACCGACCGACGCCGTATTTAACCAAAACCCGAGGAGAAAAGAAAGAAAGGTACTTCCTCCTTACGCTTTGGTTCTCCACACTCTCTCAGTCAGCGTTTCCCGGCACATTCGCTTGTTCAGCGATTCGTTCCACTTTTCTTTTTTTTTATTGAAGTGTCCTTTATCCGATGAGAGGAATGTGAAGAAAACATTCTCACTAACTTAATGGAATTAACATAAAGGCGGACTTTGGGTAGAAACATGTATAATAATGAGCATTTACCTATTTATCATGCAATATGTTCTAGTACATATGTGCTATTTACACATTAATAAGAATGTTATAACTATACATTTACATACACGTTTGCGGTACTTGTACGTTACTTGAGTATTTCCCTTTTTATGAAACTTTATACCTCTACATACCGGAGGGAAATACTTCTGTTTGCAGCTTCAGTTACTTGAAAATCTTCCTCATTCTTAAAATGAAGAAACCATTTAATAAATCCTCTTAGATCTGCTGGAAGATGCATCGTCACAAAGCTGAAAACAGGGTGTTCGACTATTTAAAATACGTCTCAACTAGTAATATTTTAAATGCAGGACTTTGACCTGTAGTGGAGTATGTTCACAGTGGTATAAGTACTTTTAGTAGTATCCAGCTTCTATGACGTATTTCTGGGTGAAGCAGGACAGACAGGCGGGATGTTAACGTTGCATATTTTGTTTTTCCAGGAAGAAAAAAATATTGGATTTTGATATAAAAATACGAATAAATAAAAAAATTTTTGCAGCATGAATTATTAAATAATAAGTGCACAACATGACCAGGGATGTACAAAGGCACCTTTTCATTTCAGCAACTTCTTTGCACATACATGGACAAGAGGAATAGTCATTAATAGCAGTAGCGTTGCCTGTTTCTGGTTCTCTGTGGTTTTCCCGACTCACAAAGAATAATCAACATCGTCGGGACTTAATCTCCATTTGTGCAACATTTCTCTCCACTCCAGGATTTTCTGCCTCTAATTCCTCATCCTGCAATCCAAAGAATCCTCATTCTGTCAAAGCGGTGCACAGACTTGCTTGTGTGCTCGCCAGTAACAACATTCCTCCGGTCTGAAAGGACACTTCTCTCCTCAACCATCCACTCATCAGATGAAGACAAGACAATGACCTTCTTCCACGGGCGATCCATAAATCATTCATTGGCAATATTAGCTACAGTTCAAGTGTTTTTTTTGGGTTCGAGATGTTTCGGCATTCTTTAAAGGACATGCAGACGTGTTGTCGGACAGCTGCGAATCAGGAAGAAGAGGATTTTTTTCGATTGTAATCTATTGTTTTAGTTCATTATCTGACAAATCTGCATCTCCTCATTTATACACCTTAAACCTGCAACACAACACAACTCACACCAACTTTGAATCAACATGAGCCTCGATTTGAAGCATGTAAACCTGATTTTAGAGACAAACATATGTCTGTTAGCAGCATAATGCTCCATTGAGCCGCTAACTGTGTCTGTTTGCAGATGAGATGAACTGGGAACCAAAATAATAAAGTTTTATGGGCCATAAAAATAAAAACAATGGGCTGAAAGACAAGGGAGTCATTGTTTCCCCACCATAAAATATAAAAAATATATAGATGATAGGAGCTTTACTTATTGGATAAACATACGTGGTGAACGAATGACATGTTGTTAAGTGAGTGTTCTTCACAATAATACAAGTTTGCTTTGATTCTGCAGATGTTAGAAGATATGAAAGTTTGGGCGACAACGAGTATCGATACAGAGGCGTGATGTTCATTTCAAAACTTTCACTTCTTGTTTCTTTGAAGATTAAACTGGTGATGTGTGTGTGTGTGGGTGTGTGTGTGTGGGTGTGTGTGTGGGCCCATCACGTTATCTTTATACTGTCCGAGTAATAGAAGACTATAGACAAGGTTACCACACTGCAGTAATGTGTTAAAGCATGTTTTAATGTCTGCTTATATTTGATATTTGCTGTTATTTTGAAAGACATGTAAAGATCTTGTTTTGTTCTGTCATCAGAAATAATTCAAATAAACACAGCACTTAAATATTGACATGAAGAATCCAACAAAAGAAGGGATGAAGAAGAAAAGAGGAGGGTTGTGTTCTGCTGCACGTCGGCTTCACGTCGCTGCAAAAACAAGACGCCTCGGAAACAAAACAGCTGTTTAATGAATAATGTTGGTGAAGCTGTTGTGGAGACTTCTGGGAAATCAGTGACACGGATAGAAAAACCTGCTGGACTGTCATCATCCGAAGGGAATGTCTGGACAAGGGGGGGTCCCACGTATAAAACAATCACTACGAATAACAGACAAATGACAACAAGTGAAAGCTACCGCTAGCATCTTATCCCATCCGCCCCGATCAATAAACACACATAAGATGACAATTTGGCCTCATATGAATAAAAGCAACAATAAGCATCAACGTCATCACCCTAAGGACCCTAACGAGGCGTTGTCACACGTTGGGATGATTCATAAGAAACATAAACGTACATTCATGGGACGTTAGCTAGCATAGATGCTGGTTGTTAGCATCGTAATAAAATTGCAAATTTGTGACTTTTTTTCTCTGAATATTGCCCCCCTTTTTCTTCCTACAGTGGCTCAAATACACTGTCGTACAAACCATAAACTTTAAACTTTACAACCACTTCTGTTTTTAAACCAATAAGATCGACGGATGAGCCTCGCTAACTCGTCTTGGCACTTAAAAATAGTACTTGGCATCTTAGCCTAGCTATCTTTACCAGCAGTGTGGTAACCTAGCAACTAGGAGTGCTTGAAACGTGTTCTATATATATATATATATATATATATATATATATATATATATATATATATATATATATATAGCTGTTTCACTTTCTTCTGACAAATGTACTTATTGGAAGTCGCTTTGTAAATGTGAATGTAAAATGTGAATGTAAATGTAAATGTAAATGTAAATGTAAAATGTAGAGACATTCCTTCAGAGACACGTTTCAAACCTCAAACCTCTAAGCTCACACACTTCCTGTCTTGTCCTCTCTGCTTCTACCTCCCTTGTTAACCCTCGTCTATCTGGAAGTCCTTTGACCCACATCTACCCCCCCCCCCCCCACACACACACACACACACACTCAGATCGACCCCCCCCCCCCACATGTCACTTGCACAAAAGAGGGGAAAATGGGCCACATCATGTAGAGGTACAGCACAGAAAAAAGTGGCGTTGCAAGCGTTGCCCCGCCCCTTCCTGTTTGATGTGCGCTCCGAGAACAGTGACCTAGTTCAGCAGTGACATGTTTACGGCTGATGAGCAGGCCAGTGATTTGGCCGGCAGAGATTGGGACCTTGCTCCGGGGGGCCCTCTCATTTGGAGCTCTTGGGCTCCAAGCCAGTCCACGAGAGAGACAGGATTCTTGTTGGGGGTGGGAACCTGAATACACCCCCCGCCCCCCCGCCCCTCCGCCTCCTGCTTTCTCTGCTTTTATGTCTCTTTCTTCTTCTCTGTATTTATATTTTTAGCCGTGCTACAGCGGCATGAAACGACGGGATGTCTCGTCAGCTTGCCGCTTTTAATCTCGGGACGGAAAT
This sequence comes from Eutrigla gurnardus, assembly GCF_963514095.1. NCBI lineage: Eukaryota > Metazoa > Chordata > Actinopteri > Perciformes > Triglidae > Eutrigla > Eutrigla gurnardus. Next base: position 17,402,074 of record NC_139930.1, read on the forward strand.
ATCACTTTTTTTTTTGCATTCTTGGTCTCCAGAGGATGAATGTAACTGACTGCTTGCACCAGCGGCAGCAGGTCAAAGCATCGAATACTGCATAATGAAAATGTCCACACATATATTGTGTATCGTATGTTATCTCATTTTTATATTGTAAACTGTAATTGTTGTAGTCTGGTATAGTTATTGGTATTCTAATATATTATTTATAATATAGTGTATATATATATATATATATATATATATGTATGTATATAAATTCTGTTAAAAAAGGCTGCCTAGCATGTTAACATTGTCACAGTTAGCATGTTAGCATTTACCGCCTCACAGGGCCGCTAGCAGTCATACAAATATATGATATATTCCTTAACGACTCTTTAAGAGGTCACAGACAAAAAGCTTTTATTTATGAAATTGATTTTTTCAGACTTTTGCCTGTAAATAAGCCTCACTCCTCCTTTTAGTGTCTTTGTGGTCGTTTTCTTTAGTGCCCGTTCAGGGAAATCCTCTCCTGGCTTGAATTATTAATTTCCCCCTCCAACGAGATAAAAGCATCTGGTCCACAGTATTTGACCAATAAACCCCTTTTTCTTGTCATGTATTACTCTGCTTTTTATTTGAAAAAAATGACATAATTGCCTTTTTTAAAATCAAACTAAATTCAGAAGTTCACAGGTTCAGCAGCAGTAATGAGACTTTATTCCTGGTGTGTGATTTTGCCACAAGGCTCACGAAGCAGCCACGAGAGCGTATATATTCATTTTTCCCCCGGATTAAAAGCCTCTGATGAAGAGGCCTGTTCTGTAATTACAGGCTATCGCCAACAGCGAGACTCAAGTTGCCGGGGCAACAGGGCAAATTAAACACATCTCCCTCGAGGAGAGTAAATACACCCCTTTCTTTCTGCTCCATAAGTGTAACCTTATTTGATGTGTTTGCCACGACGCTCTGTGATGGGAGGAAATAACTCACAGAGATTGGATGTTACCGTGTCAACACCATCAGTCAGAGGACGGGAGGACGCCGTCGCCGCGGAGCGCTTCGCCTTTTTGACTTTAATAATACTGTTACGAAAACCACGGAGGCGGCTCGTGATTCCGTACGGCTGACTTGGTGACGAGATCCATTTCCAGTGTTTTTTTTGTTCAGTATTCGTTTGGACTGAAACCTCCCAACAACAACGGGTGGATTGTTGTTTAGACATTCATGGTCACCAGAGGGTGAACCCTGGTGACGTTGGTGAGCTCATCAATTGTCTGCTAACTTTGGGGCAAAAACATCTCAACAGCCCAAAAAGAGGACTGAAGCTGAAAACATATCCGGTTTAAGGTGGACATAAAAAATGTATAGGTAGTGTTAGGCTTGAACTCCAACTCCCATGGTGCATTTTGGCAAGAAATATCCAATAACAGAGCTGGAAATGATAAAAAATTACGCTACAGATGACTGAAAACACATTTTACAACTTAAGTTAATTCATATTAAAGTCCCAGTAAAACAGAAATTACAGCGTGTTTAGTACCTAATATTCATTTCAGTTAGAAGAGGGATTTAAATACAATCCCTCGCATCTGATTGGTCCACTTAAAAGTAGGCGTCATTTGGAGATATTGCTAAAAAGTTGAAGATTGATGATGGATGGATGTTATTTTTACAGGAAGAAAAGTGTTGAACAATTACCTCCTGGGGAACTTTTGGTCCAAAAGAGTTTCATCTCAACTTTAAATTCGAGGTCAATTCAGAGGATTCTCTAAGTGGCTCCTCTGATTGGCCACTAGCAGCCGTGACTCATGGGTATTATCGTACGTACCCCCCCCCCCTTTCCCAACCAAAATTACAGAGGAGCACAAAACAAGATTTCCAGGAAACAATTAAACCTATAAAGTGATTTTTTCATCTCCTGGGAGAGTCCCGTGCTTTGTATTAGCATGACCTGCTGAATAGCACATCAGCATGTTAGCATGTTGACGTGAGCATTCAGTTGGAAGCAGAGCCTCCTACTATTAATAAAAACCTTATTACTTAACGGTCGCTGGTCTGGGACGCACGTTCAAACCCCCGACGCTGCTGGAAACACGTGGAAACATTTGACCTTTCAGCTTTTACAACATGCTGCATGTGAGATCCCGACGGCAAGAACAACGGAGGTGAGAAACGTGGCTATAGTTAGTTTTCCCCGGGGGACGTCAGCGGAGGTCCGCTCGCCCTCCCGCACCGCCGATGGATACATGCAGCTATTTCTCACCTGTGTTTCAAATTCAGCATCGACACACGGCAAGCTTTCCGAAAGTGTCGATCTGAATTACACGAGGGCGGCTATACGATCTGGCTGCGGAGGGAATTTCCTGGTAGATGCTCCGCTGTGACTTTCTCAGCCAGATTGTGAGATACGTCGTATTATTGGATCATTCTGCTGCTTTCCTTTGTGAATAAATGTGTTAAACTTACATATTCAACACTGAAAAAAGATAAAGTATCATATGTTAGATAATAATAAAAAGGAGACCATGGTATCGTCTTGTACGTCCTTCGGTTGTTTGTTTTTTCTGTTGAAAATGACCTGTGGTGATAATAATAATAATAATGTTATTGTTATTATTACCACCACAGGTCATTTTCATGGACGAGATTAGAGATGTTCTTTCAAATGTGATTTTAAGGGGAATATTTACTTATAATGTGTTATTATTATTGATATAAAGAATGATTGATTTAATTTAAATTTAAATATGATCTTGACGTACTCGGGAGGATGTCATGTTGCTGCTTGAGCCGAGAGTTTCAGGACGTAGAAGAAGATAAAGACTACGTGGTTCTGTTAGATTCCTGCATGTTGGAACAAGCACAATGTTATGATTGGTGTCCAAGGCCAGAGATAGAACTCTCAGTAACGTCCTCCGTTTAAGGGAACCTGAGGCATAAAGTAAGTGGCTGCTTGGGGCCCCTTGGCCCCCAATCGTGGGTTTTGTATATTAAATGAATGAAACTCAACATCATACAAATAGGTTATGATGTCTGAATGGGGCCCCTCGGATAAATATCACAGGGTTTGTGATATAATTTATAATTAAATAAAACGTCAAGCACAGGTGGTGGGAGGGGCCCCAAATCAAATTCTGCTTCGTGCCCCCAAAAGGTCCCCAAAAGGCTTGGGCCGGCCCTGTAAAGGAACAACAAACTATACAATCCTACATTTTCTGAGACGAGGAAGGCTAAAACATGCGTCTGACAGCAGATGGCGAGAGGATGAAAACACGAGGCGGAGGAGGTGCAGCAGGAGGAGGAACAACGCAGCGGAGGAGCTGAAAGGAGGTCCGACCAGGACTCTGGAGACCCGTTATAGCAGCAGCCTGAGCGATGATCTGCTCCTTTCATCTGGACTCCACACATCCAGTTCCCACCGCCGGCATATAGGTAGAGAGAGAGAGAGAGAGAGAGAGAGAGCTGCATTGTATTATAAGGCTCCACCATCTGGCATCATAAAAAGCAGGGAGGCCCCACACAGTGTCCATCACACACTGAATAAGTCAGGATTGACTTGTGGGTTTGTTTCGACACCAGATCTGTCACTCAAAGTATACAATTCTTGAAATATTGGCGTTTTATTTTTCGCATTCTCCCGTTTCGAGGGCTGGTTGGCGTGAACAGGTGAGGATGAGATGAAAGGAAACTACAAAATCAATCCCCTGAAAACACTATTTGTGTCATTGTCCTAACAGTGACAATAAACATTTATTCTATTCTATTTGAAACAGACGATAACTAAGCTAAGCCACACATCTCGCCCACCATAGTTCTGCTTTTACGTAAGTCTCCTTTTTAACAATATCTAAGATATTAAACTATTGATTTCATGATAAATCATCTTTTTTTTAGTATTATTGTGAATTTAATATCTTGGTTTGTCCAAAACAAACGATGTGAAGACATCACCTCGGCATCCCTCGTTCCGTTTTACTAGAAAGCAGAGCGCGTGCAGTCTGGTTTCGGCGTGCAGGCCGGGGCAGGTCCACATGACCGGAGGCTCAGACGACCAACCCTTTAAACTGGATCGAGGATTGTTCCACATCTAAGGAGCGGCGTCCTCCTGCCGGGGCGCGACTGACTTTCACCAACGTCGCTCGGAGGCATTCTACAGTATATATATATATTGCCGCTCACTCTCGTGTCTCATCATGACACTGATTTCACATCTTCCCCCCGGAGGGCCGAGACCTCTGAGGCCGCCGGCCGGGGGGCAAAGAAGATCTACGTGTTAATAATAACAAGAAAGTCCATCATCCTGTCTTGTTGGGAATCTATCATATGTTCTACTAGAGATAGTGAGACAGTTTCAGTCAGACAGGTATTCATTAGTGAAGGTGCAGCCTGCAGAGGCGTTGGACTTGGACCATAATGTACTAAATGAACATCATGCTGGATTGAAGAAGACTTGAAACTGGAGACGGAGACCATAAACTCATGTTTACAATGTTAACAAAGTGAGAAGTAGGGTCATTTTCTTCCATGCAAAAGGACAACCGGAGGAGTCGCCCCCTGATGGCCAGTAGAGTGAATGCAAGTTTAAGGCACTTCAGCTTTGGCTTCACTATGAAGACTCTTTTAAGAGTTTGGTGCCTGATTTGAATGTATTAGTTTGTTTAAGTGTACCTTATAGAGTAGTAGAGTAGCTTTGTATACAACGATTGGACTCACTACGGCCGCCGCCTCAGTGTTTACGAACACAGTCTGTTGTTGTGCTTGCAGAGACCCCGGGGCTTTTTAATGCCTTTGATTCGGACCTCTCTCGGGACGGACTCGTATCTGATCCGAGTGCGGTGACGGTTCTGTGAGACGGCTCTCCGGTATCTGTTTAGAATCAGACATCCGGCCTCTTCAACCCTCTCTCTGCCAAACTCCCTTTTTAATATCAAAACCTCCTCAACTCAACATGACTCTGACCTCCTCTCTTTAACCCTTATGTACAACATATATAAGATACTTTTAAACAGCCTTTAAAAGGGCATGTTTGTGTTTGGCTTAATCCTGCCTGTAAAAATACAAATAACAACTTTACTGTGCTGACTCTCATCAGTGCGTTTACAGATGCAGCTGTTTGCAGCCCTAAAAACACACTCGTACACAACCTGCTGAGCACTAAACGGCAGACACACAGTTAAAAGACGAGGTGGGGAACATAGCGGAGCATTTAGCAGCTAAAGAGGCAGGTATTCCCCCCAGGAGGATCAGATCAGAGCTAAAGAGGCCGAGTATGTAGATGGATGAGTGAAAGCTGGATGTGTAAATGAACAACTGTTTGCTACTAAACTTAACGTATCAGCTTACAAGGGGATAATATGTCAATGGAGTGTGCACAGCTTGTTTCTGCTGCCCCCAAGTGGCCAAAAAGTTCAATTCATGCATTTAAGATATTTCCAAAATCAAAAACTATCCACACTCTTCAGCTTCAACACCACAGTGTGAAAGTACATTCAAGATCCTGACTCAAGTAAAGGTATGCAAATATATCTAAAGCTGTAAAATGACTGTTCTTCTCAAATATGTTTGATATGCAAAGAATAAATAAGAATAATGTGGAGTTGATTTAATGATGCAGTGGTTGAAGTACATTATTATCAGCTAAAGTTACTCAAAGAAAGTAAAAAGTACTCATTGTGCAGTAAAATGATCCCTGTCAGGGTTATACTAAAATAAAAGATGATTCTGGATTAATATTCCGGCTGCATTAATGTGTTATTTATGTTGTGTTTTACTGCTGTAGGAAATGAAATACTCCATTAAATTACCAAAATCCTTCTCAAATGTGTTCTTAAATAAGGTGTTTGTGTATATACTCGGTTGTGACCTGTTTTTTTAAATCTCAGGGTTACATAAATGTGACTGAGGATGCAGTTTAACAACAAAACTGCGACTTCTCTTTGCAGCTAATTGGAATGCAGATCAATATAATCGGCTAATTGTTACTGACTTCACGCATCCGTCCCTGTAAAATGCTTCAGTATGGTTTCTTAACACTTCTTACAGTCTGATTCTCTGTCCGTGTACTGCTGGATGTTGTTCACAACAATCAGTGCAACGCTGAGCGACGCCGCCACGTGAAATCCGATTAGCTTTGAAAGACTTCAAAATCAATCTGTACGTGTTTACCGTGATGTTCCCCGGATGGCAACAAAGAAGCCGTGTGGCCTCCGTGTCTGCCGCGTTTCCAGATATCTACGAGTTAAAGACACGGCAAGGAGAGAACATGAGTGTGCCGGAGGGAGAGTTTGGCATTTACCTCATTTGATTATACCTGGGTACCTTGATTGAACCCGGCGCTGGCTAATGTGAGTGGGAGGCTTTTTAGTACAACTCCTCTGGGAACATCGCACCGTGTTCTTGTCAACAAGTAGCAGCATGAGTCACCCATTAAAAGAGAAGTGCTTCCTGCGATCTGAGGGCGAGACCAAAATAGACCGTGGTGCTACAGATGTTAGCGTTTGTGCTCAGTCGAGGCTTTTAATGAAAGAAATGCTCCGATGGTATAGAACGTATCTCGCCATCTAAACTATCTGCCATAGATTAGCTTCCCTGCTCGCTCTCTAAACGGATCAATGGATGCTGTGTCCCTGCATGCAGGTTGCACATAATGAGGATCTTTTGATGCAACATCAGAGTGAAAGGACTGAGATGGGCTTTAAAAGGCGTGGTGATGTCTGGCTGCTATCTGTTCTTTATGAAGTCAACAACGTTATGCTTTTTTGCTGCTCAAAGAGAGGAAAAGTGACCTTGCATGAAGTATTTATGCTTCTTGCAAATGTGGGTTACAGCACGACCTCTTATTCTATTGGTTGAATAGTTCTCTTGAGGGATTGAGAACTATTGGCCAGGTCTCCCTTGAAAATTAGGTTTTTATTCTTAATGGGACAAACCTGGTTAAATAAAGGTTAAATAAATAAAAATAAAATAAAAGTTCACTTTAGGGGTGTAAAAGCAGAATCATAGAATCCTTCCGCACTAAATACTTTGGCGTTGGTACATTTCAGAGGGAAATATTGTTTTTGTTTGAGTTACAGTCGTTCTCATGGTGTGTTCCAACCTCCAGTTCTGAAAAGTGAAGCCAATCCTGAAGTGCCTTAAACATTGCCATTGCCATTGACAGGTCCATTTAGAGTCAACAGACCAGAAAGCAGGGGATGCTTTAGGGGGCGGGGCTTACCTGCTGATTGACAGGTTGCTACCATGCTACCAAAACAAGTTAGCTACGAAGATAGCTTTAACACGTAGCTGTAATGTTGAAGCTAACTTTGTTAGCAGCTTCACATTAGTCACTTCAGAGTACTGGTTGCAAAATACCAAACCTGAGGCTTCAAAAACCGTAGACCACAAACCAACGGGTGACATCACCAAGACTACATCCGCTTATATTCACACTATGGTTGCACCCGTTTACTTTAGCACTTGCAGAGGCCGGAGCCTGCACCTCATAGTCCAACATTGCTTTTTTCAGGTTGTTCCCAGCTGAATTATCGAGCTATCGACCCTCAAAGAGCACCGGCCGCTTCCTGGAACGACTGAACTCAAATAATTGGCAGCAGAGGTGACCTTCGGTGTCCTTTATTCCAGCTTTGCTTTTCCAACGAACCCTTGTGAAGTACTCATTCGTCCTGCACTCGCTTGTGACCAGCGTGTCTTCAAGCATGTGTAAATGATCCATTGGAAATGTGTGATTTTTCAAAAAACTGCATTCATATTCCTTTTTTTTTCTCCACATGATTTTTTTTACATAACGACAAACTTGCAAACATGCATATATCTGTGCAGCTTGATCTCACAAAGACAAAGATCTGTTAGTCCGTGTGCCACTTGTCATGAGAGAGTGTTCACATCTCCACCAAGCTGATTATTGCACAAGCCTATAATCTGTGAACATCTGCAGCTCCACCAGTCTGTCGCCGCCGGGCTCCGCCGTGTGAGAAGCAGATTTGGCTACTTTCGCTTTTAAAAGGTTTACCCTCAGCTTTTTGGACCACGACCGCGGTCTTGCTCAACATCAAGTTCACGGACAGGAAATGCCACGTTAACGCAGCGTAATCTGTGACACAGCGCTGGTGTACATGCATCATGCAAGATCAACCAAATGATGTGATGTACAAATAAAAGCGTTTCCTTTTCCTGTCACTTCACACTTCTACACCGCTGCAACGTTTCACAGGAATCCATCAGTACTATTTATGTACTTTTACATACAAAACTTATGATGACCTGCTAAATATATAGTACACAACAGTGTTTAAATTAATTATTAACAGCTACATCAGCCTAAAGAATAAAACGCCACAACACATGATGAGTATTTTTATATCAGAAACTACTATATATATATATATGAACTGTCTGTGACATTCAAGCCGTCACCAAGACGAGTTCAAACACTGTGGGAAGTTAACCGTGTTTCTCAGTGTGCTGAAGTTCTGACGTCTGGTTGTCTTCGGGGACTTTCCTTCGCTGGCGGCCCGGCGATGTGTTTAACGTCAATCAGGCAGAGCTAAACAGGGAAGGGGGGGTATGGCAGAGAATCTTAAGAAAAGTCACAAGTAAAGTTTTCAAAATGGACTCTCCAGATAAAATAAGGAACTCTGTAGTTTTACATTGTCATATAGCAACTCTGATTTAAGGAAAGAATATGAATACTTCCTCCATCAGCACCACAACATCCAAAAGTGACAAAAGAGAAAATGTCTCTCTGGGTTTTCTACATAACATGAATGAACACTGGGCTCAACACGTGACCATAAATGAAATAAAAGGTGTTTCATTAAGTGTATACTCCCACCGGTTGTGTATTTCCACAGTAGCTTGTTATGCTGATTGTATATCCGAGGCGAGCGTTAATGCGGTGCCACGCTGGCAGAACCGAGCGAAGCAAATCCAGTCTATTCCAATTTTACCCAGCGAGCGCTTTACACCACTTAACCGAAGTAAGTGCATTACGCACTAATCAGTGCCTGGCTGTACTCGTAAGTGCATGACCTTCCCTCATATCCTGCCAAGGTAAGTCCTCTTGCTTAAAGTCGCTCCCCTGAATTGTCTTATTCATATGCAAAGCAGTGTTTGGCGTGCTTTCTCCAGCGATTAGCTTATATCGCGGCTGTGAAACAAGCATGTACAAAGACGTTTCCGGTACATTCTGTTTGAACCTGTAATAACTGATTTTTTTATGAGTGACATCTTCTATGTGGAGAACATGAGCGATTAACATTATCGTTCATTTGGAGTTGTGTGTGTTTATCTGGTCATTATTCTCTCTTTTAGCTCCAGTTTTGGTCTCCACCAACTCTCCAACTGTCTGCCGTTTGCTTTGTGTAAAATGTAGAACCTTTACTTTTACTGCTTCGCCTGAAAACAACGCTATGAGAGAGAATGAGACGAACCCGGTCCACTCCCGATACCGGCAGCGAGTGGACCGGGTTCGGTACTGGGTCAGTAACTGGGTCCGGTACTGGGCCGATCCAACGTGAGTCGACCGGGCTCCAGTACTGGGCCGGGTCTGGCGGCAAGTGGACTGGGTTCTGTACCGGGTCTGGCGGCAAGCTCGGTTCCCGGGGGCGAATGGACCAGGTCCGTTACCAGGGTCCCGTACCGGAACGAGCGAGACGCAAGAGACACTTTAACTTCCATTTCTCTGGGACTTAAAGAAAAAGACGATAAAACATGATTCTGAATAAACAGGAAGTACGTTCCTCACCATGACAACGGAAAAGTATATGGAGTCACTCCATAAACATAGTGGCTCACTCACACTTCATAGGGTAACTTTAGTTTCCCTCACAAGTAAAAACATGACAGTAAAGTTTCCCGAATGCTTCTGGAAAACGGGACAAAACGTCTCCTGTGATTCTCCGGGGATCTGGGACAACCTCAATCCTGCTCTTACGGTAATCCGTGCCGGCGGTGCCGGTGACACCGGCCTGAACCAGAGCAGATCTACCAAACCCCCGGACGGCAGAGGGCCGAGTCTGTGCCAGTGGCCTCTTACGCAAAACAGCCAGCCAGCTGTGGAGGTTTGTGCGTGCAGGGAATGTGTTTACATAACACTCAACCTCTCTCACTCTCTCTCTCTCTCTGCTTCTATATAGAGATCATGAAGTCAGGATTCAAGAAATGCTTCCTTTAACCCCAAGACATGTTTCATATATGATATGTGTCTTCATTGTTATTGAAATGTGGAAATCATACAGTAACCTGCACAGTAAACAGCTACTGGACTACTTTTCTGTCCCTTTCACAGACTTTTAATTTGAAATGGTCAACAATAGATTCTTTTTATGAGCAAACATCCAGTGGAAAGGCTGGTTTCTGTGTTTGAGCAGGGCGGCTGCAGCGATGCGGAACCATGTTGAGATAATAAAAAGTAAAAGTTTACTGAAAACTGCAATTCCCTATAATTAAAGTATTAAAGGTCATATGAATGGTGCGGTTTTGAGAGATGAGAAAACACTTTGTTTCCTTCTAGAAGGGGACTTGTTATTGACTGGCAATGCATTCTGGTCCTTGTAGGATTTTCCAGTTTACAGCAACAGTTGGGAAAACACAGCTCGGTTTTCTATGGTCGTACGACTCAAATTAAATCGACCATTAATTAAATAACTGCACCGTTTCACTGCGTAGACGCCATAGAAAAGAAAATTATGGTTAAAGCATAATTTTGCCTTTTTGAGAGGGAGCTAATTTAGCAAATTTGACTACAGTATTAACTACAGATGTCAGTTAAATGTCATGCAGAAAAGGTTGCATATTTTAGTGTGTTTCAGGTGCTGCTTTTCTCCCAGCATGCCCTGCTGCCTCCATCACCGGGCAGTTTCGGACTCCGTTTTCCCCCCGAGGCGGAGAATCAGATCCTGATCCGAGTTAAGCTCCTGGAGCTTAAACCCCTCTCAGACGCTCATTAATACGCTGGTGTGGGACCACACCGGGCTTGTGTCACTCCCCTGAGCCCAGACCCCTGCCCTGGGTCTGACTGACCCCCCCCCCCCATACTCCCATCAGCCTCCTCTTCATCCTCTTCATATCTTCTTTAACCAGCGTCTCTCATCCTCCACAGGTTCCTATAAATACAGCAGAAAGACTGAGCTGAGACAGTATGCAAAAACGTACAAACATGAAATAAGGAAGAAACTACTCGAATATAAAACTATTAAAACTATTCAGTCACTTATTCTAACATTAATCAGAAGGCTGACATGCAAATATACATGAAATAAAGAAGTACAACTACTGAGAAGTATTTTGAAATTATAGAAGTATTTTGAAATTAGCTTTAGCTGAGAATACTCCCTGACTGAATCGATGACAACCAACCCTGCACTATGGAAAAATCCCTTTCAAAATAAAAGCAGAGGATATTATTTTGACAACCAACCCTGCACTATGGAAAAATCCCTTTCAAAATAAAAGCAGAGGATATTATTTTGACAACCAAAACTGCACTATGGAAAAATCCCTTTAAAAAAAAAAAAGCAGAGGATATTATTTTGACAACCAACCCTGCACTATGGAAAAAATCCCCTTCAAAAATAAAAGCACATTTGTTTTTTTTTTGCCCAGGGAAATGCCCAATTGAAATTTCTCCCGTCCTTCTGCCACTGATTCCTCATTCATTTTGTCCTTCTAGCAGTTCTTGAAGAGACACTTTTACTGCCCCTTGCCTTTATGAGTGAGGTCATGTAAAGTTTGGTTAGAGTTTATGCTCGACCGGGCTGAAAACTTAAGAAAGCAAAAAAAGAACGAAAAAGGATTCTGTGGTTTCAGCTGAGCTATGGAAACTGACAGATTGTGTAATTTCTCCTCGAGGGTCGCGGACGAAGCATGCAATTATAGATTATTTTTATTCGCATTTACTCATTGGCAGTAATTTGACGTTACCCAGCTTCTCTCGCTGATTTCAGTGCATTTTCGAAGAGTCATAAATCTACAAAACAGAAACCAGAATATTTCAAATGGTTGCCATGTGTGTGTGTGTGTCTTTCTTTGCCATTTAAAATAACGAGTTGTGGGTCTGACGCCGCGTTGCGCAAGATGCAAAGTTCACTTCTCATCGTGATGGATGACTAACAGGAATAAAACGGCGAGTGATGATTGGCAGAGTCCAAACACAATATGAACTGCTGATCATCTGAGAGCCACATGCGTGTGTGTGTGTGTGTTGTGTTTCTGCTTTGCCGATTGCTTATGAAGTTTGACCAAGAAAGAACTACTGTGTATTTGTGTGACATTTTAATGTGAAATCCCATCAAATGTGTGCGTGTTATGTTTACAGTCGGTCACCGTTACTCACCAAAAGGCATGGCGGCGTCCGTGAGACTCGTGGGAGTGAACTTTGAAAAAGGAGATTATTTTGGAATAATATTTTTAAATTGAGCAATGTTTACATCCTTGTGCCGGTTGGTGTTTATTTTTGGTGAGTGGAATAATCGTGATCGATCCAAACAAAACAAAGACTCGTACAAAACAACAATCCTGGTCGGAAACTCCACAAGGCAACGTTGATGTCGGCTTCTCTGTTTGACATTCGGACCATTAATAAACCATCAAACAATGTCTAACTTCTACCTGAGAACAGAATGAAGTCGCAGTCCCTCTGTGTGTGTTGTTATGGCTAGCTCACGGCCTCCACTCTGCACTGCTTTAATAACGCAGTTAGAGCTGATGACGGCATTTAAAGGAAGTGACCATATTTGGACTGCGGAGGAGCGACGGGTGGATCTGAACACAAGCGGCAGCCTTACTGGATCTGGATCCATCTGGTGTGAAGCTGCTAACAAAGAGACTGAAAACCTTCATTAAGTGCATCACTGTTAGCACGTCTAACTGCAAACAGCCGGCTCAGCTGTAGCCATATTGAGAGCCATTGAGAAGCAACAGATACACTCTTAATTGTTGCGTTTAGCACCTTTGAAGTGCCTTACTTTCTTGTGGGAGCTTTCGACCGCATCTAACAGTTGAGCCAAATCCATGACAATTGAGTTGACTTCATTTCACTAATGAAGACCAGGAGATGCGGTTTAAAGCCCCTTAAAGGGGAAGCCCACTGATTTTACACATCAAAGTCCGGATCCAGTTCTTGGAAGTGGCTCTGAAAGATGCATCTGGACGGTCCCCCCTCTACTCGGGTCGGACTTCCAGTAACCGGAGAGAGCCGACGGGCCAATCACCACCGTACATCTAACGAGTGAGTGTGTTTCAGACGATCAAGCACTTTGGAGAAACAACCGAAATGATGTGGAACTTTCCGTTGAACATCTTTTATCTTTAAATCCTGAATGATGCAACACCATCGAAGCTCGTCTCACTTTACATTCATCCGTTTGCTCGGTGCTACATTTGGTTGCTCTGATTGGCTATAGGTTCGACCACTCAGAGGCATTTGGTCCATAGCTATTGATGCAACCCCGGGAAACAACAATTTTGTTTTAACTTTTCAGTTACTTTACTGATAAGCGCCACTGTTTATGTTGGAAAATGCCCTTTTGTGTCTCCGGAGGGGACCTGCATGAAATCCGAAAAAATTGCCTCAAGGGATGTCACAACTTTGATCGGGGCTCAAGATTACAAGTTTGATAGCAAAAAAAAAAACGCCCAAAAAAACATCTGGGAATGTCCCGATTTCTGTAGCGCACTAGCCTTCTGCTTCAGGCTCGCTAGCCAGAGGCCACATTAGCATAACACACCAGAAACTGCTGAGTCATTGAGTTGCATTGTGGGTGATGCCTTGTTTTGAGGAAGGAGAATGCATTTAATAAAAACATTTTCTTCTATATCTATATTTACTTTTTCTTTTTTGACTATCATTACATTTTTAAGAATGCTAAATCGGTGCAGCAGTCTTTTAAAATGTAAGGAATGCCTGGATTAAGGTGTTTTCAAGGTCAAAGTTCAAGGTTCAACTTTTTGTCATTGTACAACAGGGATGTTAAAAGAACTGATTATTGCTACACAAGAAAACCTTACCTTTCGGCTCTACGCGGGCACCCCTTGTCACTGAAACCACTGATGCTCGGTAGATGGGTTCCAGTCAGAATGCTTTATATCACTTTATTTGTAAGCTTGATAATCAACAATAAAAGTAAAGCCTTGATGTGTTGAAGTGTGGTGCCTAAAACACCTAGAAAACAAACAGCAGTCTGTGCGTCGACTTCCATGAAGTCATTCTATAATAATACATCGAGTGACAAAAGCAAATTCCCAAACCGAAGGTACGTAATGTGCAGTCACTTTGATGACCCAGGCAACCGAGTCGGTTTATACATAGTTAGGTTGCACACCCGCCATTTAGCAGCCTCGCACAAAAACCACAATATCATGCACCCGTACATCATCGTCATCCTCTCATTTCACCGTAACGACACAGCCTCCGAGGAGGTTTTTAATCAACGGGCTGCTTTGTTTTTCTCTCCCGCCACACAAGGAGCCCCTAAAGAAGCTGCTTCCAACGTCCCAGCACCCGATTAAAAAAAAAACAGCATTGCATCATCACATCCAGCACGAGATTTTCAGTTTCTAAATGTTTATTTATTTTATTGTTGCAACACGGGGCCGATTTTTCCACAAACTCTCAAAATAATATTCTGTTATTAGTGTTTCCAGGGTCGTTCACAATCTCCATATTGTGTGTGCTTTCGGCAGTCGCTCGCCCACACTCGACCGCCCACACACACCCACACACACACTTTTACCTGTGTGTGTGTTGCTTCATGATGCAAAGTGGTAGAAGGGACTTTGTCAACACAGTGAAATGTGTCACATGATCGACTGGTTTGGCTCTGGGAGGGGGGGCACATGATGGTTTGAACCGTTACATAAGGATCAAGGACGTTTTCAGGGCCGGCTCAACGTCGACTGACTTTGATTATAACGCGAGGATTTACGTGTGTCTTACAGCAGCTTTAATGTGCAAAGCCAGTTAAGTAGAAGTCACGTTGGGATCAATGTAGGTTTCTTCTTTAAAATCACAAAAAGGTGAAGCGAAGACACAGAAACCACAACACTACACTACTTCTTAACACGGGATTGAACCCTCCGCCTACACCACGAGCCCGCTTCGCCCCCCCTCCCCTACATGTGCGTGTCGGCCTGTGGCGGAGGACTGGAGCTCGGAGGCCAGAAGCCATTAGTTGCAACATGAGATATGAGCGCTGGCCTGGAGTTTTCTGGCCGGCCCCCAAGTCACAGAATGTACTTGAACGGATTCCAGCAACAATAGTTAATACGGGCCAGAGTGGATTTATCTGTATCTGTGTGAGATTGTGTGAGTCCACAGGAACAAGCAATCTTCCCACCGCCGCTTTCAACGTCTCACTCCGCCTTTTCTTCTCTTTTGTGTTTGTCTGAAAGACCACAAACTCCTTAAAGAAACAAACACAATCTTATGTTTCAACCACAGCTACTGGCAACATCCTCATCCTTGCACTTTGGTCTCCATTAAATACTTCTACCAATATTATATGTGAACATTCATGGTCCCCAAGAGGTTCCCGCCGACTTTGATGAACCACCTAATTTCCCTCTGGCGCCACCACGTGGTCCGGGTTTTTAACTTTTAGTGAAATGTTTGCCATGACATTTGGTGCAGACATTCTTGGTTCCCAGAGGATTCATCTTAACCACTTTCTTCCTCCCCTTATTTTCACTTTAGTGCCACCAGCACGTCAAAATAGTAACTCATCCAGCTTATCTTTAAACATACAGCATAGATTGGCACATATTTTACATATCATGGTCCCCAGAGGATTTCTAAAGACTCTGGTGATCCCCGAACATTTTCTCTAGAGCCACCTTGATGTTAACATTATTAGTTTAAAGCTAAACATCTCAACAATTGCGTAAATTCTTGGAAATTTGGGACAGGTTCATGGTTTTCAGAGGATGGATCATACTGACACCATGTCACGGGTGTGAAGCTGCTAACAAAATTAGCCAAGTCAGCTAAGCGTTACTGTAATCTTAGTAGGTAATTGCATTGGTAGCATGGCCACGGTAGTGCTGCCATGGTAACCTGTTTTCAATCAGCAGGTAAGCCCCGCCCCCTAAAGCATCCCCTGCTTTCTGGTCTGTTGGACTCTAAATGGACCATAATGTACTAAATGAACATCATGCTGGATTGAAGAAGACTTGAAACTAGAGATTGAGACCATAAACTCATGTTTACTATGTTTACTGAGATAATACATCAAGAGAGAATTAGGACCATTTTCTCATAGACTTCTATACAACCAGAGAGGAGTCGCCCCCCGGTGGCCAGCAGAGAGAAGTAGGACCATTTTCTCATAGACTTCTATACAACCAGAGAGGAGTCGCCCCCTGGTGGCCAGCAGAGAGAAGTAGGACCATTTTCTCATAGACTTCTATACAACCAGAGAGGAGTCGCCCCCCGGTGGCCAGCAGAGAGAAGTAGGACCATTTTCTCATAGACTTCTATACAACCAGAGAGGAGTCGCCCCCTGGTGGTCAGCAGAGAGAAGTAGGACCATTTTCTCATAGACTTCTATACAACCAGAGAGGAGTGGCCCCCTGGTGGTCAGCAGAGAGAAGTAGGACCATTTTCTCATAGACTTCTATACAACCAGAGAGGAGTCGCCCCCTGGTGGCCAGCAGAGAGAATGCAAGTTTAAGGCACTTTTGGCTTCACTTTTTCAGAACAGGAGGTTGTTGTCAATTGAAATAACTTTGTTGATCTCTTAACTTTCCATCTAGCGCCACCATCAGGCCAAAACTTGACTTAGTCCAACAAACAATGACATTCCCATCAGCCTCAGCTGTACTTTGTGTTTAGTGCTTATTATAAAAATGATTATTATTTTAAATTGTTGATTATGACCTGCTAACCATCAGCTGTAGACCGTTTGTTTTGTTTTTTTCTCTACAATGTACATGGGTGGCCTGTGTGCACATGTACACATAGTCAATCACATCATTAGTATTGATCAGTCTAAAGCTGATTAGAGACCAGCCGGCCTCCAGGCTCTGGAAGATGTACAATGAAGATACATTTTATTATCCTCACAATCCATTATCTCTGCGCTGCTCATCCCATTAGTTTATTTATAAGGCGAAATTAAAAAGGGAGTCGCGGTAATGAAAGGCGACAACAACGGGGAGAGACGGAGAAAGAGGATTTTGTTTTGCTTCATTTTAAAACACCAGACCCGATGAATAACAGTAAATGAGTCACTAATCATTAATCCTATAGATCCTGTAAAGAACGTATGTTGTGGTGACTCATCCTATAGTATATAGCTTCTCCCAACTGTTCCCAAACCCTAAGAGGATTTCCCCCACTCATTACCCTATCTAATATATTTACTTAGTAATCACTCTGCGTCATTAACAACGTGATTACATTTGAACACCAACAGCTTATGTATTTATCAGAGTTTTCGCGACTCAAAACAAAGAAATACATTAACAGAAAACAAATCATGCAAATTCACAGATTTTTGAAACTGAAATACAGATTAATGTCCTGTATTATTATGTGAGGGCCTGATGACACAAATGTGTCCTCTGTATCACTGGAAGTTGTGCAACAGAGGACCTATTTGAGCAGTGACATCACAGCACTCAGGTGGAAGGATACCGCCCCCTGTTGGTGGTACACTGCAACTCCCACGGTCTCAAGCAATCACTTTACACTTTAGACATTTTGAAGACAGGAAGCGTCTCTAATTCACTTCTGGGGACTCTGGACCGTCTGGGAATTTCTAAACTCAGTTTCCATCTCAAGTCTATGGTGGTTCTGAAGCCTGGAGACACTCAACTTTACAAATATGTCATATATTCATTTATATTATATTAATAATTTCCTGGGAATTTCCCTGAAAATAACATGTATGTTGGTTATTATTTAAAGCAAAATAGGAATTTACATGACAGAACTGCTTAATTTAAACCAAAGTAAATACAATTAATATAATTAAGAATGTTTTTAATGTTTTATTCAGTTATAACAAATGCTATTCTCCTCATATATTGAATCGTATGCCTGCTTGTAGACAACTGAATATACAATTAAACATTACTATTTATATTAAATGTATTTATTTAATTATTTCTGCATGTTCAGTTGACTATTTCTACTCTATTCTAATTTTGCATTAAATTACGAGCAAATTGTTTCAATAAATCCAGGAAACTTCTCAATTACTCAGAAATTATGAACTCATAAAATAAAGCATTGCCCTGGATTTTTTGTATTGTACTATTTAATTTGGCTGTTAATCTATGCGGACCGTACCAAATGCATCAAAAGAGGGCCAAAAAGGTTAGATTAATTTATAATTCCATTTTATTTTCAGTATTACGCAACATTAGAAGTATAAATATCTGTTTTAATATACAACATCTATGACATCCATAGAGCTTTCCTTGGGCAAAATACAAAACTCAAAACACTTTTATTGCACATATTCTAAAAGACAAACCATCGTAAGCGAGTTCATCTAATACTAATTTCTGCACGGAGGAAGAAAAGAAAAAGTACACTGAAAAGACAAGCGGAGAAAGTATCGTGACGTATGAGAAGACGTTGATTACATCACAAACAAATGTTCTTATTAAGCGTTCCTGTCGCGCACAACTATAAACAACAGCATCTCTGACACAGAACACAGATTTGGCAAATCAACAATATACAAAATATACATCCATGATGCTTCGTAAACAAACATTGAATGTGCTTTTGAGGATTTAAGTTTCGTCACGGGAGGGAAAAAGAAAAAGATGTGGAAGGGGGAGGAGCTTGTTCAATTTGTTCAAATTAAATTCAGAGATTGAAATCTGAGAGGAGAATTCAGTTCTAATCTCACACTTTGAACTGAACATTAAGGTGCATTTTTGTTCTCAGCAAACATCAGATTCTTTTAACATTTAAAATCTCACGTTTCTTACATAAACTGGATTCTGTCAAGTGGGATTTTCAAAATAAGAGTATATGGTCGCAGACATGATATTGTTTTTAATATAGCCGGTACAACGGAGCAAATACTGCATTACATACTTAGTGTCCTAGGCTACCGTCTGGTTCTCCTTTTAGAGGTTTTGCAGATAAAAAGGCATCTACAGTACAGAAATGTGTGTGTGTGTGTGTGTGTGTCGGTTGCAGAAAGTGGATATATGACAGCCTATATGCGTAGTACCGAGTATTTAACATCCAATGTACGAACTATTGGTACGTGGAATAATCCTCGTATAAAAATCTCAAACCCAGGTGAGGCTTTTTTTTTTAAAAACAGCTGCTGCTCTTCACGAAGAGTCCTTTGAAACATCGAAACACTTCACTTGAACAACACCGAGACTGAAACCAGACATCGAAGGAAAAAAATCACCCTTTTGAAACCCGCAGCTCTCTGAGTCACGTGATCTTAAATACACTCGTAACCGGGGACGACCGGGTCCCAAACCGACAGAAATATCTGATTCAACTCCCTCGAATCGCACAACAAATATTTCATATTTTACTCATCGACAATAAAGACCTTGGGAAAACCCTCACAGTTCTGTTGTATTTTTCTGCTACATTTTTTTTTTAGAAATAGCCCAGTTAGCCTCTCTCGTCAAACATGTGAAAACATGTAAAAAGAAAACTAATAATAAAAATAAAGAGGAGGATGCCTTTGAGACACATCACGGTAGCTTACTTCAGACCACAGTTATCGAGCTCTTAATACCGAGCGTACAAACAAATGACGAAATCTATACATATAATACAAACGACGAATCATGTGAGCCCACGAATCCCGGTTTTATACAGTGTTGTCATATTTACACCATATTGCATAAAAAAAACATTTACAGATGTCAGAGGAATGTGAATAAACACCACACACACGCCAAGAACAGCAAAGGCTGTATTTCCCATAATTCTAAGGCCCCTTTAGCTAATTTAGGATAACGAGAACCAGGAGATGGTTCCGTGTGTTTTTTTTTACATTTTTTTATTAATATTTTTAGGTGAAAAGTGTGTTTCCCCTTTCGTGTACCGCCAAACAAAAAAAACCCCCAACGTACAAAAGATCGGATCACACTGAACAGAAACGGGTCGGGTGATAAACGTCGTGGTCTCTACTGCATTAAAACGACTTTAGCTGCTCCGAGACGCCACGTAAAGAGTGCAATTCAAAAATCATTCATGGCACCGACTCTGCAGGACATTGCGACAGTGGTGAGGCCACGCCCCCAAAAGCCACGCCTCAAGAAACCACGCCCCCAAACATTCAACTCACTAAAACACCTAGAAATCATCAGCAAACGATCGCTTTACACACACACACACACACACACACACACACACACACACACACACACTCACACACTCACACACTCACACACTCACACACACTCACACACTCACACACACACACACACACACACACACACACACACACCTCTGTGTAACAGCTTGCCCGGTCCTCAAACAAAACTAAACAACAAAAAAAAGGCATGGTGATGATGTTTTGCACTAATGTAATAGTAATAATAATTCAGCTGATATATTCAACCCGTCCTTGTTTACTTTTTGTTGCCAGAACTACGCGGCGACTCCTTCTGCTGCTTCCTGTCAGCGGCGGCGGCTCTGCACGCGTCTCGTTTAGTGTTTTTCTGTGCAGACGGGACCTCGTGAGCCACCTTCTTCCTCTCGGCCGCCTCCTTCTTGTTGGGGGACGCCGGCTTATCTGGGGACTTGGAGGTGGTGGTGGTTCTGGGATCCGGGTCCTTTTGAACGTCCACCTTGGGGCCTTCCTTGGAGACCCTGACCAAACCCTCCTGGGTCACACAGCCGGAGATCCTGCCGTGGGCCGCTGTTTTCGGCAGCACCGGTGGCGGTGGATCCGGCGTGGAGGGGATGTCCGACGCCGGCTGACGAGGCGAACAAGAAGCTTCTTTTGGTTTCTGGCCGTGATGGTTCCTCACAGACACAGCCTGGTTTTTGGGGGAGGAGTCTTTGTGTTTGGCATCGAGTTTTATAACTGGCGTTGGAGCTACGTGGGTCTTCAGTGATGGTGTTGGTGCTACGGGGGTATTCGGCGATGGTGTTGGAGCTACGGGGGTCTTCGACGATGGCATTGGAGCTACGGGGGTCTTCAGTGTTGGTGTTGGAATTAGGGGGGTCTTCGGCGTAGGAGCTATGGGGGTCTTCGTCGTTGGAGCTGGAGCTACAGGGGTCTTTGTCGTTGGTGTTGGAGCTGGGGCTACTGGGGTCTTTGACGTTGGCATCGGAGCTACGGGGGTCTTCAACGTTGGCGTTGGAGCTACGGGGGTCTTCGGTGTTGGGGTTGGAGATACGGGGGTCTTCGGCGTTGGTCTTGGAGCTACGGGGGTCTTCGGTGTTGGGGTTGGAGATACAGGGGTCTTCGACGTCGGCGTTGGAGCTACGGGGATCTGCGGTGTTGGGGTTGGAGATACAGGGGTCTTCAGCGTCAGCGTTTGAGCTACAGGGGTCTTCTGCGTTGGCGGTGATGTTTTGGTTTTCAGAGGGAGAGCTTTCGCCTTGGAGTCCATGTGAACCGAGGTCGCCACACAGCCTTTGGGCGGAGCTTCTTGCTGCTTCAACTCAGCGGGAGAATGAGTCAGCTGGAGCGCTTCCTCTCGCCTGGAAGGAAACGAGGCGTCTCGCCGTTTGGAGTCGTGAGCGTTTGAAGTCGAGAGCGGAGATTCTTTTGACGGATCTTTCGGTTTTGAAGTCGGACTACTTTTGCCAGCTGGAACGGGAGATTTCACCTCTCGTGGTTTCATCTCCGTCTTCATGGCGGCGGCGTGCGGTGAAGGCTGTGAGTCAGGCCTCCACTTACTTTTGGGCATCGAAGCGTTTTCATTTGCTGGCGACTTCTGTTTTGCAGCGTTTTCTTTGATTTCTTCTCTCTTGGCGGTGCAGCGTTCTGGATCAGACGGTTTGAGTTGTGCTTCGATCACGTTGGTTTTCGTCTTCGGCGAGACGAGAGTCCCTTTTTTCAGCAGCATCGCGCTGCTACTCTCCACTCCGCCGACGGCGTCCACCAACTTTTTATTCACGCTCAGCATAACATTATTTAACGAGGAAACCGCAACGCAGGTGTCGACTTCCTCCGTCTTCTCTTTCACGGCCGATCCGTTAGATCGCAAATCGTCCTCTCCAACGGATCTTTCACCTTCCGATGTCAAGCTGCAGGTTTTATCTTGGCGCCCGGGAGCGGAGGCCGATGTGACAGAAACCGGTTCTGTGTTTGAAATGCAGATATGTAGCAGCTGCACGTTCTCTGGAACAGACTTGTTCTGTCCGTTCACCTCAGGAACCGAGGTGGTGTTTGTCTCAACGCTCCGACACCGACCTCCAGCCAAACCACAGCTCATGCTCACGGCGAACGGTTCGCTGGCAGCCGGAGTCGGCTCGGCTTTCATGTTCACCTCCGGCTCCGCCGAAGTCAAAGACGCGTCTGTCTCGACTTCCTCCGCCTCCGCTTCGTCCTCCTGGTCCTCGTTGCTGACTTCCCGTATGGACGGCGTTTTTCCACAGGAGGAGAAGTGGGAAGTGTGTCGGGGATTTCTGTGTTCGTGAGCCAGCGAGGAGCTGGACTTCAGAGCCGTCCTGGTTTCCTGTTTGATGGCGAAACTCGACGCCTCCGCTTTGCCGCTCTGAGTCTTTAACGAGTCGCCAACTTTCACCTCGCCGTTCTTCGCCTGATCTTTGGAGGCGACGATGCTGTTTAGAGAGGAAACGGCTTCAGGGCTCGGGGAACATGGCAGGGGACTCTTCAGCTTGTCCACGGTCTTCACCTGGGGGATTAGTCTCTCGGCGGGGGTCTGGAGCCAAATGGGAGGACTCAAGGGAACGCTGTCACTCGCGTTCTCCGCCATCTTGGATAAACAGGTTTCCGTTTTGGAGACTCTGGGCCCCGAGAGCAGACCGATGTCCAGGGTCCCCTCCAGGGGTTTCAGGGAGGAGACGTGGCGTCCTTCCAGTTTATACTCGGACGACGTCTTCCGGAGCGGCGAGTCCGCGGAGGAGATGAGCTGCAGCTTTTCCACGGCGCTCTCTCCGCCTCCTCCTCCTCGGCCGGGGAAGAGCTTTGGTGAGAGGCCCTCGGCGCTGGCGTGAATGCCCCCCATGGCGGCGTCCAGCTGGAGGCTCTTAGACCTGGTGGAGCCGAAGTGCAGGTTCTCGTGGATGCCGGAGGACAGGCGACACATGCAGTCCTCCCGCTCCTCGAAGGAGAGCCTCTTCCTGGTGAACTCCATGTTGGGAGCCTTGAAGTCCAGTCGGTCCGGCTTCATGCCGTCTTTGCCCGGTCTGCTCGGGTGCTGCCACTCGGGGTGAACGGAGCAGAGGGTCGACCTGAGTCCGCCGTCGCTGTCGCAGCAGCCGGACGTTTCAGCCACGCCCAGTTTCTTGTACAGAACGTCTTTGAGGGTGCCGGTTTTGGCCTCGGAGTCCGGGCCTCGGACCAGGAAACCCTCGTCCCGGTCGTCGCCACACAACGATGAGTCGGCGTCCCGCAGGGCGTCCTGCTTCTGCAGAGACTCCCGCCTCTCGGACCAGTCCTGTCTCTTCGCCACCATCTTGGACTTCAGCTTCTCCTTGTCCAGCTCCTCCACGGACTCCTGCCGGCTCATCTTGCGGCCGGCGGGCCTCTTCAGGCAGCCCTGCTCCACGGGGCGGATCCGGGCCATCGCCAGCGACTCGCACGCCGTTTCCTCCACGCTCTGCAGGACGGTGTAGTCGCGCTCGCCGGGCCTCAGCTCCTCGTCCAGCGCCTCCTCCTGCGTCACCTCCAGGCTGTGCTTCCTGGGACAAAGGTGCTTCTTATCGCCCGTGTACGACGGCGACAGCTTCTCCTCGGACTGGACGCGTTTCAGGAGGGGCGAGCGAGGAGGCTCGGCACTCTTTGGGCGCACGATGTGGCGCACGATGGTGGGCGGGGAATGTATCTTGGCCGGGAAGGCCTGCGTCGTCTTGGAAATGGCGACGGGATGCCCGCTGAGGAGGGGGGAGGGCGAGCGCTGGGGAGATGTGGGCTGTGGGGTGGGCGAGGGCGTGCGAGCCAGAGGAGAGAGAGGGATGCTGCCGGCGGACTTGCGGCGCCCCTGGCGGAGCCGCTGACCCGGCAGCTTGGGGCCGAGGCCGTGGAGGGTGCTGGGACGGATGTGGCCGGAGCCGGCGGGGGAGTTCGGGGCGCTGGAGCTCGGGGAGCTGCTCTGGGACGAGTTTCCACCTGGAGGGTAAAAATTAAACTTAATATAGAATCTATGAGATGACAATAAGAGTAGAAGTAGATAAAGATCTCCACCTGACTGGGTGAGCTCGGGGGCGGGGCGGAAGGTGGCGGTGGGGGAGCGGGGGGAGAGGCTGTGGGTGGGGGAGCCGGGGAGACTCTCACCGGAGGACAGCGAGTGGTTGAGGGAGGAGAAGCTGCGACTCGTGTGCAGGAGAGGAGACGGCTGCATCGCGAACCGCCGGAAAACAGAACGCCGTCTGGGAAAGAAGTCAGACAGACACAAAAGACCTTCATAAAACAATACAAGCACACAGATAATAACAAACACTCATAAAGTACATCACAGTAATACTGTGTAATACAAAAGTATTAAAAACAAGAGAAGCAAGAACTGAAAATGTCACATTTAGCACAGATTTCAGGTTTACTTGCATTGTTGATTTAAAATCTATGGATAAATATACATACAGGAATACAACAATAACATAAAATAGGAGTTGCAATATGATTCAAAATAAACACTTGTGTCTATAATTCACATTTCTACAGGCTGCTTTAACTGTGTTTTATATGCTGAATAACCTTCCTGTAGGCAGAACACTCATTGGAATCCTGCCTCAGTGTTGTGCATCTGCCCCCTAGAGGCCAACAGGAGACATACACACTCCCTCACGTCATTCACTCAGCTCTTTTACTGCACTGCTGATAAACTGAGCTCAGAGGTCTTCCATCTGACTTTCCTTTTTAGTTTTCAGAGACAAACTTTTCATGTTGTTCTTAAATTTTTAATTTTTTCGGTTTTAAATTGAAATCGTTTTTTTGTGCTTTTATGTGTGAAACTTGGCCTTCACTCCATTGAGAGAGATTTAAATTCTCAATGGGGCTAATTAAAGGTTAAATATACATTAAAAAATAACCAAATAAGTGCATCAAATGTATATTTAGGAACATTTAAGAATAAATCCAAACCACGTGGTCACATTTAAAACAACAAACACAGTCTCCGTAGAAGGTCGCTACCTTTCTGGCGTCTTCTCCTTCTTGGGCTTCTTGGAACATCTCACCATCTTGCTCCGGTAGCTGTTCCTCCTGGCCGGACCCGTTTTTATCGACGTGTTTTCAAACGCGGTGGTGGAGATCGCCACTTTGCTGCCGCTCTGAAGAGGAAGGAAGAAACTTTAGAGACAGAAGTCTTTTCTGTCGTTGAAAGGATCCAGTTTTGGTCCTCAAGCTGATTTAAGTTCGGTAACTAAATTAATATTTACTCAAGAACAAAACTAAATGTTCATTTCAGCCTCATGAAGAACGTATAACTGAAGACTAAATATTTTAAAGGTGCAGTTTAAAGAGGTTCACCTTGAGCAGGAGCTCCACCACCTCGGTGTGGACCAGACCGTGGACCGGCTCCCCGTTCACATGAGTGATGAGGTCTCCGGCTTTGAGTCCGGCTTTGTGAGCCGGCCCGCTGTCCTCCACGTTCTGATACAACAAACACACACACACAGGGTTTACTTTAACGCCACAAAACGTCACGAAAGCAGCCTGGAGGTCAAAGGTCGCGTCCTCCTCACCCAGACCATGTGGTAGACGGTGTAGATGTCTCCGTCGCAGGCGTACACCCGGATGGCCCGCAGCGTGAAGCCGAACTTCTTGCCCGAGCTGTGGATGAGGACGGGCTGCCGCGGGCTCGCCGTGCAGAGGGAGGAGTCCCGGCTGGGGGAGGAGTCTCGGGAGGAAGGGTCCGAGGAGAGGGAGTACGGGGAGAGGGGGCTCGCCAGCGGAGACACCCCGAAGATATCTGGGGGAAAATAAAACAATCAGTGTTTGTAGGAAGCTGGGCTCCTTCACACTGATACGATCTCCCCGGATCGGTGGTCTTACCTCCGGGGATGGTGAGGGAGAGGGCGCCGGTGGACACGGACTTCGGGACTCTGGCCACGGCGCCGGTCTTCTCCGCCGCGCTCTCCGGCCTCAGAGAGTTGTTCTGGGGAACCCGGGGGTCCGAGGAGGTGAGGCCGGGACCGTCGGGGCTTTCTGGGCCTTCACCTCTGGGTGTCAGCTGGTCCAGATGTTCGGAGAAGCTTCCTGGTTATCAGACAAAGATGAGCGTCGAGTGAGCAGTTGACTTTTGCATTTGTTTGGATTATAGATATAATTCTTCCATTCTTTAAAACAGCTGTTGGAGATTTGGGGAAACACACATGGTTTTCTACCAGGATACATTATTAATTATTCTTGAATCATGATATAGCTTCATATTTAGAGTGAAGATATGAGAGTGGCATCGATCTTCTCATCCACACTGAACAGCAGAAGCTTGGATGAAGTGTTTTATTTATTTTTATTTTAGAAATGAAGCCCGTCGTACCGGAGAGCGTGGCCCCGCTGTGGGTGCTGCCCGGTGTGGTGGCGTCGGGTTCGTCCAGCAGCAGCTCTCCGGTGGAGTAGGAGGTCTTGCTGGCGTCTCCGAGGCCGGAGGTCTCGTCCCCCTCGCTCTCCGCGGAGATGGCGAACTTCGGCAGCGCGGCGGGATGAAGGCCGCGACTCACGGCGTCCGTGTCCGTGGAGTGAGACAGCGAAGGCCTGCAGGACGGAACAGAAGTTTATCTTTTAGTGTTCAGTTTGAACGCTGCTCGATATCTGTGAATAATATATGATGTATGAGGGAAACTACTATAACCGTGTATTTGTGCTGAGATTTGTAATGGAGACGGTTCATTAATCTGCAGTTATTGAAGGAGGGCGGTGGAATAAATGTTAGTTTGCATCAATAATAATAATAATAATAATAATAGAGCCTTGCTTTTGCTGCAGACAAGCTGCTCCTACAAAGAAGGATTATTGCTCGTCTACTTCGAGGACCAAATCATTAAAGCTACAAACTACTCAGAGTATTGATGGATAGTGGAACAAATTATAGACCAAGTGGCTTAAATGACTCAACTTGTGAGAATAATTTACAAAAAAAAAATACAGAAAAATAAGAAAATTGTCGGTTAGAGACACAAACCCATTTTTTCAGAAGAATAAATAAATCATTTATTTTTCGTTCTTCATAAGGGTGCAGTCGGTGATTTTCTAAAAATAATTGCATCTCTTTAATCGAATATTATCAATTACCACAAAATTACATATATTGACTCAGTTTATAGCAAAAAATCTGCAAATAAAAACACATTATAAGCTTCTAAATACAATACAGAGCTTTGTTTTTCCTTCTCTTTTCTCCCATGAATCATCTCATGACCCCTCAGATTTATCTGGTGACCCTTTGACCCCCGAGATGTAAATCATCTCTGAATTCAATATTTACATTTCAGTGAAGTCGGGCGTCCAGCTGAGGGAGTCGACGGTCAGCGGGCTCTCGCTCTTCTTCCCCTCCGACTCGCCCTTCTCCTCCAGGAGACCCCGGGACAAATCCAGACTGCTGTAGACCTGAAGACCCCCAGAGACCACCAGTTACTTCAGTGCATGCAGGCAAGATGAGAGTCAAAAACACACATCGTCATGTTTATGATCTACGAGGACAAGTAACGGCAAATACATGTTTGTGATGTAAATGCATTTTTTTTTACACTGAATTGTAGTTTTCAAATCTTGCAACTATAAAGGTTATTTATTGTTTTTTTTCATTCAAATTTTTATTGAAATCTAAATTTGAGTACATTATACAGCACAACTTAAAAATGAAATGAAAAAAAAAATCATATGAAAAAGAAAAAGAAATAAATTAAATAAAAAAATAATAAATCTATAAAAAGATAAAAAGAAAAAAAAAGAAACGAAAATAAATAAATAAATACAAATAAAATAAAATAAAGATAGTAAAATTAAAATGATCTATTAAATCAGGGTTTTTAACATTTCCCATGTGGAGGTGCTGTTTCTGTCTGGGTGTAGACTTCATCACGTCTTAGTCTTAGTTTTAGTTTTAGGTGCAGCTGAGGGAGAAAAAAAAACTTCCTTTGAGGCGCCCCGCTGCTTGCTGAGACACTGTACTGCTTTGTGTTGACGTGAGAGGGGAGCGTACTGCAATGCAGCACTAAAACACGCACCCCCGGCTCCACCACTGCATTGTTTCCCACAATAACCCCCCCCCCCCCAATCTGATTTGCAAGCGGAAAATATATGCAAAGCCGACATCTAGGTTTTAATAGCGTGGGCTTGTGTTTTCTAGACATTTCCATATAAAACACGACTCCCTCATGCTTTCTGTTCCCACGAGAGAAAAGAAAACGACGGACGCTCATGTCCATCGTGTTCTCGCGTCGTACCTTGGAGAACCGGTGAGAACAGGAGGAGAACTGACGCAGCTCCACGTTGAAGTCTTCATCGTTGGTGTCGTCTTCCTCCGTCTCCAGGTGATGGTATCTCTCAGAGCGAGCTAGAGGACACGGGACAGTTAGACGGCTTTCTCTTCCCAATGCAATCACTTACTACGTCTTATCATTATTATTATTATTATTATTATAAGAGCCACCAGGTGATTCAAGGAGGAGAAATTACATTACAATCAGATTTCATTTGAATATATATATATATATATATATATATATATATATATATATATATATATATATATATATATATATATATATATAAATAATGTTCTCACACAGTTTTATGGAAATTAAAATGATTGAGTTTCATTTCTAAACATAAAACAATTGGTTTAAGCTGCTGATGTTGTTCCGACTGTTTTAAGCTCTGTGATTGGATGGTTCTTGCTGAAATGCACCATGGGAGTTATAGTTAATGTCTACCTTGTTTATTTAATGTACTTTTCAAAGCTAGTTACGAATATTTTTATACGGCTGATTGGTGGAAATTCAAGCCTCCAAATTACTCCACGTCACATCGTCTAAATGATGAGGAATCATTTTGAATCAAACTTCCAAACATGGCCGACGACCAGCAGCTCCCTGATTTGTGAGCGGTCGTGGGTTTGGATGACTCACTGTCGAAGTAGCTGGTGTCGTCTTCGGACTCCAGCTGAGGAATGAACTCGGCCTTCTGCCTCAGCAGACTGTTCCAGTCCAGGTTGTGGAAGAACGGATGCTGCTTCACTTCGCCGGCTCCTCCTGCCGAAGGGATTCATTAAATCAAAAAAACATTCAAACAAGCTTTCAGGGGAAATGTTTTCTCGGAAATTTGTCATTTTTTTCTCTGAAATTTGTTTCCTACATTTGTAACTTTTTTTCTCAGGAATGTGGACTTCATAATCTTGTTAATTTGTGACTTATTGAAAAAATATTTACTATTTTTACTATCTTTTAAAAAAGATACATTTTCACTTAATATCCCCCCTCTCTTTTTAGAACATTTGTAACTTTTTTCTCGTAAATTTGCGACTTCATAATCTTGTTAAATTGTGACTTTTTTCGTAAAAATTAGCTACTTTTTTCTTTTAATTTCTCCTTTTTTCTTTTAATTTGCTACTTTTTTCTTGTAAATTAGCTACTTTTTTCTTTTAATTTGCTCCTTTTTTCTTGTAAATTAGCTACTTTTTTCTTTTAATTTGCTCCTTTTTCTCTTTTAATTTGCTACTTTTTTCTTGTGAACTTGCTACTTTTTTCTTTTAATTGGCAAATTGCTACTTTTTTCTTTCGAGATGGGGAGGTCCAGACTGTACTGGACTAACGTGAGTCCCCCTGTCCCGGCTCAGAAACTAGATTCACGGACTGTTGGGGAAATGTTGATCAAAAAGGGAAGAGGTGAGGAGGCCGCGGAATAAACTGCTCATGACCTTTCATGACCTCAGTTTCTTCCCTTAGTCGTGAATCAGAGTTAGGAAGCGGCGCTAAGGGGGTCACATGGGGATTAATGGTGGTCTGGTCTGGTCCAGACCGAGCTCTGTACCTGTGCCCATCCTCTCCAGAGGATTCTGTCGGAGGAGCAAGGTGATGAGCTCCTGGGAGTCGGGAGGCGGAGCATCTTCACCCTCGGGCCAGTTGATCTCATCTGGAAAACACACAAAGGTCGACGTCAGAATCATAAAAACTCAGCGACACCGACAAACCAGGAAGCTCCATTACATCCGCTTTAATGCCGTGAACGAGAAACATTCCAAACTTAATGGTGAATATGAGGAAGGAAACATTCATAATTAGCGTTTTTGCATTTAAGGTGGATTTGCAGAAACCCGTTTTAAGGTAATAATAATAATTAACATGATTTATATAGTGCTTTTTTAGGTACTCAAAGACAACATTAGATGTGGGGATCGTTATGAATCGAGTCGTGAGACACACAAAGACTCCTACGTGACACAAAACCAGAACAATAAGATTATCATTGCAAGCATTTTCTTTTTAAATTCTACGATTGAATTTTCACCTAATCGTGACACTTTTTTCAAAAACAGCTTCAGCAGCAACGCCGGGCAGAAACCAGATTCAGTTCTGAGGCGTAAGCATAACGAAGAATGAGGTCATTTACATTTTTATTTTTGGTGAAAAGCCTCGTGGATAAAGAATGAAGGGGGGGTAAAGCCTGTCTGTGTTATGCTGATTGTCTGCACCGTTTGTCCCCCTTTTTAATCAAATTTGGGGAAGGGGGGTTATGAATATGTATGTGCGGGCGGTGGAACATGTTCAGACCTCGTTAATTAACCGTCACTCTCAGACTCGCTGCTGTTTGACGGAGAGCAGAGCAAATCAGCCGTCAGATAAAAAACACAACAACTCCCAAACCAACACATCTGAGCCCGAACCGACGACAAGATGACAAAGATGAAGAGTTCGGTTGCCGTGGAGACGACAAGAAGAACACGGAGTGACATCATCAGAATGTATTAAAACCTTCACCCGTGGTCTAAAAGTCAAGCCGATTACATTTACTGCCATCTGTTTCTGCTGCTGGCGCTCCGGGGAAATCTCGAGTCTAATAAATAGAGAAATATTAATATTTACATATATATACATATTTTATTTTTCTCTTGCGCACTCGACAGAATCTAAAAAGCCAGACGCTGTGAGAATGTTTAGTAATTCTTTATAATCCATAAACTGACATGAATTAATGAGTGTAGTTTATTTTCATCTTTAAATACAAACATCAGAGAGCATTAAAAACTTTTTTTTTTTAATAACTGCATGTTCTGTAATTAAAACCCTTGAAGGAGCGGAAGGAACCACTGAATTTACCCGTTCATCCTCTCAGGACTACGAGCGGACAATTAACTCTGTTTTTACCTTGATGTAATTAGTTATTTTGTTATTTTCTGATTTGCTTTTATTCATTTTTTTCTTAGTCAATCCTCAATACGGTGGCGTATTAGAGCTAAGAGGGCGGGCAATATTCAGAAAATAACATTCAAATGCAAATGTATGAGTTTATAAAGTATTTGCTCACTTGATGTGTATGAAGCCTGTGTGTATTATATTCTGTTAAGTTATTCATCCATCAATATTAGAAATAA
Organism: Eutrigla gurnardus; assembly: GCF_963514095.1. Taxonomy (NCBI): domain Eukaryota; kingdom Metazoa; phylum Chordata; class Actinopteri; order Perciformes; family Triglidae; genus Eutrigla; species Eutrigla gurnardus. The sequence continues at coordinate 17,433,712 of NC_139930.1, forward strand.
TTCTCTAGTAGACCTACATGAAAATAAACTCATCTGTATGTAAACGTAAATCTGCTACTTATTTCTCGTAAATTTGTGACTTTTTTCTCGTAATGTTTCCCCTTTCGCTCCCAAATAAGCCGTCGTATAATAGAATATAATCTTTTCTTCTGTCTTTTTTAAATGTAATAAATAAGTCATAAAAGATACTGTGTGTAATGGTTGAGAAGAAAACATATAAAAAAATATTATATTATCAATAATGAAGGAAATATGTTTAGTGGTTGACAGCATTCTTCTTCATGAGGCATCAACAGTCATGTTAATGTGATGTTAAGTTGCTCTACTGACCGCTGATGACCTGACCGAACAGTTCCTCCGGCGTGTCTCCGAAGAACGGCACGCAGCCGACCAGGAACTCGTAGAGGATGATGCCCATCGCCCACCAGTCCACCGGCTTCCCGTAGCCTTGTCTCAGGATCACCTCCGGGGCGATGTACTCCGGTGTTCCACACACCTGATACACAAAAACACAGGAAAAACACAAGAAATACTCCAAATACGCTTTGTGGAAAAAGTACAAAAACCTCAGATAATAACGAAAAAAAAAGACAAACCTGTTTATCAGAAAACTCGCGGGCGTCTTTCTCGATGTGTCCCTCGTAGAGGTTGGTCGTCATGTTCATCAGCCCGACTTTGGACAAGCCGAAGTCCGTCAGCTTAATGTGTCCCATCGACGTCACCAGCAGACTGAGAGGAAGAGGAGAGGAAGATGAAGAGGAGAAGAAGAGGAAGAAGAGAGGAAGAGGAAGACGTGTGGAAGAGGAGAGGAAGACGATAGGAAGAGGTGAGGAAGATGAAGAGGAGAAGAAGAGGAAGAAGAGAGGAAGACGTGAGGAAGAGGAAGACGAGAGGAAGAGGAAGACGAGAGGGAGACAAGAGGAAGAGGAATACGAGAGGAAGACGAGGAAGAGGAGAGGAAGACGAGAGGACAAATGAGAGGAAGACAAGAGGAAGAGGAGAGGAAGACGAGAGGACAAATGGGAGGAAGAGGAAGACAAGAGGAAGATGAGAGGAAGACGAGAGGAAGAGGAGAGGAAGACGATAGGAAGAGGAGAGAAAGATGTGAGGAGGAGGAGAGGAAGAAGAGAGGAAGAGGAGAGGAAGACAAGAGTAAGAGGAGAGGAAGACGAGAGGAAAAATGAGAGGAAGAGGAAGACAAGAGGAAGATGAGAGGAAGACAAGAGGAAGACGATAAGAAGATGAGAGGAAGAGGTGAGGAAGAGGAAAGGAAGAAGAGAGGAAGACAAGAGGAAGACGAGAGGAAAATAAGAGGAAGACGAGAGGGAGACGTGAGCAAGAGGAGAGGAAGAGGAGAGTATCAGATCCTTTACTTAAGTAGCAGTTTTAATATCACAACGTAAAAAGTAATATATATAACAAGAAAACACTTCCTTGCTTTTTGCATTTCAGATCAGTAAATAAATATTGAGAATTTAATTCTATTTATGAGTCTTTCTCATTAACATGTCTAGCAGCTAAACGGCCGGCGGCTCACGGTCTTTAATTTGAACGCCTGATTTGACCAAACAAAAGTTTACAGACTGTTTGGTTAACATCCAAATATGCTGATGAGGTCTCACTTGTCTGGTTTGAGGTCTCGGTGGACGATGCCGTAGTTGTGCAGGTACTCCAGAGCCAGCACCGTCTCTGCGAAGTACATGCGGGCCATGTCGACGGGCAGCGGGCCCATGTTCTTCAGGAGGGTGGCACAGTCTCCGCCTGCAGACATGGACCACGGGGTCAGAGGCCAACTGAGAGCTGAGCATTTACAAACAAGCAAACTACCGCTGACCTTCCACGTACTCCATGACCATGCACAGGTGGCGCCGCGTCTCGAAGGAGCAGTACATGGACACCACGAAGGGGTTCTCGGCGAAGGTGAGGATGTCTCTCTCCACGAAGGCCTGCTGGATCTGGTTCCTCAGGATCAGGTTCTGCTTGTTGATCTTCTTCATGGCGAACCGCTGCTTCGATTCCTTGTGACGGACCAGATAGACGGCTCTGTGTTTGGAAAACAGGCTACCGGTCAGCTGGGGTTTAACTCCGCCCACACTGGTTCATCCTTCCCAGAATGAGGGAATAACTTACTTCCATAAAATGCATCTTTATAAAAGAAAAATAGATATTACCTGATATTATAGCAGGTTGTCTAATCAAATCTGTTAAAATTATCTATTATAACCTCCTAGAGGTTCTAACTCCTACAACTACAGCGGCGTTTTAGAAAAAAATAAAAAATAAAAAAAAACATGAGAGATGGGGGCAATATTCAGAGAGAAAAAATGTGCAAATGCACTGGAAAAAAGTGGCAAGTTTCTGAGAATTTCTTTTGCAAATTTATGAGAAAAAAGTCGTAAATTTATTAGATTTTTTTTGCAAATTGATGAGAAAAAAAATAGAAAAGGTAAACGAAAAAATTGCAAATTCATCAGTGAATTGTGTATTTGAGTATATAAAGTTGCATAGTTATGAGAAAAAAAGTCACAAATTTACAAGTTTATAAAGTCATATTTACAAGAAAAAAATAACTCTTGCTGTGTACGATGTCCGATGTGTATTATATTTTATATTGCTGTGTTTAAATTATTGTGCGTTGTTAAAGTAGCAACATTAGCGTTTCGTAAATGTGTAAATTCACAATTTTATAATCTCGTAAAATTGCAATTTTATAATCTGGCTAAATTTGCAACTTTTTTCTCGTACATTTGCGACTTTATAATCTCGTTAATTTTCGATTTTTTTCTTGTACATTTTTTACTTTATAATCTGGTAAATCTGCTACGTTTGTCTTGGAATATTGCCCCCCTCTCTCTGCTCTGTTTTTATTTCTATTTCCATTTTTAACCTACAATAGTAGGAAACAGAAGGACAGCCCTCGGAGAAACAGTTGGTGAGATTAGCTAATCCGATATGGAAGGACGTCCTCACCCGTAGGCGCCGTTGCTGATGAGTTTCGTCATCTCGAAGTCCAGTTCGCAGGGTTTCCGTCGGCTCCGCAGGGCCGCGCTGAGGCTCTGACACTGAAGGCAGGAAGAGACTCATGAACTCATCACACTGATGAAATCTTTTACCTGCGAGCTAAAAGATGATGGAGCAGATCAAAACACGCAGAAATCAATTCCCGAGAGCTTACAGAGTCGTCCGTTTCTGGTGTTTCTGCGATGCCGCTGTCACAGCTGGTCAGCTGAGCGATTTCTAAAGAAAATCAAATAATAAGAAAGTTTAGTGCATCATAAACCTATAACTTCATATGGAAACCTGCCATCATGTTCTGTTGGGCAGTTTTTTGTTTTTTTAAACCTATAACCAAAAAGCAGCAGCCTTTATAAAGCTATTAGGTGGAGGTGCTGACTCGGAGGTAATCGGAACGGAGGATAAATGGAGCGGGAAGCAGATGTGGCGACACAAACACCCATTTAGAAAATCACCACTCCAGAAAGTGCTCATTAGAAACCACCTTGCATCTTTTATTATGGTGTGTGTGTGTGTGTGTGCAGCCATGCCAAAGTCCATGTGTGTGTGTGTGTGTGTTGTCGTCCCCTCGAGGGCCCATAAACACATTTCCAACGTGCTATTTAACATCTGTCCTTGCTCGTAAAGCGTTGCTGCGCTGGGCGATCCTGAGTGGATCTGGGTGACGGTGTGTGGGGACGCCATCGCTTTCTAATTAGTCCTAATGAATGTGAATCAGGAGAGACAGACGGGTCATTAGAGAGAGACAGGCTGTTGGGTGCAGGACATTAAGTCATGTGTTTTTTAACGGCCCCTCGACCACGACACTTACAACGTCTTCACATCCTTCGCATCGCCGCCGACAACGACACTCAGCATTATATTTATTTATAGAATCATCACTTTGCTTCTCCAAGAAACTACGATAACGACGATCCGATGCCAAGCGGAACTTAATTAACTACTCTTCTCCCATATTGGATCATTCATTTCATGGTGTTATGTAGGGGTGGGTAAAAATATCGATACGGCAATATATCGCGATACTTTGCCGCCCAATACAATATCGATTTTTCAACTCCAAAGATCGATAAAAAAAAAAAGATTCATGTTTAGACGCGTTGTGCAGTACTTTATCCTTTTTCATTTTATTTTCAATATTTATTCCAGTGAATTTCATGGGAATTAATAAAATGGAGAGGCTGTTTTGAATGAAATAGTTTTGACTCAATTTGTCCTCTGATCAATATCATCTGATGTACATATACAGGTACTTGTGTTTTCATCTTTATTTATATCGCAATATCGTGATACGTATCGTATCGTATCGAGACCAAAGTATCGTGATACGTATCGTATCGTGAGGTTCTTATGAATACTCACCCCTAGTGTTATGACACATTAGTCGTTGAAGTCTAACCGGGAAGATGTTTGAATAATTGTATTATTATTATTATTATTATTATTATTATAACTATCCCGTTACCTTCCAGAGGGTCTCTGGTGAGTCCCAGCTGGCTGATGATGTAGCGCGGGATGTCCGTTTTGATGCCCTGGCCCTCTTTTGCGTGACCTTCAGCGGCCTCCAGAAGGTGGTAGAACTCCTCCGGGTCAAACTCCTGCACAACAACGGGGCGCTTTAATACATATCTGGAGGGTTTTTGGAGGAGAACCTGGTACGTTTTTTTAAGACGTGAAAAAAAAGTCTGATTCAGCGTCTCATCGTCCTGCTTTATGCACCTTCGGGGATTTAAAGCAGCGTTCAGCGTTTTGAACGCTGGAAAAGATCTGAGCAGGAAACAGCGGGAGGTAAATTCATTTTGGTACGTTGTTAGCATTCATTTAAACTGTATAATTAACTATAAAGGTAGCGTACAGTTCACGGCTCATTTAAAAACCCGTTCACTAGTTGCCTAGCGACAATAAAAAAAAAAACCTGTCATACATTATCATTTGGTAGATTGTTAGTGCTTTTTTAACCTTTATTTAACCTGGATGTATGTAAATGATATGCAAGAGATGCCTGCTAGATAATAAAAGATAGTAAAAATAATGTTTTAAAGAAGAGAAGTAGGCAAGTAAGAAAACAAATGCACTGCTCTCCTATTGGCTGACAGACTCAGGAAGATAATAATTAAAAACTACAAACAGATGTATTTGCATTATAACTATGAATGCTTGAACCTACCAGACATTCCAGCAGCCGTGCCGGCCGGGCGATGATGATGAGGATCTTCTTCACCAGCTCTCTGATGAAGTTCACCTCCTCGCTGTCCGACCTCTCTGTGGACTACAACAGCAACACCATTTGTAGTTTTTCACACAAAACTCATGTATCACGATCACATTTGAGCTCTAAACATCTAATTTCCCCCCGAAAATAAAAACCCAGAGTCATTTAACAAAGATTACTGTTATGAAGATATTTCCAGAAACCTTAAAGACTTTTATAAACGTGGTTGCATGATTTAAAAAAAAACAAAAAGCAAAACATTTTTTGTACTTCTTTTTATTCTAATCCAAATAAATGAAACTAACATTTTTCTTGCAAAAACCATAAAAAAAGATTCTACCTGGATCAGGAAACATATTTGCAACCTGTAAAAAAGTCCATAAAGACTACTATTTTCCCAGATATCATATTTCATAACTCAAGGAAAGCACTGGGTCCTCATATTGAAGATGTTTGGTTTGAAGCCGCGTGGTTCCCGAGGACGGAGCTCACCTCCTGGACGAGCCTCTCCAGCTTGTCGGTGAGCTCACAGAAGTAGCTGGAGGTGACGAGTCCCAGCCGGCTCTTCTCCAGACAGTCTCGGGCCAGCTCGATGATCTGGTGGTGGGCGAAGCCGAGCACGCCGTCCGCCAGGGGGAGCACGCTCTCCGGGGAGCTGCTGCGGATCACCTCCTGAATACGCTCCTCCATCTGAGCCGTGGCCTGCAGGGGGGGGGGAGGTGTAAGTCGTTAGATCGGAGGTCTGCAATGCTTTCCAGGCCCAGGACCTTGTTGTTGAAAGCTGCTATACAAATACAACTGCCTCGTTTACCACTTTTAACAAACAGGAAGATTTATATTTGCGTATTATAGGTTTGTAGTCATGTTAATGTGGATTTTTTGGACATATTTGAATTTTTCGGTAAAAAAAAGTGACTTACCCGAGGAAACCGCTCCTTGTAGACGTGATTCATCATGATAATCTCGTGGTCGTAACACGACGGAGATCTGCCGGGGCTGGAAAGGAAAAATAAATAATAATCAGCGTCTGAGGTGGTTTCCGTGACAACGTGAGGGTTGGTCCGGAGAAGGCATGTACCTGAGGCTGCGTGAGCGCGGGCGCATGGCGGTCGCCCGCCGGCATTCGTCCCCGGAGATGCTCTCAGTGCAGAAGTGCTTGGAGAGGAAGTGCAGCTCGTCGGGCGTCGGCTGGAAGGGCAGCTGGTGCAGCTTCTCCTGTGATGAACAGGACGACTGGAAATGAAACACATATATTCATACATGAAAAGAAAAAAATAGAGATATATTTCTTTGGTGTTTCAAGAAAAATATCAGAACAGAAAATCCTATGTTTTCCTGCAATATTTTAGGAATAGTCATTTTGAGAAGGAAGCTCTTTCACTTTCTAGCAGGGAGATAAATATAACTGTTCCTTTACAATCATCCTAAACAGGTAAATAAAAAGTACTTATATTGCATTTATAACAAACCAAAGCTACTGTTTCTAGAACGACGTGACGTTTTACAGAACAAGGGACGCCCATCCGTCAGTCGGCGCCGTGAATGGAAGGAAATGCCAAAAACCACACAAAACAAAAAACACATGACTCACTGCAATTCCTGTAAAACGTGAGTGTTTACATGCATCATATGCTCCGTCTGCAGATCATATATTTTGTATCAGAATAGAAGAAATAAGAAGCTGCAGACACTTTACATCATATTCAAGCATCATCTAATGAGGGTTTTCTTCGGGCTGAGCAGTTTTTTTCCATATAGTGAAAATGATCATTTTAAAATCTGTGAGCTTGTGTGGATACTTACAGAGACGGTGGAACTCGGCGTGTTGGTTCCATATCCAGACGAGGGAAGCGAAGCCAACGACCAGCGACGCCCGTCCGTCCTGTCGCACAACAAGACAAACGCAAAATAAACAAAATTATCTTTTAAAAAACGTGAAATATGCAGAAAAAAATCCACGTTTGCATTCAAAACACGTAAATGTACACTCAGAGTCGTAGTGATCACATGATTACAGATGAAAAGTGACCTTTTTTTGCTGTTTTGTTCTTAGAATTAGAGAAGCGATGAAGACTACGAGACAAACTGATGAAGGGAGATTAAACTATATATACGGGGATTATAAAAAGCCTGATATGGAGTTTACCTGTCTGCTCTGTGGCAATGACTGTGGATTATAATAAACAAAAATATAATACACCATTACTTCATATCCAAATGGCATAAAATAAACAATGTACTGAATGTTGAGACTTTTAACGCATTTGTTGTCTGAACCGGCTCGTTTGTTCGGCTGCAGATCAAATGTTCGTGTTTTCTACCTTCGTGCGAAGGAGAAGTGAGCTGAGGCACTGGGGGAGAAGTTCCTCGGACTGTCTTGTGGGCTCGTTCCTGCAAGAAAAACACCAGATAAACACCAAAAAACAGATTTCAAAGAAAGGGCAAAACAACCTGCAAGCAAAGAATCGTCTTCCAGCAGAGTCGATATCACAAACATGCTTGATGGAGTTTTTACTTCCTTGAAACAATCCTTGAAATCTTCCTTGAGAGGAGATAAGACGCTACCTCGCATCATTTACATTATTCGTCTGCAGATTATTGTCTTCGTCATGCATTTGTTCTAGAATATCACCAGATTCTACACAATGAAAATGAAATGTTTCGCCAAATGAATAACCGATTATTTTCCTTAATTGTTCATTTGTGTCTCTATGACCTCGAGGCTGGAACACAAACGTCTGACATCGACACTGAAGTCGTCGGTTTCCAGAACGGTTGCTGGTTGTTATAAGTATCATTTTCATCAGAGTCACTGATTTGCACATTGGACCTTTTTTTCCCCTCTTTTAAGCTTCATGTCAAATGTTCTACCTTCTACTTCCATTCAGTAACATAATGCAACACCGGGGTGAGGAAACGGTGACACACATGAGATAATAAGACGTGCACGTGAATACGCACTTACCTGTGAGGGATGAGAGAGGGGAGTGAGGTCGCGGTAACCCTGAAGACTGGCCGCTTCCTATCAGACTCTTTCTGTTGCTCGTCCTGCAGCTGTGAAACCACAAAGTCAAATATTAATATAATATTATTAATATGACACATTTCTTATCACTCATTTCCTTTTTAAACAGCAGGCAAAATAAACATTTTAAATTAGTAGATGTTTGGAATGATTAACCCCCCTTTGGGTTTGGTATTGTTCCTGCAAACTTCAACAAAAGAATATTCAGTTCCGTTTAAATATTATGTTCCTTTTTTTTGGCTTTTATTTGTGGCCGTCCATACATATCATATCATATTTGTGTCAACACAATACATTTTTACCTGTTCAACTATTTGCCACCATTCCGTATCATCATGAGCACTCATAATGCTTTATAACACGTTATATTTATACTCATAACACATTACAAACCATTTCAGAATTACTTTATAATCGTTTTTTAACATTATAAAGTTATAAAGTGAATCAAATCTGAAAAAAGAATAACGCATATAAATACATTTTTATAATGCTAAATTAAAGTTTAAATTATAGTTCACTATGATCTCAGTAAAAGACAAATTGTAATGTAAGATTTGCCTTAATGGCCTAAGGGATCATTATTAATATTAATAAATGTCACTATTAAATCAAGGAAACACAATTTGTTTTTATTGGCAGTGAACCGTTCCTACGATGCAAAGCCACCAGTAAATCTTTACAAATCCAGTTCCACTCATTACAAACACTGAATGACACGAATTTGTGACCGAATGCCAAATACATGCTTCTCTGACAGACTCTGATGTACTTCTTTGTACAGCATTCAGGATGCTTTTAATACAGAACTGTGATCAACAACATGCGACTGATAATCTGTACTTTAGTTTTTAACCTTGAGAGAAAAGAAGAAGAAAAAAAAAGGACTATTTCAACACCTAAAAAGCAGCTCGGGCGTTCTCGATGAGTCTCTGGTTGATATATTGTGAAATGAGAGGCTGTCGGAGGAAACCAAAATGCCGCAGAACATGAATTCACTTCAAGGTCGGAGGCTCAATGACATCCTGTTACATAACCTCCTCGGAGGACTGAACCATTTCCAAATGGATTTTTAAGATGTTATTTAATAATAATTTCCTTCCCGTGCATTATACAGACAACACAAAAATAACCAACATTAATTCTCCAGTTTCTGTGTGTGTGTGTGTGTGTGTGTGTGTGCTCCTTGATATAACTGCAGCTTTTGATGACCATAGTATTCTTATTGCTGCCAATGTTAGTGAGGTAAGTGAGGCTGCGCCGTAAACCCAGAACCTGTTTCAACAATAAGACTTTGCATTAATGTTCGTCTGTATGCAGATGACTCCATGTTGTTTTGTGCTTCACACAAACATCCGTAGAGCTGAGAGAGAGTCTTTGGTTACATTTCTATATACATGTGACTCTTTTAAAGGCATGGATGATGCACCTGATAAAATCTCACTAATGCCAACGCCTCATGAAGGAGGAGGAAATTACAAAATTACAGTTTGTCCTGTTACGAAACTTTGGTGAATCCAACCTGAAACATGTGTGCAAAATGTTGCATGTAGCCCCAAAAACGTCCACAGAATAACCCATGCTCCCAGTCCTTTTCAGCATGATGAAATCCAAAGTGATCTCCCTAAATCCCGGCGGGGGGAAACCCCCTCGTTTTTAACCAAAATCCCCCATTCGTCCTCGTTTACTCGAGTGCTTTCCGAGGCCAACCTGCAATCAAGAGTGTGTGGTGGACGCACGGCGTGAATCATTCATCGCGATGGGGAAGGGAGCGACTAATATCTGGTGCACACAGGTGCTCAGGTCAAAGAGGATCGGATTTAACCAGATCTATTTATACCCTCTCACTGTGGATTAGGCCAAGAGAATGCCACGCTGCTGCCCAATCAACCCACTTGTTGCCCTTCGCTCTCCATCCCCACGATTATAACCCCTATTACAGAGTGGTGCTACTCATGGGGACATTTAAAAACTTCTGGTTTATATCGCACAAAGAAATCTATAAAAACGCCACAGGTTAGGCCGTCTCCATCCTGTTTGATGTGACGCCGAGCTGTGGCGGCGGAGGCACATCGGAGGCCAGAAAAGGCCGAGTGAGGGGAGAAAAGACGAAAGAAAGGGAAGGATGAAGCCGCCCTGGGCGAAGACGATACGGAGAAAGTAGGCCAGCGTTGTTCGCTGTACTGCAGATGTGTGAGATTCCTGGAACGGATCCTATAGGAGTGGTTTTTACCGATCACCAGTTATATGCAAAAGTATAACTATTATTTTTACATATCATTAAAAATATTATTACACATATTTTCTACGCTGACCTAAATTACTGTACCTCTTTATTGTTACAAAGTAATCTGAATCTGTCAAAAAAAAAATGTCTTTAGACTTATTTTTGGGCACAGGAAGAGGCAAAAATAGACGAAGGGGCCTTTTGATTCCCACCAGTCTGAATCCCAGATAAATCCCAGATCGTCTGATCCTGACCCGCCACCAACAAAGAGCCACGATGAATCTCCTTCTACGTCTGTAGAGGTTTAGCTCTCTTGTCAGAGCTGTCAGGTGAGCTGACGAAGCACAACGCCACATAAATCGCTGCTGACAAACCCAAAATTCAAAGTCACTCGTGTGACACGCACGCGGCTCTATTAATAGTATTTAAAAAACTAGCAATGCAGCTCTTTTCTTCGAGCCCCCGAAGACAGATTTTCTATATCTGAAGATGTATAGTATGATACATCGCTTTGGAGCGACTCGGCTTTGATAATCAGGATTCAGGAGCTTACATTTTCATAAAAAGAGCATTTAACGGATGGTAACTTGGTCAAAAGTTGCAGCAAAGTTCTTACATCTTTAAGTTTTCTGCATTTTCTTCTTCTGTTGACTAAAATGAAGGACAGCAGCCTTATAACTGAATTAAAATCAAATATCATATTCCGATCATTACTAAAACAATGAGTGGGGAAAAAAAACACTAACTGTAATAACATGGGGAAATATATGATTTACATGGAAGCCATTCAATCTCATTTCATTTGACTTAAATCAGCAGTTCGGCTTTACATTCAATCGTCATAGCAGAGAAACCGCTCTGAGACTTTTTCCAATATTCACTAAATCTCACAGCAGATGAAAAAAATAACTCTTTATACACTGATAAAAAAAACAGCCAGTATTTCATGTTAAGCTGTTTTAGCACTAAAATGGGTCAGGAAAGGGATTAAAGATAAATATCAGTTATATGGGCTTCACCAAACAGAAAAATATACAGAAAAAACTGGGATCAAGTGGCTTAGCTATAAACCGGCGGCTACACACTCGGAACAAATGTTAAAAAGTCGAGTTTAAATACACGGCATGGTGTCACACGCAACATTTCTTCAGAAGCAGCACTTTGTCTGAATAGCACTGACGAAATATGAAAAACAATCAGCGTTTCCTCTTCTCCGACTCTTAATTAATGGGGGATGGAATATAGGAAAAGTACACATCCTGGGTCAGGAAACATGAGACTGCCTCGACAATAAACATTCAATTACCTCTCCACTCACAAAGCAAATAACACACAATAGGCTGGAGGAAACACCCAGCTTCTTATTCACTCGCCTCATAAAACAGGTCCGCTGACATACTGTAAACACATCCCGACAGCCAATCAGTGTCCAGACAACCAACCTTTTTTTGTGCTCAGACAGATAGACAGCAGCAAACTTCTAACTAAAGGTTTTTTACCTCTTGGACCTTCGCAGACGCGCTCCACTGAAGAAATGCGGCATGTTAAAGTTGGACAGCACCGTCCACAGGCTGGAGTCGGACATCGTGTCCGAGTCCTGCCAGAGGGAGAGATGCAAAGGGGGCTTTTGGGGGTTTGGGAGGACCAGACCCCCGTAGCGGTCCTGATGACGGGCGCTCCTGCAGCAGCAGCTCTGCTTGGGTCCCGACTTCCTCTGCACATCTGCAGCCAGCTGCGGCATAAACACGGCGGCAGAGAGGACGCCGTGTCCTCCTCTGTCCTCAAATAAAAAGTAATCCAGGGAGGATCCTGGAGCGTACACAGTGTGTGTGTGTGTGTGTGTGTGTGTGTGTGTGTGTGAGATCCAGGTCAGGCGTCGACACTGTTGCAGGGATACGACACCGAACACCAGCTGACTATTTGTTTTCTCCCCCCCCCTCCTCTCTCTCGCTGCTCCATATCCCAAACACTCACTCCGCTTCCCTTTTGCTCAACATGCTCCGTCTCATGTAACAGGCATCTACCACTTCACGTCCCGAGCAGGGGGGGAGGGGGGGCGGTTTGTGCTGCATCATCAGCAGATGTTGCCGTGCACCCCCCTCCAAAAGTTGTCGGTGGGTCAGCGTATTAAAGCAGGATTCCCATTTGAATTTGAAATCTCGATTATTTTTTGCTTTTTGCAGGGATTCCTTCCACATCGATGGGAGCTTCACCTCAACTTCATCGCTCTTGATCCGACGCTTTAATCCTCGTTTTACGATCTTAATACTTCAAAACATGGATAAGCAAACTGTGTTCACAAGGAAAAGGAAGAGCAGGTTGGAAGACATGCACCCGTTTCGTCAGTCCAGTGATGAATTTGACTTTGGAGTCCTTCGAGTGTATGTGTGAGAGTTTACAGTCAGCTGATCATAGCTGTCAGACTCCACAGGAGAGAGCAGAGTTCAGGCCTCCAGACAGACACTCGGCTGCAATAACGTAAGCGAGAGAGCCGTGATAAGAGCCGGAGGTCGCTGTAATCACACGATTGATGGTGTCACTTTCACAACGCGGCTTCCAAACATTCACTTCGTCTCAGCGAGCCACAGAAATAGATATCGACCTCATTCACCGAGCGAGTAAACACAAAGACAAACGCAGCTCACGGTAATGTGCTTCAACGGTCTAATATTTGTGGAGCAGTCAATTAAGGGAGGTGAAGGAAAGTTAAATGTATATTTGAAGACAATTAATTACGACGGCGTATCAGGGCCACTGTAGGAGGAAAAAAAAACTGAGCCGAGAGAGGGGGGAAATTTGCGGTTGGGCTAAGATGCTAGCGGTAGCATTCACTTATTAGCCCAACCGCCCCGATCAATAAACACCCATAAGATGACAATTTGGCCTCATATAAATAAAACCAACAATAAGCATCAACATCATCACCCTAAGGACCTTAACGAGGCTTTGTCAATTAGTGTGTGTACATTCATGGGAAGTTAGATAGCATACATGCCGGTTGTTAGCATCGGAATAAACTCGCAAATGTCCTACTTTATAAAGAAAGAAAAATGCCGTCGTGCAATATTTGTTTTTGTTTTTAAAGTCTCATATGATGATAAAATTTGAGCTTTGGACTTTTCGGTTATTCCGCAGCGACACGGACTTCTAACCCTCAAATTACACAACGTGTTTGCATTACATCATCAGCGACATCCCGAGGGGTCATCTCGGGTCACGCTTGCATACGTTTACAGAAAGAAAGAACCACTGAGATCATTATGATGTCAGTTATACTTCAAACAGAAGACCGACTGAAAGGAGGTGGACCAGTGAGACCCGAGGACCGTCAGGATGCTGCAGATCAGTCACAACGCTTCTGCACGTGTGATAAAATGTAATCAGAAGCCATTTTGTGGGTATAAAGTCTCCGTGTGCATCCTCTCTCTCTCTCATATTCTCCCCCCCCTCCTCCCTGCAGGCCGGCGTGACAGCCTTCACTCTAATTATGGCTCTCTGCTCCGTTTCAGCGTTCCATATAAGAAACGACGGTTCAAAGTCAAACTTCGGGTCATCGTCACAAGTAAAAAAAGAAAGAAATAAAGTGGGTTTGTGTCCTCGTCTGACTCGTTTCATCCTCGACAGGCAAAAATGCAATATTTTCTAAATATGTAAAGATTTGAACAATTATATTAATTTTGCTATTATAAGTGTGTGCAGTGTATTTCTATGGGCAAATCAGTGTTACTGTGTTTACAATCTAGAGAACGAACTACTATAATAAAACACAGGGGATCCAAGTAATTATACGAGTCTGTTATCATTTATAAATCCTGGGTCCGAGTGATATGAAAATAAACCCGATTCCTCTGTAACTATCCCGTTCATTGTTTCTCACCACATACAACATAATGACTATACTTCCTCATAAAACATATGCAACATATACACATGTTTAATTATGCATTCGGGCTTTTATTTATCTTATATTCTTAATTTGAGCTAATATTCAAATCGTAAAAAAAAAAAAAAAATGCAATGTCCCTCCAACGTAAAGAATGTGAGTGTTACGCATCGTAAACAACCAACATAAACAAACCATGAAATCATGTAAACAAACCGCGCAAAGAACCCACGCAAACAAACTTTAAAATACTGTCAATGTCACACTAACTTTGCAACTCAAATTCATCAGCGAACCTCAATATATAATATAATATATATTTTATATCAAATCAGATCAAAATCAAAATCGTCAATAGATAAAAACATCTCCACAGTCTTGTATGGAGCTGAGTCACTGAAACGCTGCTCGGCTCCACTCGCTCTGAAAGAGGTCAGAGGTCGTGTGTGGGTGTTTCATGCTATTCATTGATACAGAAAAACTCAATATTGAGTGTTTTGAATGAACAGAAGTTCAGTTTTCATTCCAACCGTTTCTGTTGGCACAAACTCCTGTCAGAAGCAGTTTGGATGAAGCCAAACAAAAACCTGCCAGATTAAATATCGACTGCGATTCTTCTTTAAATCTGTAAAAGTTTAAGCAATTTAGGTTCCAACTGGACTTCAAAACGTTCTCACCATAAAAGCAGCAGCAAACAAGTATTTCGTACAGATATAGTGGAGTGATCAGTGAGCGGGGAATGAAGCCACTCTTCCTCTGTGTGTTGTAATCAGAGCTCCTCTGTGCTTTGTTGACATAGCAGGGCCGGCCGCGTGTGCACGTGAGGGCATGTGAGCGTGCACGTGAGGCTAGCTCGTAGCCGCCTGCACTGCCTCTATACGGCGGTTACAGCTAATCATCACAGGAGCGTAGCAGCCAACTTCCTGTTCCCCCCTCAGTTTAACACACTGCACTGTTGCTGTTGTTTGCACTGTTAGCTGCTAGCCGCGGGGTGAGCCGTCGCCATATTGACACCAAAGGTAATGCTTTGAATTTCACATTTGGCACCTTTAAGAGAAGCTTTCTGGCCTTCTGCTTCTTCTTCAATTCCTTAAAACTGAAATATTAGTAAGCAATAAATCAATCCACCTTTAACAGCAAAAAAAAAATCCACCTTTAGTGCATGCGTTGACTATATTCATTTCATTAAAGGGCATCCCAGGCCACCTTTTCAGCCCTCTGTCCAATCCAACCAAACAAGATGGCTTCGACCTAAATGACCCTTTTGAAAGAGAAACCCAGAAAAAAAGAGGGATTCAGAGCTTCTTGACGTGCAAAAGAAGGAGTTTGAGAAGAAGACATGCCATCTGAGACATCACTGACCCCCCCTAAAGAAATTATCTTTCAGTGACACGAGGATAAAAGTCACGAGTAATCTGAAGCTTACTGAGAAAATCTCAAACTAGCTTTTAACCGTTTTAAATACTCGTCGCCTCCTAAATGAATCAATCCAGCCGGGATTCAGACCGTTCTTCACTTTGATGTATTTGCAAAACGCCACAAATCCTACTTAGCACATGAAAGAGGAGCAAGATGGGGGAACGGGGGGGGGGTATCAACATTATATAAGCACCGTGTCCTTCTCTTTCAATGTCATTTCAATGGCAGATGATGATTTTTTCCTTTTTTAGGACATCCAGTCCCTGTGATGCTCCATGACGAGGACCGACCTGAACATGCACCAGTAACATGAACACGGGTCGGTAACATGAACACGGGTCGGTAACAGGAACACGGGTCGGTAACATGAACACGGGTTGGTAACATGACAGGAACACGGGTCGGTAACATGAACACGGGTCGTAACATGAACACGGATCGGTAACATGAACACGGATCGGTAACATGAACACAGGTCGGGAACATGACAGGAACACGGGTCGGTAACATGACAGGAACACGGGTCGGTAACATGACAGGAACACGGGTCAGTATCACGAACACGGGTCAGTATCACGAACACGGATCGGTAACATGAACACGGGTCGGTAACAGGAACACGGGTCGGTAACAGGAACACGGGTCGGTACACGGGTCAGTAACATGAACACGGGTCGGTAACAGGAACACGGGTCGGTACACGGGTCAGTAACATGAACACGGGTCGGTAACAGGTACACTGGTCGGCAACATGAACACGGGTCGGTAACAGGAACACGGGTCGGTAACAGGAACACGGGTCGATAACAGGAACACGGGTCGGTAACAGGAACACGGGTCGGTAACATGAACACGGGTTGATAACAGGAACACGGGTTGGTAACAGGAACATGGGTCGATAACAGGAACACGGGTCGGTAACAGGAACACGGGTCGGTAACATGAACACAGGTTGACGAGCGCTAGCTTACCTCCAGAAATGGAACGCGTGCAGCGGGCTGCACGGACTGCAGGGGCTAGTGGGAGTGGGGCTCAAGCTTCGGGGAGTGAGGCTGTAAGTTAAATGGAGGGGAGTGAATAGTCAACAGACAGACGACCCCCCCCCCCATCCATCCATCCATCACATGAAGACAGCAGCATCAGAGGAACGAGCCCCGTCAGATGATCCAGAATCATGTTTAAATAGCAGGTTTGTCTGTATTTGAAATGGACATCTCGTAGGTTGATTATGAATATTACAGATTTACCAAATTTCACGTTTGTTATTGAATAAATGAGGCCATTCTTGTGATAAGGTTAGATTCATCTTCTCTTATCTTATGCTTCTTCTCAATGTATTAGATTTCTGGCTGAATCTGATTTATTATTATTGTATTTATTTTTCTTTTACAGTATGTGGAATCTAATAAATATATAAATACTTTGAGACTTTTCTCCCCTGTGATGTTATGGATCAGTGGCACTGCAGAGCGTTAGGTCACATAGAGGTGAGTAACTTTCACTGCAGTGGAAGTCCAAAACACACTTTGTAAAAAGGAGAAATCCGGTGATTTTTCTACATTTTTTTCTCAGTTTTTAAAGTATGAATCCAATTATTCATCCGTGCCTCAGAGCTGCTTCCATGATGTCCAAACCCTGTTTAAAAACACTGTTGCTTATAGAGTCCACTTATGCACCACACTGCTGCAGTAAATACACACACAGCACACCAAAATGTGGATGAATCCGCTGGAGAAAATAGTCCCAGACGAATACACTGTGGAATATTACGGCTCTTAGTAGGAATCAACCAGTTTGGGAAGGATTAACACATTAACTGTAGGTTTTCATGGGACGTATTGACACAATAAAATATTAAATCTGCATATATGTAATCTGCATAGAGATAATGTCTTGATGCAGTCGCTCATCGGTCCAATTATGATCTCTCATCGCAGCTTTTAACGCCTCAAACGGAGGAAAACTGTGACAAATACCTTGTTGACCTCATTTTTTATATAAAAATGCATCAAGTCAAAGAAATGACTGGTGAAACAGGGAAACCTGCTACGTAAACACACAGAGAATCACTGCCCTTCACCCTTATTGATCACATCCGTCACAAACGACCACATCTCGGAGGTGCGTTGTGAGTGTGTGTGTGTGTGTGTGTGTGTGTGTGTGTGTGTGTGCACTGCGTGAAACAGAAGCATGTTTTTGTGCAGTTGCGGCACTCCTTTTGCATGGTCTGTCCATATCACACACACACACATACACTCACATACACACACACACACACGTGCATGCAAGCATAAAACACACACACACACACACACACACGAGAAAACGTCTGCTGCGTAGCTGTGAAGGTTCTGACATTAGACTTCCTGCTGCAGATGCTGCAGCTGCTAATGCTAACGCTGCACAAGCAACAGTGAAAGACACACACACTCACACACACAAACACACACACACACAAAGCTACACACTGCTCCCCGGTAGGATAACGGAGGGAAATACTCACTCTAGCGTCAGCCCTGGAATTCTCAGCCTCTCCCGCTGGGCTTTCATGGCTGAACTGTGCTCGTGTGCTCTATTGTGGTCATGATATGCATTCACACTGCCTGTCTGCCTGCCTGCCTGCCTGTCTGCCCCCCTCCTTGCACTGACAAAGAGCCAAACCCAGCCACCACAGTGCGATGAGACGGAGTGGTCCCCCCCCCCCTCCAACACAAATAAAGGGAGGGTGCAAAAAAAAAGGGGGGTTCTTGTTTTGGTCTCACTTCCCACCTTGAAGCTGTCAAATAAGATCCTCAGCTGCCTGCGGAGGGCACGGAGGCAGGACTCCTCCCTCCCCTAATACACGCCCCCTGCTCCTTCACAAACGCATGCACATATCTGCCTCCCCCCCCCCTCCCCCCCACCAGCTGGTGACTTGCATTGGAGCAGATACGAATGCAATCAACACATTTCCCTCTCCTCCTCCTCCTCCTCGAACACGCAGTCACCTTGACAGCACGCTCACCTCGAGGCGCACGCAGCGTACGGTGCAATGCCGCCGCGATCACGGGGATGATGTCATCGCCCCGAGGAGAGAAAAAAACCAAACATAATGCAGCACTACCTGCCACCCGTCCACGTCAGTCAGCGGGCAGCGACGCAGCATGCACTCTCGGGATTCAAGTCCTTTTTTCATGCAACAGATCGTTAAAATAAAAACACTTGTTATGACATTTAACTGTAGGGGCATGAAGGAGTGTTGAGACTGAAAGTATGAAAGCATGATGACGCAGCAGAGTGTCCTCGCCCTGCAGGGATTTTTACAAGACCCCCCCCCCCCCCCCCTCCCAGGCTCATCATTACTGACAACAATCATGATGTCATTTATTTGCAGAAGCCAAACCGTCGTAGTCACAAGAAGTCAGAATGAATCACTGGCAGAGAGGATGAACCACTGCACGACCCCGAGGAGGGCTCATTCAGATCAACAACAACAACAATAACGTGTTTGCAGGGAGTCAGCTACAGTTGCTGCTGCTGCATGCATTCGTTTAATGGGAGAAATATAGAAATATAGGAGCTGCTGCTGAGGAAACACTGCATGAAACACACAACTATAAGGGCTGTAAGTCTGAGCAGGTAGAAGGGAGTACATTTATGTAAACTCTTTTTGTGCTGTTCTTAAACTGATTTTATTTTTGTTTTACTCTGTAGCAACTTGAGATGGTTCTTAACAATGAAAAGTACATTACAAATAAAATGTATTATTTGTATTATTATTATTGTGCTTCTGGAAGTGAAGATGGGGTCTGTAAAGCGCCCTGTAGTTGGAAGTATTGCCTGCAAGGATTTTTAATTTTTAATACCACACTTGCTTATGCAAAAAAAAACAAAAAAAAACTCTGTAAAAGCATCTTAAGTGATCCATATTTTTTGTGAAAAAAAACAAACAAACACATAACTAGTAGTGGAGGCAGGAAGTGGAGCGTAAACAGGATGCAGGTCAAGAGTCGGCTACAAACTTTACACGATGTAGCTCTGTATGCTGCCGTGTAGTTTCCAGACTGATATGCTTGTGTCTTTTGCATTATTATTATTATTATTTTAATGTCTTTGGCATCTTGCAGTGTGGGTTAATTCTTTTTTTGAAGTGAGCCTGGTTAAATCACACACACAGAAGGTTTTTCTCTCCTTCTGAAAGTCAATGAGACATAACTGCAGCGTTTCCAGGGTGATGGGCTAAACGCCCTCTGCCCTCTCAAATGAGTCTGGAATTATGCAGCAGAGAGAAAAAGGAGACATAAAAAGTAGAAACTAGTTCAGCCAAACTCACTCATCACACATCAACTATAAAACGGCCATGTTTGAAAACCCTTTTAGCCCCGTTTTGAGTTTTTTTCTGCAGAGAAAACAGACTCAATGATGAGGAAGTCTACTTTCACTTCCTGGTCTATCACATGACCCAACGACCTCCGACCTCCACCAAAAATAGGATAAAATCCACCAACAGAGAGGAACTACAGGCGCTAAAGGAGTTTCTTTGTTTTCTTTTATGGAATAAAAAAAACTGGCAACTGAACGTAAACATAATCATGTTCTTGCATTATTTTTTAAACATCACAACTAATAAAAAAACGTCTTTGTTTGTCTTAATTATCTTAAAACCTGGTGATCATTATAAGTTATAATGTGTCTCCAGAATTGAGGCCAACGATGCTGAATAATAATTGTTAAAACACACATGCTTTTTAATTTTACATATATATATATATATATATAAATATATATTATATCATATTTGTCCACTTGGGGGCAGTGCAACAACCTTTAAACACATTCTGAAAATAGAAAGAAACATTAATTAAGAGTCGTGTTTCTCATCCCGATGCTCAGCAGATATTTCTCCGAGACCATCGTCATCCATTCAGCTATTAATACACAATATTAATTAGTGGAGCTTTCAGATCTGAATCCATAACGTGACGCTGATGACACGATGACCGAGGTGTTGTGGAGGCAATCAGGCCGTTCACAATGTGAAACCTGAGCACTATTGTTGCTATTACGGGAGAGAAGTGGAGCGTGAGCGTGTCAGGAGAGGAGCTGCAGATTTCACACCGTTATTGAATTACAACGAAGGAGTCGAGGGAGTCATCGTCACAATAACTCATATTGTTGGACGATATTTGGTCCAAGAAATAACAGATAAGCGACATTATCGTCATTTTACAACCATTTTAGTCACCGTTATAATGGTATAGTTATGTAAACCAGAGGTCAAGGCCCCTTGTCTTACAGCGACCCCCTATTATATCATATAATGTTCCTTATTAAACTATAATAAAGTGTAGTGCAGCCTATAGTTCCATGTATAACAGTACTTTGTAATGATGGATGTATACAATGCTAAGACATTAAGATAATAACTAGGTTGTATTCATGTTAATGTGTATTTTTGGACGTATTTTAACTTTTGGGACCCCCTGTTGGAGATCTTTGATGTAAAGTAAATAGAGAGCAAAGAAAATTCAATTCTTAAGAATAAGATAAAACCACACAACCAAAACAAATGTCTTCAAAAGTCCTCTAATAGGTAGGAAAACACTCATGTTTTCTAAAAATGTTGGTGTCATTCTGAACATGCAGGTAAACGACGAGGAAAAATCAGCAAAAACAATCAAATTCATGTCTATATGTTGTACAATATAGTAATTATTGAGGCAGCAACAACATAAGCTGTCAACAAATTAAGTGTGCCAGACCGAGGTTGTATTTCAGCCTCAAAAAAGAAAAACAAATCTCAGTAAATGTTTGACATCTGCAGGGATCGAGTTCAGGAAATGCAGCCGACGACGTCTGCTGAATTTAATACGAGCATTAAAAAAACACCACCAAACAGAATCTACAGTCAAGAAATCCTCTTTCATCCCGTCAAGAACAACAACTTCGGAGCTCCAGATCTGAATAAGCAACACTGGTTGTGATTTTGTGCCGTTGAGGTGAGAAACGGTAATCTAACGTCCGGTTGCCAAGTTCCTTAATTGGACTTCCAGTTATTAAGGTCAGCTTATAAATAGATCCCAGCCATCATCACATCCAGACGAAAACAAACTTCCACATACGACATATAATCTAAAAGAGGTACAAGTCATCACTCATGTCAAATATTAAAGATGGCTCTCTGTCACCGGGAAGAAAACCTCAACGAGATTTCAGTGTTTTCTTAAACCTGGAGCCAGAACCTCAGATTCATTCCTATAAATCTACATATTCTGAAGGGTTTATTCCTAATAACATGGCAAGGTTTCTTTAATTTTCATTTTATGGCTGATGATGACAGAGTTTTCTGATTTATGGAGTGATATAACAAGATATAAAAAATTCCTCTTAATATTTCAACAAAATGAAACAAGAACTTTGAACGTGGCTTCATCCTTCATGTTCAGATTTACATGTTTGGAAATGCAAATGAGCACATAGTTAATAATTTGCACTTTTAATACTAAAAATATTTTTGTACCGTCTCTTTTATGATTTAAAGATAAATTTGACCGAGCTCCAGTCCCTCCTCATCTCCCACATCTGTCACATTAGCATCTTAGCACGCCACCTCGTCTAACACATCAAGATTACAGCTGAGATTACAGCTGAGATTACAGCTGAGATTACACTGGGGTTACACCTGAGATTACATTGGGGTTACACCTGAGATTACAGCTGATATTACAGCTGAGATTACACTGTGGTTACACCTGAGATTACAGCTGAGATTACATCTGAGATTACACCTGAGATTACACTGGGGTTACACCATTTTACACTGGGGTTACACCTGAGATTACACTGGGGTTACAACTGAGATTACAGATGAGATTACACTGGGGTTACACCTGAGATTACAGCTGAGATTACATCTGAGATTAAAGCTGACATTACACCTGAGATTACAGTTGAGATTACAACTGAGATTACAACTGAGATTACATCTGAGATTACACCTGAGATTACAGCTGAGATTACAGCTGAGATTACAGCTGACATTACACCTGAGATTACAGCTGAGATTACACCTGAGATTACATCTGAGATTACACTGGGGTTACACCTGAGATTACACTGGGGTTACACCTGAGATTACACTGGGGTTACACTTGAGATTACACTGGGGTTACACCTGACATTACACCTGAGATTACAGCTGAGATTACATCTGAGATTACAACTGAGATTACACTGGGGTTACACCTGAGATTACATGTGAGACTACATTTGAGATTACACCTGACATTACACCTGAGATTACATCTGAGATTACATCTGAGATTACAACTGAGATTACACTGGGGTTACACCTGAGATTACATGTGAGACTACATTTGAGATTACACCTGACATTACACCTGAGATTACATCTGAGATTACATCTGAGATTACAACTGAGATTACACTGGGGTTACACCTGAGATTACATGTGAGACTACATTTGAGATTACACCTGAGATTACACCTCAGATTACACCTAATATTACACCTGAGATTACAGCCATATAACACCAATCAAGAGAAGCCCATTTTAACAAAATACAGCTGATTTGATGCTTAATTGTCACGTTTAAAACCAAGCTGAGGCTCTGCAGTGTACAAAAATTAGGATGAATCTTGAAGCGGTTATATCAGCGTCGTCTTGCCCAAACACCATCACCATGGTAACCAAGGTCACCGGAGGCGCCAGCTCTCTAAATATATATAAAACCGGCGGCTGGTGATCTCACAGCAGCCTGTTAGTAATGGCTCACCTCTATTACAGTTAGGTGCCAGAGAGAGCAGCAAGGCATCATGGGTATAAATCTTTCTTTCTTCAGCACGAAATATGTCAAACTAAACCAAAGAAAAATCAATATCCAGGAAGTCTATTCAGCCCTCGACTGGCTTCGAAGGCTGCAACTCATCTGGCAAATAAAAAGGAAAAATATCATCTTTGATATACGGCGGCCAAATTAAGAAAACACATGCAAAAAATAACCACAAACAAGAACCCGAGAAAACATCTTC
Organism: Eutrigla gurnardus; assembly: GCF_963514095.1. Classification (NCBI taxonomy): domain Eukaryota; kingdom Metazoa; phylum Chordata; class Actinopteri; order Perciformes; family Triglidae; genus Eutrigla; species Eutrigla gurnardus. The sequence continues at coordinate 17,457,524 of NC_139930.1, forward strand.
ATCAACTTTACATCAGGTGCATCATTTTAAAAAAGAGCTGCAGGAAGTGTATGTGCATCACTCTTTAGTGTCCCCCTGGAAACGGTTCCAGTTGTAAATGCTGTGTATTTTTCTTCACTTGATTGCATTGTTGTCACATATAATTGTATGTTTTAGATATAAAACTATATTTTCTGTGTTCATCTACCATTAAAACAAACAGTCCCATGTGGCCAAAGACTAAATAAAGTACGTCTGTATCTCACAAACAAGGAGCACAACCGAGTGTTTGGTATCTATGAACAAGTTGAATATCAATGATATATATCACAAATGCAGCGAAAAAGTATATTTCATGTGGAGAAACATGAAACAAACACAATTCTTCAAGAATCCAGCCATTGATAAAAGCATCACTTTTCATCCGATCCGTTATATATTTGCCCAAATGTCCAGACTGGAGACTAAATATAGTCTTTAGGCATAAACGTGTAAAAAAGCTAGAACTTTGAATGTAATCTGGGTACTTACAGACTGCCTCTTCTAGGAAGACTCAGCTCCTTCTGCAAAGGAAAAGAAAAGTTCTGTCAAAACTTAAACGTGCATTTTAAATAACACGTCACTTTGCACAACACTTATTTCTAAATAAAAAGCATCACAATCATAACCAGATCAATGTTCCGGACGTGATGCGTTCCTATGATGATGTATCATCTTAACACTGAGGTCCTCGTTGGAAATCAGTGTTGCATTTACGCTTTTATGAACCTTTTTATATCCGTTTTTTTCCCTTTTATACCCTGAATAAAAACCAATCAAATAGTGCAAAGCAGCTAAATGTACCAGATCTACTGATAGATGTAATAAAACAGCTACAACAGTTTTGTAAATGACATCACTTTGCTGTAAAGCGGCATTTCAGACCAGGAAAAGACCACATTTATACCACATTACCATCCAACATCCAAGACAATATCCGGCCTCATATCAAGATATTAATACTCTCGTATTTGTGTTTTCTTTTGTAACTAACAAGCATCAATGAAGAGCAGTGAAGGTACAGAGAAACGTGCAAACCAAAGTAAAGAAAGAGAGAATGATTGAGCTCAGGACGCTGCTTCTGCTGCAGCTGCATCTTTATTAAGCCTCGTGAAACAGATCCCAGAGCAGGTGTGATACATGTTACATCCCTGGACTGGACGTTTCAACATCAACAGCTGGAGAAGATGAACATGAAGGATGTGGAAGATCAAACCCGATTCCATGGGATGGAAGAGAGAGCATACAAACGAACATCAAAACGACGGTTTATTACAACAAGATCATGCAGAACCAGAACACCAGAAACTCTTAGTTTATAGAAACTAATCACATTTTACCCCCAAAAAATAGGGAAGGAATCACATAACTCTAGTGAACAACATTACAGCCCACTGCTCTCCTTCCGCCTAACATTGTTATACTGTATACTATATAGCAGTTTTCATTGTTACTGGCAGGGTCCGCCATTCCCACGTGGAATTAACAAAATGCCTTCAAATGCACGAAAGGGATTCACAGAAAACAAGCCAAGCAGCCCGAGGCTATAACTTCTCCTCTCCATCTCAGACGGTGCCGTCATCGGTTTCGGGGAGATCTGATAAATGGCCTTGTTTATTCTCCCCTAAATGGAAAAGAGCAGAATGTTGAAATAAACATACGTTTCTTTTCCAGGAACACGTCCTTTTATCTCATTGGGCATCACTCTGCTGGCTAGTCGCACTAGGAGGGGTTTAAAGGCGTTTTGCACGCTGAGATTCTGCGATCGCACCTTTTATAAGGAACTTTGGCGTCTACAGAAGCATCCCGGTTTGAGGAACCACAGAGGGCGTGGCCTGTCACACATCGCCGTCGATGGTAGTGTGAAGTATTAAATACGTGTTGATGAGCTGCAGAGCACCAAAACAACAATGAAAGGTGAACATTTACTAGTCGTGCACATTTACACGACTTACTAGTTACATAAACTACCGACTTTCTATACTCCCAAAACAAAAAGCAGCGTAAAAGGGGCTTAAAGGCTGTGACACTTCCTGGCGTAGTGGTGAAAACTTGGTAGCATAGTCGTTTTCTGCCTTTTAGTCGGATGAGTCGGACCGGAGTGTCGATGTAAATGGTAAATGGCCTCATTTATATAGCACTTTTCTCCAAAGCGCTTTACAGGAATGACTGTCATTCACCCATTCACTCACACATTCACACACCGACGGCGGAGTCAACCACGCAGGGCGACAGCCAGCTCGTCAGGAGCAATTGGGGTGCTGAGGTGTCTTGCTCAGGGACACCAGGCACTCAGCTAGGAGGAGCCGGGGATTGAACCGGCAATCTTCCGGTTGCCAGTCCTACCTCCTGAGCTAAACCCCCCCCGATGTCGCGGTCAAACAGAGTCACGCTGTTTCAAATGAATCCAATGAGAGCGTTGTCATGGGAACCATACGTGCAGTATCCGTCCTGCATACCTGCTGTGTAACTATACATCATGTACTTCCTACATCTCCCCTGTACAGTCCCTGTAATCTCTTCTTATAGTAATACCTGCTGTGTTGTACATTTTTCTGCTCAACCCTGTTATTTAATTGGGTTATTGTTGATTCAGCATATTCTCAAAGGATCTCAATAACAGTAAATAAAATGATTATGAAATCCCCAGTTTAAGTCTCTGCAAAAACATTAAATATGCAACTTTCTGTGACATCTGAGATTGAATTAGCAAAGTAACGGCCTCCTGTGTGTATTAATACTTTACATAAATACAAGTACTTCTTATTCACCGTGATGCTCCTTTAGAGGTTTAGAAAGCCGTCAAACATCTGATACAAACGGAGTTATTGTGTGAAAACCTTTCATCTCTAGAAAGAACCAAAAACCTGGTAATTGAATTGTTGATCTTGTAAATCTTCTTGTTGAACCTGAAGACGGTTAATTGTTCCGCGCGGGTGAAAATGTCAGTTACTGACTTCTAGAAACAATATTTTCCTCTCCGAGTCGCCACATCAAAGCCTGTAGAGAAGTGCTTCATTAATTATTCCCTTTGATTTATTCATTTGAATTCTCTGACATCTCGAGATCAAAAAGGTGAACTTAGGGTTTTTAAGGCGGTTTGCTGCTGAATGGCGGGAAAAAAACCCTCGAGACAAAGTCGTCCAATCAACACCTTGGCTCCTTAAACGTGGAACACCATAAGTTTTTACTTTTTACTTAATTCACGCTTCAAAAAACAGGATGAGGTTGACTTAATAACATACAAACTAAATTATACATTTGACAAAATTACACCGATTACACCACAGATTAGGAGATGGTCAAACCGATCAATAAATCTGATTATCTGCTCTGCACATTTATACACAACCAATGAAAAAGAATATGCATCACGTAGAAACTCCACGTCTATTAACCCTGACAACTACATCAGTAAATCCAACCTACTGTCAGTTTGAAGACATATTTTCCACCATTATGCCGAGTTGAAAGCTAGTGATTTATTGATTTGGGAGCCGGGATGTTCGGTGTTATAAATGCTTAACTCGTCGTCGTAAGTGGGAAGCGATTCATCTGAGGCCGACACGGATTTCTAACGCCGTGATAATAGACTCTGAAAGATTAAATACACGAATGAAGTATTCTGATAACTAGACTAATACACGAATGAAGTATTCTGATAACTAGAGATGAGAAGTTGTTTCTGTCGTCGATCAGAAATTCATTCATCATCAATATAAATCAGTTTAAAGTAGTTCAGAGGCTCCATCCAACCAGCAGCAGGGAGTGAGTCTGTCTGTCTGTCTCTCTGTGTATCTGTCTGTCTCTCTCCGTCTGTCCGTCCGTCCGCCTGTCTCTCTCCGTCTGTCTGTGTGTGTGTGTGTGTATGTGTGTGTGTGTATCTGTCTGTCTGTATGTCTCTCCGTGTATCTGTCTGTCTGTCTCTGTGTATCTGTCTGTCTCTCTGTGTATCTGTCTGTCTCTGTGTATCTGTCTGTCTCTCTGTGTATCTGTCTGTCTCTGTGTATCTGTCTGTCTCTCTGTGTATCTGTCTGTCTCTCTGTGTATCTGTCTGTCTCTCTGTGTATCTGTCTGTCTCTGTGTATCTGTCTGTCTCTCTGTGTATTTGTCTGTCTCTGTGTATCTGTCTGTCTCTCTGTGTATCTGTCTGTCTCTGTGTATCTGTATGTCTCTCTCCGTCTGTCTGTCTGTGTATCTGTCTGTCTGTATGTCTCTCCGTCTGTCTGTCTCTGTGTATCTGTCTGTCTCTCTGTGTATCTGTCTGTCTCTCTCCGTCTGTCTGTCCTTTGCATATCTCAGGAACGGCTCGTCCGATCTGCTTCACACTTGTCGGGTGTTTTGCTGTTGGACCAACGATTAAATCTAAATAAGTGTCGAGTAAAGCGAGCGGACTGGGAGGGGGCGGAGCTTCAAGGCTCTGCAGACTCCAGCATGTCGCCTGGAGAACATTTCGCCGGTGTGATCGAAGCCATGACTTCTTCCTGGTGAGGAAGACAACGTGATGCTCCATGTTCCAGCTTCTCTAACTGTCGTATCAGCAGAGAGAAAACTTTCCCCCCCGAAGTAAAACTGTGAAATCCCTGTATTCAAATGTGTACTTGTCATTATCGTGGCGATGTCCTTAAATCTACTCGACTGTGTTCGAGGTGGATACGATGTTTTCCTTTCGGAGGAAACGCGACTCAAGGCCCCGAGGCCCCGAGGACGAATTTAAATGAAGATTCACAGAGAGGAGTGTTACGGGGGGCGCAGCGGGATGCTCTTATACCTGCCAGGAGAGGAAACAATATTCTAGATCTGTCAGGTGTGTGTGTGTGTGTGTGTGTACAGGCTTCTAATGATTATATGACTTGCATTTATTGCAGAGAAAGAGTCATTGTTGATTTGTTATTGTTGATGTTTCTATAGCTGTTTGGGGGGGTCTGACTGTGATTAGCTCGACTAAACTCCATCATGGAGGATGCATTGCTCAGGAGCCAAGGAAGTAGGGTTGCACGGTATACCGGTACTAATTTGGTACCGGGGTACTGAGGCATTTAAAACGGTACTATATTGCATTTGGACGGGACCGATACTTGCAGCGCCGCCGGCAGCGCCCGCAACAGCGTGGCGAACTCGCCGCGTGACGTCACCGCGTTGTAACTACAGCTGAGAGGACGAGGAGCGAGCCGCAGCTTGGGGAGATAAAAGGAAAAAGCAAGCAAGCCGGAGGAAACCGCTAGCAAGTTAGCGAGCAGCGTGGACGGTAGCAACAAACGGAGCAGGAGGAAAGCTTGGAGAGAGAGAGAGAGAGGAGAGAGAGCAAGAGAGAGAAAGAGAGAGAGAGAGAGAGAGAGAGAGAGAGAGAGAGAGAGAGAGAGCGGGAGAGCGCGAGCGAGAGATGCACGGAGAGGAGAATGGCTGCTGCCACCGTCACCACGCCGCAACTTGCGGACAAACCAGCGCCGCGAAGTGCGATATGGCCGTACTTTAGCTTAAAACAAATGCGCAAAGCGAGGCAGTTAACGCTGATGCACCACTGTGTAAACGGTGTTTAAAACATGCATGGCCAACGGCGGAAACACCTCCGACTAGCCGAACACTTAAAGGACCAGCACCCAGACCTGCACACTGAACTCAGGGAACGACAGGTCATTTACTCAGGAAAAAAAGCCACATTCAGTGCTAAAAGCAAGCGCCACCCCCCTTCACTCTTAACAAAAGTAGCTCTGGAAACAAAAAAATAGAGCTGGTTTATTTATATTATATTTTATATTATATTATTGTATTTATATTTTAACATTTTTTAAATTGTGTGCATTAGAAAAGCTTGTCTTTGTGGTATTTTATTTTATTTGCTGATTAATATGTTATTGTTCTAAGATTTTCTATTAAAATAAAGTCAGTAATGACATTTTTTGCGTTCACTTTTTTATTTGAAAAAGTATCGAAAAGTACCGAAAAGTACCGAAACACATGTTGGTACCGGTACCGGTACCAAAATGTTGGTATCGTGACAACACTACAAGGAAGTGTGAACTTGTTTGCATGAGTTCTGAAGAAAGCTGTGAACAGGAACACCGAGTGTTTCAGCTCCGTCTGAAACTCTGGTTTTACAAACGCGTGCGACCGTTTACGCATCTATTTTATGTCTGTTTTTCACAGGTTGTTAATGAAGCCTCTGTATACGTAATAACACATAAAGCTTCACTTTATAGTCATGATAGTGAGCTACATAGCTTCTTTTTTAATCAAAAGGTTGTTACATGCAGAGAACCAGCTATGTTGATCCTCTGGACCCTGAGCATCGTCTGTCAGGGGTAAAGGGTTGTAAAGCCGAAACTACTGTGAGATATTTTATTGAGTTTCCTTTTGGATGAAAATGCTATATATTATATATATATATAATGTATTTTATGTTTGGTTGGTTTTATTTACAACTAAAAAAATCAAAAGTAAATCAAGTGAGATGTAGATCCCTGGGAATCAATATTCTACAGTATTTCCTAAAAACAATAACTTTACCTAAAAATCCTCCAGACGAGGAAACACAAAGTTTAGACCAGCGGTTTATTTCAGAGCTCATTAATGGATCCGAAGCAGAGAACCAACAATCCTCCTGCGTATTCCTGGTTAGTCTGAAAATAGAGTCATTAGGAATCAGCGAGGAAGCGTTTCCTCCTCGTTCTTCCTGATGGAGGATCTCGTCACCGTTTGGACGCTTTCTTGCTCCAGCTCACCTGATCACAGGTGAACACCATTAACGGGTGTTAAATAATGCCACCTATTTCATATCGCTGAATATGTTGCTGCTTAGTTTCAGACTCATGTCCATAGCTTAGCACAAAGACTGGAAACACTGCTTCTGGCCCAGAAATAATCCGGCACATAATCCCACAATTTAATATGGATTACAACAAACGAGATTCAAAATTGATTTAACAGATTAATGAATAAAAAAGCAAGATCTTAAAGAAATGTTAAGACACAAAACTTAATACGAAACTATATTAAAGATGAATGAAATGTTGAAATATGTCCACATCTATGCCAGTTCTCCCTGTCCCATCCACTCCACAGACCCAAGGTCGCCTGTGATGATGACATCACTTCCTGTTCTCAGAATCTACGGGGAAACTTTGAACCGGCCGCATTCATTTATCTGACAAACTAACTTCTGTGCTTCCTTTTGAATGAGAAAGTTAAGAGTGAGTTAGGGGGGGAGTGAGAGAGGGAGAGGGAGGGGGAGAGAGGGGGGAGGGAGAGAGAGGGGGAGGGAGAGAGGGAGAGGGAGAGAGGGGGAAAGAGAGAGAGAGAGGGGGGAGAGAGAGAGGGAGGGGGAGAGAGGGGAGGGAGAGAGGGGGAAAGAGAGAGAGAGAGAAGGGGGAGGGAGAAGAGAGAGGGAGAGAGAGAGAGAGGGAGAGAGAGGGGGAGTGAGAGAGAGAGTGGGATAGAGGGAGAGTGAGAGAGAGAGGGAGAGAGAGAGGGAGAGAGGGGGAGGGAGAGAGAGGGGGGAGAGAGGGAGAGAGAGGGGGAGGGAGAGAGAGAGAGGGAGAGAGAGGGAGAGAGAGAGAGGGAGAGAGAGGGGGGGGGAGAGAGAGAGAGGGAGGAAGTCACTTCCAACAAAGAAACAGATTAGAGCTTCTGTGCACAAAATAACTGTTTTGAAAAGCTTTCAATAATTGCAATTACCAAAAAAAAGTCATTGGTTTCTCCTTATTCAAAAAACTCAAAGAGCATGAATTAGACGTCAGAATGTCAGACGGATTCATAATCACAGAGGAGCACGTTGACTAAATCTGTGACATGAAAGTAAAGAAACAATCAATAAAACATCACAAACAAGCAAAACTCACCTCGGCTGATTATGAAATCAACGTTGGGACAAACAATGGCAGTTTAATTGCTTTAGTGCGGCTCCTTAATACACACACACACACACACACACACACACACACACACACACACACACACACACACACACAGTTGTTTTAAAAAACAAATAAATAAAAAAGCTTGGCACAAATTATAAATCTCAGCCAATTAGCGCTTCACTCTAACTCCTTCACAGCACACTGATTCACCTGCATCGTTATATCTGGTGTGATGTCAGAGGATATCTGTTTGTGAGGGCCGTCGCCTCAAATCAGCATTTCTGACAGAAGAGCCAAAGCCTCGTTCATGCCGACGATTCATTGTCCAAAACTAAAAAGTCAATAAGAAGCAGAGGAAAGCCAGCGGGGAGAGTTCACGTCCCCGTCCACCTGCTGACGAGCTGCTGACCAATCAAATCAGACCATTTCAAAAAGTACAACAAGCCGTTCAACCTTCAGATCCATAACAAGATTTAGTGCTACGCCAAGACACACACACACACACACACACACACTCTACCTGTAGCCCTCGTCTCCTCAGGATGCTGGACTCGTCCATCGTCACGGAGCGCCGGCGTTTCACGCCTGCCTACCGGTGCATCGCCACGCCGCCTCCCTCTCTCCCTCTCTCTCGCCCTCCCTCAGGCTGAATCTGATCTTAGCAAGCTGCTAAACACTTTCCATCAGAACTTATCCGATTGGAAGGGAGCAGTCAGCTGACCCCTCTCCGTCGGTCCTCTCTCCCTCTCTGTAACTTCAGGAGTGAGGGAGAGACGGGAGCAAGTGAGAGAGAGAGGGAGCGAGCGAGAGAGAGAGGGAGGGAGGAGAGAGAGAGAGAGGGAGGTTCTAATTTAGCGTAGCAACGGGTTGGGGGGGGGGGGGGTAACCGGGGGAGGAGGGGGGAACTGGGAGCCCCCAAGACTCATTTTCTCTGAGCAAGCCTCGCTGTTTGGGCACCAGGTGACCATGAAAACCAGAGGATATCCTTCCACAGCATTGTTCTGCTGCGACCTCCACAATGCATCTGGCATCCTGTCTGCAGACAGACAGACAGGCAGGCAGACAGACAGACAGACAGACAGGCAGGCAGGCAAGACCTCAGTGGACTTCATGCAGCTAATGAGTCACATTAAGACTACTAAACACACGCGTGGAGGAAACACGATGACCGAGACAATGCAGACGGGAGGAGGAGGAGGAGGAGGAGGAGGAGGAGGAGGAGGAGGAGAGAATAATAACCAGGCATGCTGGCTTTAAGTAAAAAAACGAGACCTTTTTAAAAACCTGCAGTGAAAATGTCACCCAAACTGCCGGGGGGCCAATTTATGCTTTTTCACTCAGGAAACCCCGAACCAACAGCGGAGTCATTATCATGCTGGAAATCACACCGCACTTCCCCTTTCTTCATGCAACTGCATATCCTGTGTGTCAATTTCCAACAATTTCACGCACCGCTTCTGTCTCTCTCACAGCTCGACACCCGGAGATGAGTTTCTTTATTTATTTAGTCCGACCGAAAAGATCTTCACACCCACTAAACAACGTCCTGAGTGATTCTTTTTGGGGGGAATATAACTTCTATCCACGATGCTGCTGATTTCGATTCCCTTGTAATTTTGCATTCTGTTTCAGTCTGTTTTCTTGCCGGTCCCCTCCTCTCTCATTTCCATTCACCGAGGTTCTGCTCTGTGAATATTAAGTGGGCCTCTTCCATTCTCCTCATCTCCAGCCAAGCTCAAATGATTTCTCTGAGAGAGGATGGCTTGGACTGACAGCTGTAGCCTCGGCTGTGAGGCTGCTGGAGGAGATGCATGGCTGTCAGACAGGTGCCCACTGCCTCAACTTTAGTTCATCTTTTCACATTTTTTGAAAAACCTGCACAAAAGAAAGCTGATGGAGTGTCGCGGTGGCGGCTCGTCATTTGAGTGCCGATAAGAAAGCAGACAGCTCAGGTCTGAGCCCAAGTAATCAGGCTGACTTTTTAATAAAACCCTCTTAAAACCCTCAGAGGACGAGGATTACAGAAGTCAACTTTTTTTTCCTCCCAGCCTGAACAATGCTCTCCAGATTACCTGAGAGAATTAAAGAATCCCGTAACGTTCGACAGACGGGCTCTCGAGTCATCGCTCAAGTCGCCAGCTGCTCGGCGCAACAATTAAGACAAATTCCCACATTGGAGGATGGATGTGAAGCTACAGGAGGACGAGGGAGGCTCTCTGCTCTTAATAAACTACGACATTTAAAGCTGCTGTATGAACTCTGCTGTAAAGAGGCTTGAACAAGCACAATATCAGCATAGAAACATATCAAATGATTAATGAAACTGGATTCATCGTCAACATTGTTGCAGCAACATGCAAATGTTAGTGGCTATAGTGTTTAGCGTGTTAGCCTGCTAATTGCTAATAAGCACAGCGGAGGATGATGGGAATCAGGGAGATATTTCACAGTTCAAGTTTTAAACTGCTGGTGGCGCTAGAGGGAAGAGCCAGGACATAACCAAAGCCATTAAGGTAAATCATCTGGGGACCATGAACGTCTGTTAAAAATGTCATGGTAATCCGTCGTATAATTGTTGAGATATTTCCAAAAGAACCTAAAAAAAAAACGCTTCTCAAATGTGACGATTTGCTGCTTTTTCTCTATTTTACATCATTTAAATTAAACACCTTTGGATTGTGATTTTCATAGACTGGACATTATATAAAATAACAAATTTGATCTTCTATTCCCGTCGTGAAAAATAAATAATAATCTTATATATTTGTTGGGTTCAGAGCAGCGAAGACTTTCTTCTCAAATTTCAAATAAACAACAAGGTTGCACGTTTGAATCCGGGGTCAGCGTCTCAGCTGCAATTACTTTATCCGGAGTGACAGTTTCATTTAAATATCACACCGCATGTTTACAGCAACGTTTGCAATTTTTTTGGAAAGCGTGACGATGGGAGGGAGGGAGGGAGGGAGGGAGGGATGAAAGCACCTCAGAGCTAATTGTTTTAATGCAGTAAAGGTGGTGTTACGCTTGTTTATTGTTATAGCAACGTTGCTGGAATACAGACGGGCAATCTCTCGGAGATGAATAAACAGCATTCCAGCATTTAAATAAGGTGGAAGGGTTAATTCGTATTTTTGTGTCCCGAGATAACTTTAAATGAAAAATTATTTAATAACTTTTTTTTTTTTTTTTAAAGGAAGATTAATTTCTCTTCTCCAAATTGCAAAACGTGGAAACGTGTTGATTACGTCATACAAATACCAACATATAACGGCTTAGAGGCCACATTTTAACGGCGTGAAGCTGAAGAAGACGAGGAACCGGCAGACAAACGGATCGATGAGGAGCATCGGAGTAACTTATTTTACCTCTCCTGTTTCTCAGCGACTCAGGCCAGATAATCGGATTTTCTCATGAGAGCTGAGCTGATAAAAAGTGTGGTTTTTTTTTTAAATCTCATGTGTGCACGTGCGAACGGCGGCTCCCTCCTCTAGCGACGGCGAGCCGCTCGGACAACGGCGTTATCAGTGAAGGACATCACCGACCATCATCCACAAAGACCCGACATCGGGATTATGAGCGTCTTATCTCCATATCACACCAGAGGTAAAGTAATGATTTTCTGTCAGAGAGCATCAGAGAGAGCCAGGGGCATGATGGGAGACTTAGGAGGGGGGGGGGGGCTTTGACCTCCAGTGAAGACGACAAGAAGGAGGCGAGGAGGTAAACAGCTATAGAACTATGAACAATAGACACACAGATCAATACTTTTTACTACGTCAGCTGTCATTGGTTTGATAATTGATCATTCGTTAAGTCATTTTTCGAAGCTGTAAGGATTTTTAGTTGGACATTTTCACCTCGTTCTGACTGATATTATAGACTCATGAGTCTATAACTGATTAATTGATAACGAGGATAATCGGTAGTTTAAACCCAACAGACCTGACAAACTGAAACATTGGCATTTCATCAACCAGTGTTATTATTAAACTTATATACAATATTGTCACTTTTTCCAGCAGTTCTAGTAAAAAAAAAAAAAAAAAGAATGAAAAAAAGCAAAACAGTGGAGGAAGTTCTGTATCCATTCACTCTGCAGGGAACAAATAAAGGGATTCTACGTGTTAAACGCACCAGCGCCCCCCGCTGCACAGAACGAGTTAAGGCATGTTGTACTTGCATCACATGCTGGTATTTAGTGGTATTATGTTATTAGTGTAAACAGGGTCACCGTGACGGCGTGAGTCGCCTGAGAAAGTAGTTCCAGCTCAGGTTCCAGCTCCTTTATTTTCACACCTCGGTAACCAAAATATACATAAAAAAACAAACACATTCACACACATTCACACACTAGCACACAGGTACGCATATTTATTTTGTAATGACATTAACCGTTTCCTCTAACTGATGGCGAGGACGCGGCGGGGAATGACTCACGGCTTAACGGCATTGGATTAACCTCTAAAGATTGCGATCTCGCTCCCGAGACAACGAGATCACGATTCACCTCATCGGAGGATCTCGGAGTGTCATCTTCTAGAACAGACTGGGAAGGTCGCGCTGAAGGTCACCTCTAGCCTGGGTGACAACATTCAAACTGAAGACTTAAGACAGGGAGTGCCTCATTATGACTTTAATTAAGATTTATGCCTGAATTCCTTCTTACACAGAATATTTAAAGTAGCGATTTGAGCAGCGATTGTTCGACATATCCATCGAAAATAATAAGTTTATGTATGCACATATGTATGTATGGGGATATTGTGTATACTATGATTATTCCATATTGATGTCTGACTGTCCAGTCATATCTGGAGGCCAAGTGTAAATTATTATGTATTCAGACATTCACCTCGTTAGGAAAATCCAACATAAAGATCGTTTTGTTGTGACAAAAGCGGAGTTTAAAGGACGAGGGGAGACGGAGGAACTCACCAGACTGGAGGTGAGGGAGGGGTCCGACTTCCCGAGGTTCAGGGAGCGCATGCGGACCAGGTTGGAGGTCTCCGACGACGCGTGGCAGGCCGCCTGCGTCTGCTGGATGGTGTTCGGCAGCAGGAGGTACTTTCCTGCAGAGCGACGACGGCAAAGAGGTCAATGTTTCATTCTTTTTTATCTCAAAAGGAGCGATTCCACCCCTAAACTTCCCAAATAGTGTGATTTAAATCACTTTGACAGGCTTAAATTAGAGGTGAAAGTGTCAATTATTTCATGAAAACCATAAACTGTCTCATAAATCTATAGATTTATTTCAAGTTGGGACTAAAACAGATTGTTAGTAGTTACTAACAAACTAGTGATGTAAGAACAATTCAACATTCATGTATTGGTACTTTAAAAAAAATGGCAATTGACAACTTTTAACTCTTCAACTCTTTTTTTGGGTACGTTGAATGGATGCCAGCTGATACACAATAGAACCTTTTTCAAATAAATAGTATATGTTTCTGATCTTGTATTGAAGCAGACTACTGCAGACGCTCGGGGAATCCAATCAATCGTCCCTCCTGTCGTGTGATTGTGCTGGAAAATGAAGCCGATCTCCCGAACACTAAGCTGTAAAAAGCTCACCTTGAATTATGGAAGCTAACTTTGTTTAAACGGCTTCACACCAGAATCCACATGGAGCCAGATCCACTACGGGTAATCATCACAACCATCATCATCATCTACCGTCCCCCACCTCCGACCCACAACAAGAGGGAGTAAACGTGGGTGGGGAGACGTTCAGGTCGAGTGACATACCAGCAACGTAAGATAATCCTTGAGCTGTCTGCCGGATGTCAAAGGTTAAATGAGGGGAGGCATTAAGAGATCATTACATAACCAAAAGCCCCAGCTCACCACAAAGGTCGGACGATGGGAAGTGACAAGGATGTCAAACTGAAACTAAATCTCCACTGGATGGCAGCTAGATGGCGCAAAACCTCACCAAAGCAACACAGATTAACACAATCTCAATCACCTTTGGTTTTTTTTGCACAATAAAAAAAAGAAGTGATTCATGGAAGTCTTGTCATCTTGTGTATATTTCCATTTCCTGTTAAGTAAACCTTTAAGGATTAGATGTTAAGCTCTTAGAAACTGGAGACGGCCGCTTCATAAATCCACTCCTGCTCATAGCAGAACTTTCAGAACACCATTTCTGCTTTAGAGACGTGCAAGGGAATTTAGAGTTATGTCAAATAAAACAACCAAGAGAACCTTCTCTCTCACTGTAGTTTATTGAAAGCTACGATCAATAAACACCCATAACATGACAGTTTATCCTTATATAAATAAAAGCAACAATAAGCATCAACATCATCACCCTAACGACCTTAACGAGGTGTTGTCACACGTTGGGATGATTCATTACAAACATAAATGGACATTCATGGGACGTTAGCTAGCATAGATGACGGTTGTTAGCATCGGAATAAACCTGCAAATTTGGCACTTTTTTTCTCTGAATACTGCCTCCCTCTCTCAGCTCCGTGTTTTTTTTCCCTAGATGCCCTAAAACGCCGTTGTAGTTTTCCTTTTCTACTCTCAAAAACACAAAAAGAGAAGACGAGTTAACACGTCTTCTTCTTCTCACTCCTCCGATATATATTCTATGATGTCTGTAGTAAAATCAAAGGGGTTGAAGGGAAACCAAACAGGATGAGGACTGAAGAACCGTCCTTCCTTCCTTTACCGGCAAAACCTTCCCTCACTCCAACTCATCGCGTCCCGGCATAAAGGAAACCTCTTTCCAGGAACGAGTCCACGCTTTTAGAAACGGGAGTATCGGAGGATGTGAGATTTCTAATTCATGTATTCGTCGGGTCAGACCGCTCTGATCCCCCCCGACCTCGTGACCTCCGTTTCAAACCCGCCTCTGCTGCTTGAATCAAGACGTGGAAAATACATTTCACATAAAAAGTGTGTCAGCCGAGGTAATCCACGCTGACTCATCCCGTCAGACTCACCGACCACGGTGCAAACTCAGCGTTGTGAAACTGTTTAAATCCGACCTTCATCACCTGTCAAGCAGGTCTGAAGTACGAATCCTCGGGTAGTTTACAAGCTGCAAGTACAAACTAGTTATAATATAACAACAATTATGTTGAAATCACCAGAAAGAAAACTCCTCTTGCATGAAATGTTCCATCGGCTGTGTGAAGTAAAATTTTAAATACAAATCGGTTCAACTCTTTTGCCTCCAGCCAATCAACACACAAAAACGACGGTGTGGCTTCAGTTGCCTATAAATGTACTACTACTACTACTACTACTACTACTACTACTCCTCAGAGAACCTGAAGACACGTGAAGCCGTTACCTGTGAGACCGCCGCCGAGGCTCCGCCTACGAACGTTCTTCCCATCCTCGCCGAGATGTCGCTTGAACTTGAGAGCCGGACTCAATCCGTGGGTCAGCTCGGGGTCGCTGGACTTCCTGAGGTACGTGGAGGGGGGGCAGATGATGTGGTCCAGCTGGGGGCAAGAGAGGCAAACGCTTAATCACGATAATAATTATAAATAATAATGATAATAATAAATTACAGTATTTAAGGAAAATATCTCACTAAAAAAATAATGTGGAAATAGAATATTCAGTTTGCATTATCCGGTTGAAAATATGATGATGATGCATTCACTGGATCATATGTGGTACAACTCACTGCCTGTTAAAAATAAATACATACAGCTAATATTTCTAAGAAATTGGAAAAGATGCATTTTTTATCGTTTTCTAGTTTAGAAACAGATTTTTTTACAGTGTAACTGTTTGAAAACGACAGAACCACTTAACATTTCCTGTATATATTTAAAAAAAAAGGTTTGGCCCTTTTCTCCAACTAATAGGTGAGCATCAGGGAAATGACAGATATTATAAAATAAACAATAGTAAGAGTTATAACATGACGCACATCTTCTCGGCAGATAATGACCTCGCGAGAGGTTCAGAGCGTAACAATGGCCGGTGGCGAGGAAGAGGCCCTCCCTGAGAACACAAAGATATACACAACCAGGCTCGGAGCCTTCTCTCTGGAAGGAAACTCTCTCCGAGGGAGGACTCATGATCCGGGACACTTAAGGACAACCAAGACCAGGTTTCTTTGACGGGGTCACATGACGGCATCACGGCAGAAAACGGAGAATCCAGAATCGGTTAAGAAGAGGACTCGCCTCTCGGCTACGTCCAAACACAGACACGTCTGCTCGGCTATTTATATATTCGGCTGGCACGCGGTCATATTTCATGTACTCTGCGTGTACTGCGTGTACTCTGTGAGTACTCAGCGACCACATTTGTTTCATTATACAACGTCGTGCTGCGACTGGATGAAAACCTTCCATCCGTGCAAAAAAACAAGGCTTGTAAAAGAGGAAGATTCGTACAAGCTTTTTTCCTTTTTGAATAGAGGAGTTTTTTGTAACATTGGAAGTCGTTTAAACTGTGTATAATATTCAGCCAATAACAGTGAAATGAAGAGCTGCAGATGCCAAATGTTGATTTGGATTTTGCTTTTGAATTACTTGGTTAAATTTCTGTCTTCAACCCAAAAGAAAAAATACATTAAAGAGTAGAAAATAACAAGTTGCTTTGCCGGTCCATCTGTTTTCCCCAGACGTGTTACTGCACGACGACATGATCATTTACTTTCTAAAAGTCTGTTTTGCCAAAGCCCGCAGCTGATCGGTGTTGCAACATCTGGCTTCCTGTTTGAACGCTCTTCTAACGAGTAACAGCAGAGGTTCAGTGACAACATTAGCTCAGGGTTGGATTACACCAGCTTTTACTTTTAATACAACTAAAACGAGGCTGCACCCTGTACAACTTCAGAAATGTCTTTAAAAAAGGTGGAAGGTGACAGTTGGGAGGGTTTCAGTTGCTTCTCAACGGCTCTCATCATGGTGACGGCAAGCTGGTGGCTCGCAGCTAACAGTGCTAACAATTCCAACAGTGCAAATGGGGCTAACCGTGCAAACGGGGCTAATAGGGCTACCATTGCAAACAGGGCTAACAGTGCAAACAGTGCAAACAGTGTTAACAGTGCTAACAGTGCAAACAGTGCAAACAGTGCAAACAGTGCAAACAGGGCTAACAGTGCAAACAGTGCAAACAGTGTTAACAGTGCTAACAGGGCAAACAAAGCTAACAGTGCTAACAGTGCAAGCGGGGCTAACAGTGCTAACAATGCAAGCAGTGCAAACAGTGTTAACAGTGCAAACAAAGCTAACAGTGCAAACTGTGCAAACAGTGCTAACAGTGCAAGCGGGGCTAACAGTGCTAACAATGCAAGCAGTGCAAACAGTGCTAACAGTGCAAACTGTGCAAACAGTGCTAAGAGTGCAAACAGTGCTAACAGAACGACCAGCTGCAACACCTCCAACTTCTTTAACTGTTAAAGAGTCTAAACTATCAGCTTCATATTAAAATGCTAACATAAGTTTTGTCTATTTTATTTGATTGTTTATTCAGTTATCTTAACAGGCTGTTGACCGTAGTGACACGTACGATGACATCACAGCGGGGTCACGGTGAGTCACCAAAGGAAGACATACATTTGTATAGGAGTCACTGTATTTCTCATTATATTCCATGTCTTGTTGTTGTTGTTTCCCCTCAAGTGGCTTTGAGAGAAACAATATTTTGGGATTATTGCATTCCTGTTATGTAATAATAAATAAAAACACAAAACTTACAAGTAGATCCCATTCTAATAAATATCTACGAGCAGCTTTCAACTCACAGAAGGAAGTAAGATAATCAGCATTTCCATCTTCTATCTCAGTGCGGGGTCAAAGTCGGAAGTTTAGAGGGCGTGTGGTATGTTTTGGTCTGACATTTGCTTTCACTTGCAAACATCAATATTGTATTTTAAGAAAAACACAGTTATAGTCTGTAAACAGTCACAAGCTGCTCATTTTACACACAACAAACTAAACTGCATAAGCCTGGAAATCCCTGCAACCTTTTGCCTTCATCCTCCTGACTGCTGCACACAAACAGAGAGCCTGGAGGGATGCCAAAGCTGCTCAGAGTTTGATCTCATTTTTTTTTTGTTGGGGTCGGCTGAGCTCGTCATTATCGGCCAATTACGTGCGATCGTCTGGGTAATCATCAGTAAAAACATTTCCCGTTGCATGCACATCTGTATTTCAGGCTCTTATAAAGTCGGCAGTAAGCTCCGTTATTACAGGATATTAGTCATGTTTCTGCTGGGCCCAAACATCTGTATCGGTTTTTAAAAGTGGGCGTCGTCAGTACTTCGACGGTTAGCTCGCCGTTAAGCGCGCACGTTGCCGTTTCGTTCTGGCAGCCGCCGCCGACCTTTCACCCAGCGTTCCTGCAGCAGAGCAAGATCAAACCTGAGCCGCCCCTCCCACCTCCATCCTCCTCATCCTCTGTCCACACACACACACACACGTGCACACACACACACACACACACACACAGTGGACAGTACCAACAAGCCGTTGTTGTCACAACAACAAGCAAGAAGAGAGACAGACAAAGCCTGAGAGATGAGACGACCTCCACCCGTAAAGAGACTTTATTCTATATAAGCTTGGTTTTAGATGCTGTTGTGTCATGATGAGTCAGACTGCATCCTGATCCGATGCCCCGGTGGTTCACCGCATCTCATCAACCACGACATTCACTTCACTTTTTTTCCCAAAGCGACTTACAAGAACACTCTTCCTTCCACTCAAAAATGCATCAATATAATACATTTTATACCAAATCATTAAAAACTTTAAACGGGCATTGACTGATACCCGTTTTAACTTCTTCATATGACAAACAATTACCTATTTCCACCTCCAGCGGTTACAGAGCCACATTAGCATTCCTGTTTAAACTCCATTTTTGGTCTCGACCAACTTACTGAAGGGAATATCTCGTCTTTTCACAAGAGATTATTAAAGAATAAGTGGACTAAGGAAACGGAAAGTCAGGCCCAGAAAACGTGGAAGAGACATGATAAAACAAAGAAATGTAAAGCCTTTATAGTGGATAACATCTGTTGACCCTTTAATAGACAAAACTACAAAGACCACATAGATCGGCGACGGAGAAATACTTTTTTCTGTTCTAGACACACAAGCACACAGCTACCTAAACAAACGCAGACAGGAAGCAGAGATCCAAAGGCAGAATGGAGGATGAAAGAAAGCAAAGCTCACACAGGGACGCTTGAGTCGGAAATACTCCAGGATCTACAATAACTTCATATTTAACGGTATACTTCACCACACAAGAGCTGCTCTGCATTACAAAAAGCTTAAAGAGGAGTCGAGTCACGATGTCCTCATTTTAAATAATAAATTATATAAAGTAGACGAGCAAAAAGGGGCAGAATTAGCAAACGCATTCACACGCCGGGACATTAATTCCCTTTGAAGGGTTGGAGGCGACGTGTTGTTTATCGCTTCACTGGGAAGGATGAAGGGAACAAACTGTTATTAAGAGTCTTTCATTGGTTGCTAGGAGACAATGGGGGTTTACAATAAAACAGGAAGACAGAGTGTAAAGCCTCTTGGTTGACCACTTTCCACTTATAATAATAACAATAAAAATTATCAATCACACTTTTCACATCATAAACTGAGCATGTGCACAGGAAAAGAAGATTTGTTTTCAATCACGAAAGCCGTGGGCGATTCTAGGAACAGAGCTTTAGAGCACCCAATGGTCCCAAACTTAAACAAAAAACTGTACATTTTAACGTTATTTTGGACCATCATTCCCACATTTGTGACTGGAAGTCAGACTTTTGGGGAAATCACTGTGACAGGAAATCTTACTTTAATGCTGAGCCAATACAAAGTCGTACACATGAAATAGTATTAAAATTAAAAGATAATGGAGGTATAACGGGGGTGAACGGGGCAGATGGGAGAGAAAGTGGATCGTACCATTCCATCATGACGGGGTTGGGGGGGGGGGGGGGTTAAGTAAACCATAAGTACTGTTGATGGTTTTGTGACCATGTTTAAGCTCGTCAAACACAGACTTGCATTTAAAAAAACAATATATTTTTAGGGGTGCTGGGACTTAATTGAGGGTGCTAGAGCACCCCTAAAAACGGACTGGATACACCTGCGTTACACGCTGAATAACAAACAAAGTTTAAAAGTAAAAAATCTATAGGTTTCCATGTTGTTGCCTTCCTAAGTACACGACAGACAGCAGAGTTACATCATCTCCCCGTCTCATGGTTGGTTTACAGTCAAAATGTCATCAACCTGGTTTTTCACCTATTGTTGGAGGAACAGAACACGATTAAAAAGTACTTCTTGTCTTGTCACCGTATAAAAATACATGAAAGAACATCGGTGTCAAATTATATATAGATTTAAAAAAAAACACAATATTTCCCCTCTGTGATTCCAGTACGATTCGAGCTGTTTTCCATATTAATGACTGTGAGCCTAAATAGTTATATATTACAAAGGTTCATTATAATATGCTTGTTAATCTTAATTAATAAAATGTGTCTGTAAATGCTGCTCTCTTGGTATTTACATTTACATGACTTGTTTAGAATTAATAAAAAAAGACGGTAAAACAAAGTTTGCATGAGATTAAAGAACCTTCTGGCGCTGGTTCAGCGAGAGGCTGTGATTGGACGATCACTGTCCGGAGGGGGCGGGGTTTAAGAGAACAGTCAGGTGGTTGAAGGGATGTATTGGAGGAGGATTGTTATACTTTCTCAAACATTTCCTTTTTTAGTCGTGTGATGTGATTCTCCAACTTTGTGCAATAATATCTGCGACGTGATGAACTCGTGATCCGGGATGTTCTTTACTCCTTTTTTTTTTCTCAGGGTCAACTTCTAGTAGAACAAACGACGTTCTGGCCGACCTCCTCACCCGACATCTGTCTACTTCAACTCTCCCCCGAATTCCTCTTCGTTTTCACTCCAGAGAAAAAAAAACAAAAGTCTCACGGCTCGAATCTCAACAACGATTCGATGGAAACCCGTCGGAGCTGGAGTCCTCCAACATCTCTGTCCTCCGACGTGATCCAAACCTCTGGATTTCTCAGAACTCACCAGGGAATTCGGTTTCCTGTGTTGACATAATCTAAACGTTGGGGAAAATACAGCAGTGCTTCTCTTTTCTAATCATCTTCAGCATGTCAAGAATCAAACCGTGAATTATGTCTTCCACCAAGAAAGTCTTGTTCTGCTGCATTTTAGCAACGAGCCTCTCAGGCGTACCTATGCATTCCTTATGATCTGGGACCTCAGATCCTCAACCAGCGAGTACATTTTGATGTGTCGGAGAAACGACCAGGTTTGTGACTCCGATTCACTCGTGAAACTCGTCTTTACTTTCTTTCTCCAGATTGAAGAATCCCGTTTAATTCTGCAGAAACTGGACTATTGTGAGGAAACGCGTGAAGGCTGCTCCTCAACGACCTCGTTACTGGTTTAAAAAATGCCTTCACAGCTGTGTGACTGGAGGTCAGTATGACAGAGGAGAGAAGGTAATCCCAACCAATCAGATCACAGCGTTACTTTAAACCTCCTATTTAGCATTCTTCCCAATATAAACATTGAGTATAACAATTAATGTACACTTTTTATTGCAACTTTGTGCAAATTGTGTTTGATGATGTAGGTTTTTTTTATAGTCTATTTAGATTTAATCGTTTTTTTATAATTAATGTATTGTGCCACCAACCTGCAACAGGTGGAAAATAGCAAAATGCTAATCTCCTTGATTTGTATAAATGCTAATGTTTTGATGTGCACTGTCCCCGTTTAAATAAATATAATTACAGTATTTCTAATACATTTAAATTTAACTTCGCGGCAGACGTTTACTTTACCGTCATACACTACTGTTGCTAAATAAGACTAAATATCAGCTTCTGAAACATTTGTGAAATTATTACATGCGATATTGATTCGGGTCAAACCATTCCGCTAGCTCCCATCATTCTCTCTGCTCCCTCCAGTCGGTTCTTACCTTGCTTCCCTCCGACGACGGACGACGACCTGAAGGTAAATTCCGACCCAGAGACATTTTGTTTTATGTACCAACGAACTAGTCTCCTCCTGTTGTCACTTTGAACGTTCAGGCATCACAAAGTGTCGGTTAAACTCGGATGAAGAAGAAGAAGAAAAAGGAAGAGTCACAGATCAGCGATCTGAGAGTGTTAACCAGATTGTGTTAATCCTCTTTAGCGTAGCGTGCGGCGACACTGGGACGTCCCTGTAATAACCCTGACTGAGCTCACTTTAAAGAAACGGCAGCCCAGAACCATTACACACACACAAAGTTAAACATTTGTCAACCAAGAGGCAAATATTGATATTCAAAGAGCACTGGCTGATGCAGCACCAGTTGCCCTTCCACTCTTCTAGAACAGTAAAATAAACCACAAGGATTACGTCCAGGACTTAAATAGAAATTAGAAAAGGGGAAGGAGAGACGATTCACAGCTCGACTTGGTTGTTTGTAATTAAGAATCAAATCCAAAAATATGTTTAACGTTTATAAAAAAATCCCGTTTGAAGCGATCATATTCCTATAATGCAAGATAAAATGACATCATCGTGTGTCAGACATTCTTTTACCAAACATGCTGACTCAGCAACGAGCACAGCTCAACCTCAGCAGCTGAAATGTTTCACTCGTCTATTCTTGTTCCATAAATCCTCTAAAAGTCCCCGTTTAGATGCACTAATCATCATAAAGACAACTCACGGAAACATCAAGTTAATCATTGAATGTATAAAGAACAACTTTTATATATATATTGATATATTTGTATATATATACTGTATATACACACACTTGAGTAGCTGCAACCACCACATTTTGACATTTATGTGTATAAACTGGGTAAAAACGATTAATTGATCATCATTCCATAAAGATAATCAACAAATCATTGCTACTCTCTTAGAGACTAAACAATCAATTGATTAATAAAGAAAGTAATCAGAAAAAGTGTGAAAAAAGTAGTGAAAAATGGCCCAAAATGTTGCTTCAAAACTAAAGAGATATTTCCTCTTAATGTCACATAATAAAAAACAAATGGTGAGCATATTTAGCATTTTATTTCTTTTTGCCGCTTTAATCTTTTTATTTATTAGAGATAGATGGGGACTTTTAAAAACCAGACCTGAGCGTTATAATTCCCTTCACATTTGATGCTTCGTACTTCTAATTAAACATCGAGCCGTAGACCGCCACCCTGTCAAACTACCCATAACTGTGTTTCTCTGCGCTGCACGGGACGCCATGCAGAGTTTACGTTGGTGCTCGCTGTGTGTGCCGAAGATATTCCAGCTGATTGTTAAGTAAGTACCGAGCTGCACAAACAGCAGCCGAGAGAGTGAACCGCCGGGAAGAACAGGAATAATAATCACTGTTGTTGTTGCGAGACGTTCACTCCAAGTCTCTCTGACTCACCACGCCGCGGTGGGAATGCTGCTGAAGGAACAACATTCAAGGCTTAATAAGAAATGGTGTTGTTGCAGCAGGAACATACAAACATAGAGTAGGAAATGGTGAGATTAAGCATCGCACTACTGGCAATTCCCATAGTCAGCTAACGCAACATGCGAAGTCGGGATCAGAGGCGTGGGAACGGAGGATTTATGATTATGGAGGGGATATAAAACACAGAGACAACCAACACAATGATTAACACACACCGATTGTGTACCTTGTCAACAGTGTGCAAGCTTGTATCTAACATCTACAATAGAAGAGGGAGAAAAGATGGATAGAACATAGAGAAAAGATGGATTGAAGAGAGAGAATAGATGCTGAGATGTTATGAAGACAGACGGGCAATGGGCAACTTGGCGAAGCAGCAACTTGGCGAAGCAGCAACCCAGTAAACATCTCCCTCCTCGACACACTGCACCGTTGCTAAGTCTGGAAAGAAGACGTCACGCTGGCTTCCCAGAAGACTTTCCTTCTTTAACTCCAAAGGGCAAAGGTCGGAGTTCCCTGAATATCCCCGCGGTAACACCAGAGGAAGCTTCAGCCGAGCGGCTCACCGTAACTCCCGTGCGGCGCTTCGGCCGCTGACGTGACCTTTACGGTGCAGCCTAACAGGTCAGGTTACCGTTTCCTCTCTCAGAGGTCACCGGGGTCAAACCAGGAGGAGAAAACAGGGTTCGTCGAGTACGCTGCTCCGGCTCTTTGCTTCTCTTTGTTGGTTTATTGAGATAAAAGAAGAGGATTTAACCGAGTGGTTTAAAAGCAGCAACACAAACGTGGGTCCCGTCTGCAGGTCTGAGCAAACCCAACTTCCTGTGACAAAGCCATGATTCAAACATCGGAATGTTTAGATTGGATGCCTATCCTTGAATTAAAAAAATATATGGAGAAAATATGGAGAAAGGATGGAGAAAAGATGAATAAAGGATGGAGAAAATATGAATAAAAGATAGAGGAAATAAAAAAGGAGTGTGGAGTAATCCATCAGTGTTGTGTGCTGCTGAGAGGAGATGTGAATGAATGAATGAATGAATGAGGACGACACACCGCCACACTCAGCCTTCAGTTCTGCTGCTTGTTAGGATTTGGAAAAGCTTTATCGGTCGGTGAGCTCTCTAACAAACAAACACACCCTGAAGACTTCATCAGGCCAGTCAAACCAGTCCACAGCTAGAGAAATGTAAAAGTTCATCTTCCTCAGTTCCCCCTCTCCATCTGTTTCCTGAACAAACCTCATGTACACAACATTCAAGTCCCAGAGCTCAACATCCTTATTTCACTTTCCACTGTTTTCAGGGTTTATACTGTAGATATTTATTATTGGGATAATCATAAATATCGTCACGAGTGAATTGGAAAAATAAGTTTAGCTAGCTATCGTGGTAGTGAAGTGACAAATAGTCTGATTTAAAAGAATACAGGATATAAAAAATATCAGTTTTCATCTAATTTAAGATTATTTGAGCTTTTTCCACTATAAGAAAACTTAAAAAACATTGACAACCTTTTTAATGATTATCTGGGATCATATCGTTAATAGCAGTTTTTTTTTTTTTTGCCAGGATAATCGCGATATGACGTTTTTTACATCGTCTCATAGTGGTTCATGCAGTGTATTGAAGGACACGTGACGAGGAAGATAATAAAGTGTAAACTTGCTGCACTTTGTTTACAACCTACTTTGACAGCGGGAGTTAAAATGACCGTCACAGTTTCCGGCTGGTTACCTTTTCGTCCTCGTCCTCGCTGTCCTCATCCCTCGGCGTCTCCAGGTCTTCCTCCAGGTCTTGATCCCGGTCTTCCTCCAGGTCTTGCTCCAGGTCTTGCTCCCGGTCTTCCTCCTCCGCCTCGTCCACGCTCTCACAGCTCGAGTTGTGGTCGTCGTCTCCATCTCCGGACGGCTGCAGTCCCTCTGACGGATAACGCCCCTTCTCCATTTCTTCTTTTCTTCTTCTTTTTTAAATGTATCGATCACCGAGCACGTAAAGACTCGACGTCACAACACAGCGTCGCCGCTAACGAACCTGTGGACGCACCTGTCCGCTGACTGCATGGTCGGTTCGGGTCGCGAGTCCATAAAAGCACACCTTTGTTTGTTTGTTTGAACCGAGGAAACAACAAGAGTCTTCCTGCTCGTCTGGCGGGGAGCGCGAGCGCTTCTCCGAGCTACAAAGTTGCCTCTTCTGTGTTGCTTTACCGGAGCCCCACGCGCACACTGCTCCCTCGACAAAACAAGCCACGCCCACAGCGCGCAGAGCCAATCAAGATCGCAGCAGCTTCAAAACAGAGGCGGGGTTAAAAGCACACGGGAGAAGTTTGCCTCCAGGCTCTCTGCAACAAATCTTCTGACCTACTTTTCTTTCTTCTTTTTTTTTTTAATTGACATGCACATTAAACATGACGTCATCATCACCTGCCATCGATACAAAAGGATTGAAGGATTGCCAAGAGGAATAATACATAATATTCAGATTCAGTGTGTGAAAGTGTGTCATCGTAAAAATGGAATGTTTTTTTTTTTTTTTACAATTTTCTTTTCTTTTAAAATAGTTAATGCCATTTGTTGATCATTTATTAATTTATTTAACAGGGATAGTGTACATTAATACACATTGATGAAAACCCTGCGTTGATTAAACTTCTAAAATTAAAAATAAAACATTAAAGTTGAGCTGAAATGAAAAAATGACCTTTTAACCCATTTAGATCACATCATATTGTATAATTTTAGCAATATATGCTGAAAAAACATCCAACCTTTTTCTTATTTTTATAACACCATCTAACCCTTTTGTTCCTGTAAAAGAATATATGACGTGTGCTTACATCAGCTCGCACCAAACCAATTTCAACCAGTAACATTGTGACATTCCTGCCTGCCGATCCCGACTCTGAAATAGGTCACGATACAGAAGATACTCGACTTTAAGTCTTTTAGAACTCTAGTAGTACAGCCATTTATATTTACTTTGTATTTATTTTATGTACTGCCATTATGACTTAAAACACAACAGCCAAATTCGTCTGTCACACCCTCGTCAAGAGCAGAGAGAACAGTTTAAAATCTAAGACCACACACACCTTAAACACACACTGGGCAACAGAAAACAACAACAGAAGAACCACATCCCTCAGATCCTGTTTACAGTCAACACGTTGCCCCTCTGGTCTCACTGCTCAGCCTGATGAACCTTTTCATCCCACTGAGAATATTGATTTTTTTTGGAGGAAATTGAATTGAGGTCATCCAGATGCTGACTCACGCTTTATTTTCCCCTCCATTAAAGCAAACCTGTTTTAATTGAAGGCGTGACAGCACTCATTTAGATTTCAAGGAAACGGTGTGAAAAAATATCACCTTGTTGTTCCTGGTGTGACTGAAAATGATCCAACTTCATACGACGGATAAACAATCAGAGAACAACAACCTTGGGTGAGCTGGAATATGCAAATACATCATATATCATAGTAAAACACTTCTTATTAATGTTTTGGAAGGTGTCCTTGGGTGTCTTAACAAATAACATTATTATTATTTAATTATCTTATTAATGTGTTAGTGAACATACTTTTTGTGTACAGATTATATTGACGTTCAAATGATATATATATTTGAACAGAAAATAGACATTGCTCTTAAAAGGTGCTTCTTACCTCGGTCGACTCCTATTTTTTATTTTGATATTTTCAGTTTTGCTTATAAAACATTTAAACTTTTACTCAAGTAAGATTTGAATGCAGGACGTTTATTTTATTTATTCCCATGCATCTCTTTATGGATTTGAATGTTTATCTTGAGGTGCAGCGACACCTGCTGCTTGTCTTGAGTATCGTTAACATGCAGCGTGTTCACTGACACCGTTTGTCCTCAAGAGGGCGCTGTTTGCTAATGTTGATGCAAAGAGGGGACGGATCAGTGTGTTTCTGGATGTCTCGCTCCTCTGTTGACGTCATAGGTTTAACACAAGCATGTGTGTGTGTGTGTGTGTGTGTGTGTGTGCGTGTGTGTGTGTGTGTGTGTGTGCGTGTGTGTGTGTGTGTGTGTGTGATCCAAAGCACATTGTTTATGGTCTCTTTATGACACCAAAAATGACTTTTTTTGTCAACAACATCCTCATTCCTGGAAAATTTCATATAAACAAATCCAAGTGTATGAAAGTGAGACCTTCTTTATTATGTTTCACCATGAATTTATATTTATTATGTCAAATCCCTTGAAGTTATAAAAAAAAGTGAATGCAATGAAACTGTTTAACATTATTGAAGAATATGATTTACAAAAATCTGTAAAAATGTATTTTAATTTAATTGTTGTTTTTGTCTCTGTTTTTCTTTCTCATTTTTATTATATTTGGCACCCTTGTAAGCACACGATCCTTTATAATACGGTGAAGCATTTTGAGCCATATAGTTTGTATTGATTGTTTTCCGAAGCAGAATGTGACGACTGGTGTAGATCTACAGCGTTACGTGAACTCTGCCCTGGATGTCAAACTGAGAGGTTCTGATCAAAGCGTCACATCGACTCTTTCGACACCTCGGCTGAGTAACAGCACCTCGCTGATCTTAGGGATGATAAGAGGAAAGGTGGGGGAAATTTCTTTACGTCTGAGAAACACGAGTAGGCAGGCGGAAATTCATTTCCTGTGGCAAGGATTTCTAAAAAAAAAATCTCATTTCAATCTCTGCTTTTATTTGAATGTATTTAATCCTCATAAAACATACTGTTGAAGTCATTTGTCTTCTTGAACGTGTTTGGGTGTTTGATGGAGGTGATGATAAGCAGCAGCGATGACGTTGTTTGGGCCTTGTGGAGTCAGCGAGGTGAGAACTCAACTTCCTGTTCAGTTCAGCAGCGAAGCAGGAACGTGCAGCTAAAGTCACACGAGGGAGAAAACTGACGACACCTTTTTGAATAACACTGTTTTTTGATGATTTTTGCTTCTATCCTCATCTCTCGTCTCCATGGTAACAGCCAATGAGCAGCAGCGCTTTCTTGGCATCTCTAATAAATGGTGGTAGGAAGTAGATTTCCTCAAAACGACATCTCGTGAATTCTTAAAACTTAAAACTTAAAAAACAAGGAACTTGCTGCTAAAGTGACTCCAACCACTGACTGCTAAAGTGACTCTGAGAAACTGACCACATAATGACTCAATCTACTGTATTGTCATTAACGACATTTATAATGTTCACATTTATGTTTTCTGAAACAGTTGAGAAACAGTAGATTTTTCACTCAAAGTAAAACATTTTTTTTTATTGAAGACATAAAATATTCTGCTTTCACTAAAAAAATGTTTGTATGATATGATTTATCCATTAAAAGGGCATTTCTATGACGGCTGAGTCGGCGGCTTGCAGCTAACAGCACAAACATGTGCAAAGTGCAAACATTGGCGACAGAACGACCAGAGTTTACAGTTAAACTTTGATTGGTAACGTTCTTCTAATGACAAACTTTGTTCTGCAAGTCAGAATGAGTGTGTGTGTGTGTGTGTGTGTGTGTGCACGGTGAATCATTCCCTCACATTTCCAGGAAACTCCTAAAGACCCGTCACTGTCTGTTCTCTGTAAAACATTAAAAGCGAAATCTGAAGTTGAATAATTTCTGAAAATGAAAAATGCAAGTTGAGTTCATTGAAAGCAAAATTAAAAAAAAGCAAAAGTTCCTGAAACTATTAGTCTTTGAGTCAAATGAAGCAGAGAAGAAGAAGAAGAAGAAGAAGCTGCTTTCAGTTAAAAGATAAAAAGAGAGATGCGTTCAGGGAGCGTCAGAAGTGGTCTGACCCCGCATGCTATTTGTGGAAAGAAGAAGTAAAACTCCAAATCGTCGGTTTATTGTCGCTCTGAATGTGCTGTGAAGTGTGTCAACCCGCCCCTGCACCTTCGGGTGCATTACTCCTCCCCCCCCCCTCTGAAAAGTTCTCCCTGTCATTCACTCTTGGAGAGTTGCGTTTGAGTGCAGCACGATGACTGTGGATGGGGGCACAACGGAGGCGTGAGACCCTCCACCGGTCCTCCCCGGTGGTTTCAGTCCTCGGTCCCAGGCGACATGGTCGGACTCCATCTGTGTGTTTTCATCCTCGGTATGTGATCTTAAATTATTAGTATTTTGTTTGATTGTTTTTAGATAAAAAATAAAGACGCACTGTCATGTTTTTGCAGATCTTTGACCTTTTTCATTTTCTTTTATTCAAGTGTCAAGGAGTTAAGTTTTTTGCACCCTGTTAACTAATGATAATAATAAAACATTTTATTTTTTAGCGCCTTACAAAACATGAATACAAAGATAAATAAAAGCAACACAACAGATGTATCTGTAGTGAAATCAAGTTGTAAGTAAACTGCTCTATTAAATATAGTCATATTTCTGTCAAATGTGTCTTCATTCTGTTCAATTCAAGGTCTGACCCTCACTTTCTACACTTCCTCTCGTGTTCACGCTTCAAGTTCAGGTAGGATGTTTTTATTTTTGTAACATATTTTCAACTTATTACTCGTCATATTGCGGCTGAAATACTAATAAAGGATTTCTTATATTCCATTTCCTATAAAGTTGTATCATATTTAGAGTTGATGTAAAAATGAGGAATGAATATGTCATGTAGTTTCTCACCATTTTCAGATTGCAGCTCACAGAACATTTCTTCCAAATATCAACACTGTGTGACTCACCGAGGTAAAAAAAGAAGAAAACGCAGAATGAATCATCTGTGAGATTAGATTAAGATTATTTCTAACCTTTGATATCTTTCAGACGGAGTTCACACTCTGGATTGTTTCGGTAAATATACACCACGTGGTGTAAAACGCTGCGTGTGGAAACCTGGAAAGTACGATTCAAAGAAGACGTACACACTCATCATACAACAGCAGTACAAGTACGATGTTCAAATTCAATCCTTTCCACGTATTGTTTGACATACTAAAATACGACTGCAGATCAGAAAGAAACAAGGAGCCGAGAGAGGCAATATTCAGAGAAAAAAGTTGCACATTTCCGAGTTTCTTACGATGATAACAACCGGCATCTATGCTAGCTAACTCCCATGAATGTACGCATACATTTTTCTAATTAATCCATCACAACGTGTGACAACAATAACCATCAACATCATCACACCAAGGACCATAAATGCAAGCTGTTAGCATCGCAATAAACTCGCAATTTTGCCACTTTATAAACTCGCAAATTTGCCACTTAATAAACTCGCAATTTTGCCACTTTATAAACTCGCAAATGTGCCACTTAATAAACCCACAAATTTGCCACTTTATGGACTCGCAAATTTGCCACTTCTTACACTCGCAAATTTGCCACTTAATAAACTCGCAATTTTGCCACTTTATAAACTCGCAAATTTGCCACTTAATAAACTCGCAATTTTGCCACTTTATAAACTCGCAAATGTGCCACTTAATAAACCCACAAATTTGCCACTTTATGGACTCGCAAATTTGCCACTTCTTACACTCGCAAATTTGCCACTTAATAAACTCGCAATTTTGCCACTTTATAAACTCGCAAATTTGCCACTTAATAAACTCGCAATTTTGCCACTTTATAAACTCGCAAATGTGCCACTTAATAAACCCACAAATTTGCCACTTTATGGACTCGCAATTTTGCCACTTTATAAACTCGCAAATTTGCCCCTTAATAAACTCGCAAATCTGCCACTAAATAAACTCGCAAATTTGCGACTTTTTTCTCTGAATATCGCCCCCTCTCACGGCTCTGTTTTTTTCCTACAGTGGCCCTAATATGTCGTCGTACATTTGCGATGATGATCTGATGATAAAATAATGATTTTTTAAAAGCATTTTCTACCTTCCACACGCAGAAAATATTGCTACGCTTACGACAACATCACTGAAGTCTCTCAAAAGATCGCAGTGTTTCAAAAGTACAACATGACCGCAGAGGTTTTGGAAAACGCCGCATCAGCAAATTGCACAAAAGCAGTTTTCGCGGGTTCGCTGGAGAACTTGCGTAAGTGCCACATAAAATATTAAAAATGGTCCTTTTTGATTTCCCATCGTTTTGACGACGATGATGCGTCTCTGACTGAATATGGGTGGATTTTTGTGTGTGTGTGTGTGTTTCAGTACGATGTGGTCCGCCGTACGACGCGTCCTTCCGACGCCACTCCGGGAAACTCCTGGTGAACGTGAGCTGGCTGCAGGAGGACGCCGAGGCCGTCAAACACTACTCTGTGAGATATAAGGCAATGGGCGAAAGGTCGTGGAGCCAGGTCAGCACGCTAACCATCATGTTCACGGTCTTTAGCTAAGCATGCTAACACTAACTCCAAACGCTAAAAGTGCTAAATGGCTAAAAGCAATAAACTTTGTAAAGCTCTAGATTTGCAGAAGACGTGTTTTAAGGCCACAAACAAGTAAACTGACAATTATGAGTTTCCCCTTTTAATTTATCTTTAGTCGCCTGTGACCAAGTTTTATTTTTACGTACGATCTTGATAAAATTAGATGATTTAAAAAAAGGAGTTTAACGATGAGCATTTCCAGGGGAAAAAAACAACTCGTGTTTTGTTTTATTCCTAACAGTCACCGGATCAACCGGCAAACGGAGAGAAATGTGTGGCGGAGAATCTGAACTCCTCGCTGGTTTACGTCGTACAGATACGATGCGTCACGAACAAGAAATGCTCGCAGTGTGTGTGGAGTGGAGACTACACCGTCCCGACAGGTCAGCTGGCTTCCTGCAAAAAAATAAAGTTTTTTTTTTTATAAATATGCTGTTAATTGTGACGAAAGAAAAGCTTTACGATTACAAGAGCAGATGGAATTTGAAATGTCTCATTTCACGATAAATAAAAATGTGGTCTTGCAGAACTGACCACGCAGCCGTTCATCGTCAGTATTGAAGATGTTGACGTCGTGGGAAGAAAAGGCTGCCGGCTGCTTACCTTAACCTGGAAGGTACACATTTCAATCAAAATACATACATATATTTTTTGACAGTACAATATATTCTCAACTCACTGTGCACAGTACTGATGAGAGACGAGATGAGAACAGATATATTCTGGATGAACACTATAAAAGGCATCCTATACAATTAAATTCATGAAAGAATAATTAAAGTCTGAATAAAACTCACAAATACAAATGTGAAGATGAATAAAGTGCATTTTTACCTCTGTTACATTAGTTTCCAGCCGACCAGATGCATGATGGGTACCGCGTGAGCATCGGGAAAGCGTCGGGAGAGGAACCGCGGGAACGCCTGAACACCACACGGCCTGAGATCAAACTGATTCTCTCCGACTCGGCGTACGAGCTCGACATCAGCGCTGTGAACAACGCCAGCACCTCGCCGGCCGTGAGGCAGGCGATCCGGCGGCGGGGCGGGAACGGTGGGGATCCAACCTGTTCTGGGAGAACGCCATCCTGCAGAATAAGAAGATAAATATATCAGTGTCCTCCTCCACAGATACGGGAGACGGGAAGCTGAACGTGACGGTCCACAGCAACACGTCTTTTACGGTTTTCTGGAGAGACGATCTCATCAAAAGCTACGTGTGCTTCTCTGTGGAGTGGATGAAGACGGGACGCAAAGCTTCGTACATGTCCTTTTACCAGAAAACAAACAACTACAGGACCTTAACTCCTTTACCAGGTGGGTAGATCACCACCTTCTTTTATACGACTTGAAATCCTCGTAACATGCCGACAGCAATGAATACATTAATTGCATTTATTCATTAAAATAAAAACAAAACTCCGTCCAATCAAAAAAGTTGGTCGTATTGCCTGTCTGTCAATACTTACTTCCTGTTTGCCGGCTTTGAACAGAGGTCTGAACGAAGGGGGCGGGGCTTATTCGGTTCAGCGATGCGTTCAAAGTCAAAATCTCTGTGGTTTTGCCAAATGATCTACTCTGCCTTTAAGTTTTGGAAAAGATCCACAATCATCCTTAACCTTAATGTGCATAAACATAAAATTAACACAACACATTTATTAAAATAAATAAATAAAATCGTGGTGTTGCTAATGTGAATGAGTATGTAAAATATGGAAGACAGATATCTGTATTTGCATGTGTCCTGATCCTGAATCTGGTTCTCATTGAAACAACCAGAGCCATTGGCGGCGTACAAGAGATACAGCATCACGCTGCACACGCGGCCCGACAAGAACACCTGCAACATGAAGCACGTGAACAACAGCGAGAGCACCTACGGGACCACGCACTTCTACCTCGCCGAAGGAGGTGAGTCGCCGGCCTTCCGACTTCCCACCGTCGTGATGTCTGCACCAAAAATTCAGTTGCAAAGACCTTTTCAAATGTTGGTGGTGGTATGGGGAAAGTCATGTGATTGCTAAAAATCTTTAGGGTTCATCCTCCTGGGAACACGAATGACTGAACAGAACTTTTTCTTGTAGATATCGGGGGAAATTCCCTGTGGAATTTTGACAGCTGGTAGTAGTAGTCACGAAATCAGCATCAGGACTCATCCTCTGGGGACCATGAATATCTATACAAAATCTGCTCTAGGGACCATGAATATAAATACAAAATCTCCTCTCGGGCCATGAATATATATATATATATACAAAATCTTCTCTGGGGATCATGAATATCTATACAAAAACTCCTCTGGGGACCATGAAACTGTAGAAAATCTCCTTCTTATCTGATCCAGAGCTGATTTCTTGACATTTTGCTACCCAAAGCTCCCATCGGTGCTCCCGAAAACATCAGCAGCCACAAAGTGACGCTGAACTCGGCGGAGCTGCGTTGGTCGTCCATTCCAGAAGACGATATCCGAGGTTTTCTGCTGGGTTACGTGATTTACTACACCGAATACCAAGGAGGAGGGACGACCGCGGAGAGAAGTAAGCATCGTCCACCTGAAGCTAGGTCACTTATGTGGCGTTCTCGCTCATTAACATAATCATATATACTAACAACTACTAACAATCCAGTGTTTCAAGTTGCATTTGTGAAAATGATGAAAAACTCACTTGTTTAATTGCAGACGTCACAGTCGATCCGACGCTAAACAGTTACGAATTGGGGCACCTCAAAGCCGGCACCGCGTACGAAGTCCAGATGTCGGGTTTTACCCGGGCGGGAGTCGGAGTACGAAGCACAGCAAGTCTGTTTAAAACCAAAGATCAAGGTTGTATCCCGTCAATCATTCATAAAATGTCATTTCTGATACTTACATTTGCAACGAAACGTACTTACGTGTCGTGTTTATCCGGCCTTTTGGTTCTTTTTCCGTAGAATTTTCAAATCTCGGTGGCATCGTCACAATTGTTGCAGTTGTGGCCACGGTGCTGATTTGTGGACCTCCGATAATAAAAAGGTACAGCCGCCTTCTTACATGCGACGCCCAACATTTTAAAATAGAATTTAGATTCTAAACTACTACTTCTAGAACGAAAGCGATCCTGTGGCCAAACATACCGAACCCTGGGAACAGTAAAGCGATGCGGAAGATAGAAGAGCCCTGTGAACTGGTAAGTGTGTTACTGTATCACCATTTTTTCCACTTACGACAAAACCCTCAAGCGACTAGTCAGACTGTGAAGTTTTTATTTGACTTCCCCATCAGGAACTCCTGGAGTCCATCAAAACTCTGAAGGTGGAAGAATGGGACACGGACAGCCTTCGGATATTCGAGAAAGAAGAAACCATCCCAATGCCGCCAACGTTGCCTCTTCTAGACGCCTCGGAAGACGAGGAAGACTCGCTGGAATCAATTCGGCACTGGGACGCGACCGGAGACTTCCCATCGGACATCACCGCGGAAATGTTCCCAGACGTTCACCAACCAGAACCCCGAAGTTCTCCTTTGGCCTTTTCAAGTGGCTACACAACGATGGCGTTGTTTCAGCAGGGGGTGCTTCAGGGAACGAACACGGCGGTCACGGAAACAAAACCGGAGGTCACACCGGGGTTGGACTATACTCGGCAATTTAGCACCAGTCCGATCTGGGACCACGAGGAGATGTCGCCTATTTTGTGACCATGAAGAGCAAAGAACACGGGATCATGAGAACCCTCCGAATGTTTGAATGTTCTCGTATCATGTGGTCCAGAAGTCACGATGAAGGAGATACCCAGAAGAAGTATTTATGCCGGGACCCTTGAAACTGCAGGGGAAAAGCCACAGGATCTCCGACGTGGGATTCATCCTCTGAGCACCATGAATATCGGGACGTCATCAACAAACAATTGAACATTAACATTACTAGAACACAGAAAAAAAAAAGGATGGATGGAGGTTTTTCCTCCCCATGGACTCACAATGGGGAAGAGATGTCGGTATATTTTTATTATTATATTATCACTGAAGGATCTAAGTAATTTTATCTGAATTTTGTAGTTTTTTGCTGCCACTTTTTTACGGTTACACTGCATCCAGCTCTCTTTGGACTATTTGGGGTTTTTCCAATATTTACGACACAACGACGGCACGGAAACAAAATAACTGAATGAAAAGTCTCTTTATTGAGTGTTTTTTTTTGGGAAACGGATCCGGTGTTAAAGTTTCAAAACCGAGGACCACATACACACATCCGAGCTCTTCAAAAAACAGTGTTTCCAAACCTTTTTACATCAAATCCCCCCCAAAAAACACAGATATCGAATGCCACTGCCCCCCCGGAGTGAAACCATGAGTCAGTTCTACAGTATTTTACCTTACACAGTGGATACATGGATATAAAAAAATAAAATTGGTTGTGTTGGAAATATTTTTTTTCTTTTTCTGTATCACGAGTTCACCACTTCAAACTGAAGCCTTGTGTACAATAAAAAAAGAATTAAATTAGGTTTGTAAAAGCATTAGGTAGGAATTTAAATCTCCTTTTAAAAGTTCCCCTTGAAACTTAAGAAAACAAAGAAAAAACACTGATCTCAATGTTTGCCGACACATTTTTGACACAATCACAGTACTGCAAACTGAAACACCCCAAAAAATGACAAATGTTAAAATAAAATAAAAAAGACAAATTCACAAAAGTCCCATGAATGTTCAATCTACTCTATTAATAACTAAAGACATCTGACAATACTTAAATAGAACATATCATTAGTCTTTTTTTTTTTTTTTTTTTTTTAGCTTTTTAACATCCTAAACAATAAATTCAGGTTGCATTTGTCAATAAGTCTCCGTATTTTATTAGAATATTCTGTACAATCTTAGTCTAGGCACTTTGACCCTTCTGTGCTTGCAAGCAGTTAGTTGACCTTGAACAATGTGAACCGACAGACGCTCTGCACACCACTAGCATTTTTTACAGTATAGGCTTGATTTTGGATCTATAAAACAGTAAATAGTATTTTTTTTTATCTCACAGCATTACAACAATAACAGGGAAAAGATGATATATTGTCGTGACGAATCAGAAACATTAAAAAAAAATGCAATGTAGAACCATAAAATGGAAACTGTATTTGTGTCTGATGAAATGAGATCAATATATCAGCAACAGATTCTGCATTCTCATAATTACAGCATTCAAGTCTTAAAATCAACAGCGTACATGTTGAAGGAAAAAATAAACGCTGCAGAACAGAGGAAATAAAGGACTCTTCACAGGCCTGGTAGATTTAACACCACAGAAAGGGCAAGTGAGCATTTATTTTGTTTTAAATGCATCTATACACTGATTGGGTTCCTGTTCCCACGCATACGAGAAACGTGTATTAAATACGTAACACAGAAGATGAAAACACGATAATGAACCTGGATTACACTATAATCATTTTTTTTCCTGCAGGTTAGTTTTTGTTTTGACAAAATTCAACTGTCGAAAACTCTAGAAGCTTTATGATAAGTGGAAAGTCATGAGAAACTACAGAATACGAATTTTACTGCAGTACTTTTCCTACAACTTTTTAATACGTCGTATTAAACGCTGCCTGAAGTAGTGAACCAAACTCAGCACACACGCTACAGTATGACTGCAATACTGATCACAGGGCGTCAAAGGACTTTTGCACTACTGAGGAATGGAGAAGCAAGAATGTGGTCTTTTCATATTTAGGTACAAAATGTGTAATATTTGTAATATTGGGACAACGATCGATGAGAAATCGATGAGAATGAATCACCGTCTCCTCTCAGGCTCGTCTTTCTTCTGACCGAGTTTCAAAAAGCAAAAAGGGGTACTACAGGTTTGGTATCCACACAGAAAGAATAACAGGTATTTAGAGTAATTAGCACATACAGGAGGTGGGACACGATATCACCTGCATAAAAGCAGTATGCAGTTATCCAATCTGCGTGCTTCTGTCCAGTTGTTGTTGAGGCGTTGACTTTCTGAGGTTGTAGTATTTAGTGTCGTACTGTTACTTCCGTCTTCAGCTTGGTTCGATCTCCACTGTGTGCTCACTTGCCCTTTAAGTGAGATTCTGATAATCAGCTGAATCCACGTGTTGCCAAAGAACGTGCTGTTAAAAACAAAAGAATCAGGAGATGACGGCGTGTGAGAGACACACCGGTGTGAGTGGTTATCCGCACGCGACGGTGCGCTGAGATCACGTGATCAAGTTCCTGCGGCGTCGTGATTATCACTCGGGAGCCGGCTGCACCCCGTAGGTGCCGACTCAGCACCCGTAGGTGCCGACTCAGCAGTGCGAGGTCTTGTAGCTGCCGTTGTGGCGGGCGCAGGGCGACGACGACGTCACGTCCTCGCTGAGCGCCACCGAGTCTTCTCGGTCGCTCTCGTAGTCCTCCCGGTCGTAGTCCCTTTCCACCTGGAAACCCAACGAAGCCGGAGCTTAACTTCTCATTTATTTTACCTTTCATTCATTAACAAACACATAAGGGCCTCACCAAACCAAAATAACTGCCATATTATCCCAATAATCATCAAAATATGCTTAAAATGGCACTAAAACAATACTGGAATCACTTTATCTTATATTGAAGCGTCATTGCAAAACGTTTAAAATATGGGCTTTGGTGGACACGCCCTCTACTCATCACAAAAACAAGGCTAGAGAATAAATATGAAACGATAAATAACAAAAACAGAACATTTTTAACTACAACTGTACTGAAACTGAAAAACTAGGACCACACTCTAATATATATACTCAGTAATATTCTAGTTTTTAAAGGAATACTGCTTTTTCTTATCTTCAGATTTTTAATGGTTTTATTATTATTCCCAGTTAGGATCCAGTCCAGCATCCGACACTAAACCTCTATAAAAACACACAGTTGTAGACATAAAAAAAAGTAATCGCCGCAAACAATCACAATGAACAGCCGATGAGGTTTCACCTCCATTTCCGTTTATGAAAGTTTGCCGTTATATATGTAGAGTCGATTACTGGCAGCGGTTCAGAGAGAAGAGTACGATGTTTCTATGGATGCTTAAAATACATCCCCCCCCCCATTTACAGCAGCTTAATAATAACAGGCTGTGATCATAAAGTCTACAGGAGGAGGATCTGGAGTGTAGTATCATTTACCTAAACTCAAGTATACGTCGACAAAACGAGCATTTTGCAGATTTGCAGTCGTTTCTGAGAACATTTTCACACAGCATGAAGACGCTGCGATCGTTATCAACAGCAGCCTTTTATCTCACAGCCATCACCTCTGTGTGACCTTTAGAGTGAACTTTCAAAAGTAGGTCGGCGTTCATGTGGTTCGGTTCTCCAGCCGGACGGTGAACCAAAGAAACCAGATTGATCTTGTTTTTGGACAGTGTTTTTCCGCTCCGTTGTCTGACAACGTCGGCTCATTAAATCGACGGCGTCATTACCTTCTTTGGCCTGGCCTTGCTCTTTATCCTGTCCTCGTCTTTACGGCTCCTCTTCCTCGACGAAGAGCGGTCCTTTCTGTCCTTGCTGCGCTCCCTTCTCTTGTCCTTCCTCCCTCTGAACGAAGCCAACGCAAACAAAACAAAAAAAAAGGGGTCAATCACAATCTCACAAGCTCAAAAATATGTTTTGAAACATAAAAACGATGGAGAACATCTGAAATCAGGGAGGATGATGGGAAGAGGTGGATTTACCTTTTTGGTGAGGGGGATTTGACTTTCCTCCGAGGGCTCTTGGACCGGTCCTTGCTCCTCCTCCTGTGGCCCCTGATAACAACACATAACCTGGTTTAAGGCCCCGATCTCACAGTGATTTGGTAGCCTGGAGGCGGCTTTTAGTCAGTGTGAGTAAATATGCATGAATGACACAAAGTCCAAAGTCACCTTATTGTTCCAAAAGGTTAATCAGATATAATAAGGTTTATAAGATCATCAGATACATTTTTGACCCATGGTGCCAGATGCAACATAACAGGAGCCAATCCAAGGCAGCTCCAGACTCACTAAGGACCCGGTGACCTCTGCTGGCCGGCGCAGGAACTACACATCTTCATAAAACATTATGTGACCTCCTGGATTAATCCACTGTAATAACTTAAATTAAAACTACAGTAGCAGCTGAAACAGCGTCTTGGACAACGTACTTGGAGCGACTGCGACTGTGTCTCTTGTCTCGGGAGCGAGAACGCCTCTTGTGGCCGCTCTTGGAATTGTGGGAGTCGGTCCTCGGCAACAACTTCGGCGCCGGTCTGCTCCAACAAGAAGGAAGGGGAAATGAGATAAAAAGTCAGTGCCTGGACCCGATCATAGTGATCACAGCGTCGTACGAGTGAAATCTCAGAACACCTGTGTTTGGAACGGGAGCGTTTCCTGCGTGTTCTGGAGCGGGAGCAGGACGGCGAGCGGGACCGCCGGGACCTTCCAGACCGACTGGAGGAACGCTTCTTTAGGTCGGCTGAAAAGAAACGGCAGTCTCAACATCAGAACATCTTCTTCAGTGCATTACTAAAACCTTTGACACACGCATCAGAGCGACACGTACCCGGGTCTATGGCGGCAGCAATGGTGCACTGGGCTTCCCTCACCCTCTTCATCACGCTCTCCAGCTCCTTAGCAGCCGCCTGCGCCGTCATCTCCGGGGGCTTCACGATGGCGTTATTGGAATGATTCACCCTGAAAGAAATAACAATATTACATAAAGAGGACTTCATTTTAAGCACATTTCTTTGCTGACTGAGGATATATATATAACACATACTTGAGGGGTCTGTCTCCGAACATGACTCCGTTGAAGGTCAGGGCTCTGGAGACGGACTCCTGCTCCACGAACTCCACGAAGGCGAAGCGTGTCGGCTGAGTCTCGTCTCCCGCCATCCGCACAAACTTGACATCTCCCACCGCCTTGAAGAACTCCAACAGCTGGTCTGCAGTGGTGGTCTGTGGGAGAGACCACATAAAGGTGTAACAGCACTCGGATCGGGGGAACCTCGGGAACAGGGTCCAGGTGTAGTCTGGACCGTGGGCCTGGTTTAGTGGTCTGTTGTCCTACATCATCAGTGCCACGTGGTCCAACCAAAAATAAGGCTTTATTTATATTTCTCCTGGCTACAA
Source organism: Eutrigla gurnardus (assembly GCF_963514095.1). NCBI lineage: Eukaryota > Metazoa > Chordata > Actinopteri > Perciformes > Triglidae > Eutrigla > Eutrigla gurnardus. The sequence continues at coordinate 17,498,274 of NC_139930.1, forward strand.
AGAGCTTATAAATTATCAATTAAGCCTAATTAATAAGCCGCAGAGCTCCATTTTTGTCCCTAAAACCATTAAAAACATCCAACACACACACACATGACATCACGTTACCTGAGAGTTCAAGTTGCCGACGTACACGGTCCTCCTGATCTCATCCACTTTGGAGGGATCCACATTTCCCATGAGGGGGGGCTGGGCGAGCGATGATGCTGCTGCTGCTGCTGCTGCTGCTGCTGCCGCCGCTGCCGCTGCTGCTGCGGGGTCCAGACTAGCCGACAGCCGGTTCACTACGGGAAGGTTCAGCTGCTGGTGTGAAACACACACACACACACACACACTAAATATCTGGAGTCGTCAGGGAGTCTGTTAGGGAGCTACAGCCAATCATGGGGCAAGAGGGGAAGATATGGCTGCACCCGACTCACGATAACAAGGTGGCGATCTGACAGCTTTGATTGTCGTGTCGTGTGAACGAGTTGGAGACTCACATTCTGAAGCGGCGTCGGCGCAGGAATCGGGAGCAGCCCCCCACCAGGAACCAGACTGGGTGCCGGGGCGGCCGGGGCCAAGAGTGACAACGCCTTGGCCTCTTCTGGGATTTTCCCTGCAGGACAGAAGCAAATATTAGTGAAGGCAATAGAGGGAGTCTTTTCTCTGTCTCCTCTATGTCTGCACATTAATCCCACTGTACTCTAGAGAGAAAGAGAGCATACACTTCCCTGCAAAAACCTACAAGTCATCTACTGTCTACTACTGGAGACCGAGCATCCTTTACTTTGCTTTGTGTTAAACTATTCTTCTCAAATCTCAATCATTATTCTCAAAGAATATCTGTTTTTTTCCCCAGAAACAAAAAGAACACTGTTTTTTCTGTCCTTGGTCTCTTTTCATTGAAAAAAAACAAAACAAAAAAACACAATGCAGAGAATGAGTCAACACTTTGATGCATGGGTCACCTGTACTGGAAACATATTGGTCATGAACCATACGATATCGAGCATGGACGCTTTTGGGGGAGGGGGCAAGACTCGTTTTCGCAGTGTTGGAAAGGTGTGCAACACAAGACAACCCCAATGGCTGCATCACTAATAGCACACAGGACATCAGATACAGAAAAGAACAGCAATTTTAAGAACTGTAGGCCAAGACTTAGCTATATATATAGATATGTATAAAAAAAACAATTAGGGAATTTTGCTCGTTCCACTCTGGATTAAAGTCTGCTGCTTTCATAGCTGGAGAAGAGAGCTACGTTAAGACCAATAACAAACAAGTTCAAAAGAGAGAATGGCGTTGAAAAGGAGAGTGGCTGTGTTATAATTAAATACTAAATGTGGTGACATGAGAAGGGGGGGGGGGGACCTTTTAGACTACAGATTTACAGCACAGGTGAAAAAAAAGTGCAAATAGAATTCAAAAGATTCTACTGGGTCTCACTTTTTATAACGTCTAGCCCCTCTCACTATGTCAACAGGAGTGGGGTGACAATAGAGTAAAGTGTTAGTGATCCTCCTAGCCTCCCATGTGTGATACACATCCCACCGGTATGCCGTAGCAACCTGGACAGAATTCAATCACACACAAGCTGCAGCTGTAGCAGAAGAGAGAGAGGGGGTGGGGGGTTGGACAATAATCAAAACAACAAAAACCAAAAATAACAAATATAAAACACAAAAAGCTAAGAGATAAGCAATACTGTAGTTTTCTAGATAGAGACAGTAGAGAGTGGACAACATGGGAAAGTATGAAAGGAAACAAACCAAAATAAAATAAATAAATAAATAAAAAAAAAGAGACAAGGTGTCCATCTTGGAAGGTTCAGCAGGCTATTCTCCTGGTCACATCCCCCCTTGAAGGCAGCGTTGGCCCGATCGGGGATAGTGGCTTGGAAAACAATGCCTGACTCAGGCTAGTGTAGTGTAACAGCTGGGCCAGTCTAGTCATCTGATATGCACACATAATCACACAGAAAAAACATACAAAACCAAATTAATAAACTCAGTAGCCATCCAAGCACCAAGTCACGTGGACAAAAAGCATCAAGTTAGAGGTGATATCATATTTTTTTTTTTTTTTTTAACTGTACACAACAGTGGCACCAAAGGGGGAGGAATTTAAAGAAAAAGAGCACAAACAATAATATGAGAGAGAGAGAGAGAGAGAGAGAGAGAGAGAGAGAGAGAGAGAGAGAGAGAGAGAGAGAGAGAGAGGATTAAGTTAGCTGTGATGGGAATGGACTTTTTCATTTCCACATTAATACACACTTTTGTTGAAGAGAATCCAGTGTTTTTTTTACATATACATAAATATTGCATAATGACTTTTTAAACATTCAAAATAGCTTTTAATGTTACATGTAAAGAGACCACCTTGTGCCAGAAAAACAGAAACATTTTGGGGGCTTTTCCCCCCCAAAATAATCTAACTAGATACAACCATCACATACTTGTGACAAAAAAAGGTGACTAAATGGCAAAACATACCATTTTTTCCCATATGAATTAAAAAAATAAAAATAAATAAATAGAATTCAACCAAAAAAACAAAACAAAAAACCGTTGGATTCAAAAGGGGGAAGGAGGAGGCCATAGCCAAGTCCACTGAGACAGCTTATACTTTTATTGTCTAGAATAAATGTTTTGCACTCACCTTCCGCACATGGCACTACTATCAAAGCTCTGTCAATAAAAACAGTATTGGTGAGATGTTGCGCCACACCAACACTGGATGACTCTCGGTACTTTATATAGCACACTTTGGACGAGAAAGACAGAGGAGCATTGCTGTGAGAGAAACGAAAAGACAGAAAAAAACAACATACAACACGGGGTTAGTCACTTTAATTTCACCCGCGAGTTCTTAATTGGAATGTTTACGTTTTTTTTTTTTTTTTTAAGGCCGCAGAGCCGCGGCGTTGCCTGAGCTACTCGGTGTCTCTTACTCGGGCGGGTAGAGCCGCAGCTCCTCGATGTCTCCCAGGAAACCGAACAGAGTGCGCATCTGCTCGCTGCTCACGGCCGAGGACAGATTGGTGACCTGGACGACAGCCGTCCCTGGAATCCCGCTCATTGTTTCGGCAGATAAAAAAACAATATTTAATGTGTGATATATAAATATATATATACAATATGTATCTCTCTCAGGCACCCCCCAGTCGTAGCTATGCACAGTACATCCAGGGAGGCGGAACGAGAGAATTCACTGGCTTCCTCCAAGAGTTGACAATAACATTGAGGTGCACTATCGCCCCCTGCAGTGTCGGATGGTACATTACAACAAAACGGTTGGCGCCTTCAACGAAGCTACAGCAGGGAGATCTTAGTACAATATTGAGATAGAGGAGCATCTCTAGTCTCTAGTTCGCAGCTAAAATAAAATATATAAATATAAAAATGTAAAGAATATAAAAACAAAAACAGTAGTTCTATTTAATCCTGTTAGTGTGTTGAATTGAAAGATAAATCATTAATACAATTGAGTTGTGGATTGTGAGGAGTGCAAATTACAGAGCAGTGCACAATACAAAATACAATACAAAAAAATAAAATAGAAAAAATAAAATAATAATAATAAAAAAATAAAATAAAATAAATGACACTCAACTTGTGCAGACTGCCCTTATCATTTTTTAAGAAGTTTGGCCTGGAGGTGGCACCAGAGGTACAGCCATTCTGTTATAAATTATTATTATTATTTTTTTACATTTTATTTCAGAGTATTTACAATTGTATTACCAAGGTCTTAAACCCCACAGAAGACTGTTAAATAAATAAGAGCAATAATGGAGCACAAGAACCGACCAGCATGAATAAAGAAAAAGTGAAATGTTTTATGTTCCTAGATTGTCACTCAGTGATGTTTAGTTTAACTTTACGTTTCTTGAAGTGACGGACCGGGATTGCCGCCGGTACCGTGCCGCTCCACTCGCCGAACCCTCCGGTACCGGTGGCCTGCCTGGTACCGGCCTGGTAGGTTCGCCGCCGGCCCGTTCCGCTCGCCGCGGAACTCCCGGAACTAAAAGCGGGGAGGCTAATAGTGGATGCACCGTTGTTGTGGAATCCACTGCCCATGCGTGAATGTATCATAACACCGAACGGAGAGAGGGTTGACCGCATGAGGATATTTGAATAAATCATGTCTTATCGAGTAAGAAATGTCTTTATGCCGAATTATAATAATAATATTAACGTTTTTACATTCTGAAATGTGTTCGCCAAGATGTTTTATTGTGATTAACGGAAGGTTACGAAAACAATAGCTAGGATGCTAACAGATAGCTAACACATTAGGGACCTTAGGTATTTAAATTAGCTCCGTCAGCCAAACCTAGGTAACATTAACGTATCACGTATTGTTTAATGTTAATTTAACTTAATGTTAATGTAATTAAATGTGTTCCAGGCGGCCGCTGGCTCCTGTTTCATCCCGGTGTGACGGCTCAAAGGTCGGAGAGAATGGACGTTAACGTGTCCGGCTCCGGGGGGACCGCGGAGGACATGGAGGGGATCTGCGTGATGCCGGACTTGAGTGCCATCAAGACCGAGCAGTCGATGGGTGCGAGCCCAGACGACACCCAGGGCACCCAGAACGTGGCCATGGGCATAAAGTTCATCCTGCCCAACCGCTTCGACATGAACGTCTGCTCCAGGTTCGTCAAGTCGCTCAACGAGGAGGACAGCAAGAACATCCAGGACCAGGTGAACTCTGACCTGGAGGTGGCTTCCGTTTTATTCAAAGGTGGGACGTCCTGCTTTGTTCATCATGTGAGTAAGTCTGAGGCTGAGCTGACTGACCAAACCAATGTTTTCCTCTTCTCTCTTGCAGCCGAGTGCAACATCCAGACGTCTCCTTCCCCAGGAATACAAGTGCGTCATGTTTACACGCCATCCACGACCAAACATTTCTCCCCCATCAAACAGTCCACCACACTCACCAACAAACACCGGGGCAACGAGGTGTCTTCCACGCCGCTGTTGGTGCATTGTAAGTGCTGCTCACTTTAATTCTGACAGTTCTTACAGGTGCTGGAAATCCTTGAAAACACTTGCAATTCATGAGTATGGGGTTTTCAAGGTTTGAAATGTGCTTGGATTTAGAATAAAGGTCTTGAAATGTGTGTTCTATGTGATGACATATATGATAGAACAGAGAAAAGAAGATCTCCATATTTGAGGGACTGAAAACAGCATTTCCTGACATTTCTTTATGAAAAATGACTTTTGATGATGAACAGATGATGAAAATAGTTGGTGATTATATTTCTGTGGATCTGTTAGTGGAATTAGTTTTCCTTTCATTTGTGGTCCTTCTGTAAAAAGCTGTCTCCAAACATCATGTTGGTTGTTTATAGGACAATAACATCTCATTTAATGTGATGAACGAGTGACACAATAAGTAGACTGAATACTGAGGATTGGATTGATACAAATATGGAGTTTACCACAGCTGGAAGGTGCTGGAAAAGCATGGAAATGCACCTTGAAATGCTTGAAAAGTGCTTGAATCTGACTTTGGAGAAGATGTAGGAACCCCGACTAAAATAGACTTGAATCAAGTAAAATTGTTAATCAATATCTGCATGTTTCCTCCTCTCAGCTTTGTCCATCCATCAGCTTGCAGCTCAGGGGGAAATGGTGTTTCTGGCCAGCAGGATCGAACAAGGTAAGCTGGGCTGTTAAAATCCTACAACAGATAAGTGGGTATTGATGATGAAATTATATAGAAGAATTTAATGGATTTTGTGTATTGTATTAACAGAGACAGTTATCAACCTCCAAGATGAGGAAGGCTTTACCCCCCTGATGTGGGCAGCTGCACACGGACAAATCGCCGTGGTCGAGTTTCTGCTCCAAAATGTACTTGATTTTATTTCAATCTCGTTTTTTTTTATTTATTATTATTATTATATCAGTGTTATTATTATATTGATTCACTCGTCACGTTCTTGGCCGTAGGGTGCCGACCCCAACCTCCTGGCCAAAGGGAGGGAGAGTGCGTTGTCCTTAGCCTGCAGTAAGGGATACACCGATATCGTGAAGATGCTCCTCGACTGCGGCGTCGATGTCAATGAATATGACTGGGTGAGAAACGCCGAGCTTTTATCGCATCGCGTCTGCTTACATAGAATGTCACAACAACAAAAACCATGCTGCCGTGTTAAAAAGGGAGATCTTTCACTCACTCTGCTGGTCTTGCTATCAAATGAAGCTCTGTGGAAGCTTCACTTGGATGATGTTCCTTCTCTGGGTTTCAGAACGGAGGAGCCCCTCTGCTGTATGCCGTCCACGGGAACCACGTACGCTGTGTTGAAATCTTGTTAGGTGACGACAAATCTTTTTTTTTTTTAATTGAAAGTAGATTTATTGTCCCGTTCGGGGAATCTGTAACACCTGTGGTCAGAAATATCAACCTGGAATACATCTCACAGGATAAACATCATTATTTTGTGTTCAGGTCTCTGACATAAACATGTGCAATAATAAAGTTTGGGTGTGTCTTCCAGAGAATGGTGCTGATCCAACCATTGAGTCGGATTCTGGATTCAATGCGATGGACATGGCCGTTGCTATGGGTCACCGGAATGGTATGTGTGTAGATAAACACACACACAAATGGATATTTGTCTTGTGAGGACAATATAAGAATTCTAAAATGATACGCAGCCCTGTCAAATTAAATACCGTAGGTTTTCTCTGTTTAGTCCAACAGGTGATGGAGGCACACTTACTGAAGTTACTGATGGGAATCAGAGAATGAAGTGTGGCGCCTGAGGAAGGCGAACACCGAAGGGACGGCGCTGAGCTCTGGACAATCATGTAGCGCGCTCAGGCTGTGGGGATATTTCAATGGCGTTGCATCTAAATCAACATTATTTCGTTGACGGTTTGTGTTTGCGTGACAATTTTCAATTTAAAACCATCCTTCTCTGCACTTTTTCCCCCCACAGTGAATGTGGAGCAGCTCTAGATCTAGATACACTGATAAAGAGTTCTCCACTAAACCCCAGCATGCATTGCACTCCACCTGTAGTATGCTGCTGAATGTGTGGAGAGCTAGGATTGATTTTTTTCTTTAAACAAGCATGGAGGTTTCCGTTTAATATTGTATATTACATGCCATCATTGGTCCATTAAGTGTTTTTTAAACTAACTTATTAGCCAGGATAAGAAACGGATTTTAACATTTAAAGAATATTAATATAATGTGTTAAATTGCCTGTTCCTATGGTCCGGTCTTCGCAGCGAGCACATTTCTGAGGTTTCACGTTGCCCTTATGAAGCCTGGATGGGTTGAAAGTACAGACTGGAAGACACGACAGAGACCGAGTGCTTTTTGGTTTGTTTATCCTGAAGATCTTTGTGTTGGTTTATTTATTTGAATCATTTAGAAGTGTTATGTGCTAAAAGTATTACTGCTTTTAAGTCAGTTGTTCCTTTGTATTGTGATACTAATGTCCGCTGGTGTGTTGTGAACTTAAAAAAAGAAAAAAAAAGAAAGACAGACCTTGCACCTCATTAAACATACAACAAGGTTGTCGGTGCTTTTTTGCCACTGTGTGACGGTGCTAGTGTTTTATATCAGAAATGAGTGGCAGATCGACAAAAGAACTTGACTAATCTGTACGGATGTTTATCAAAAAAAGGTCAAACCACTGTTGAGTCACTGATATGAAGCTGTTATTTAATTAAAAGATCTTTTTGAACTGAAGAGGAAAAGTCTATCACTAAAGCTGTAGGATTAAATATGAGCTAAGAATCTAATAACATGCTGCTGGCATGCCTGAAAATATACAGATTTCACAATTGTCTTATATATTAATCCTTATATTATAATGTTCCTTCTTATTCATATGGTTGTCATGACTTATTTTGATTTTGGCCATTATTGTGAGAGAAAATACATGAAACAAAATGGCGAGAAGAAAACATTTTTTGTGCTCCTTTAAATAAGTTGTATAATAATGTATAAACTAATGATGCTGTCCCATTAACTACAGTATTTCAGATGTGAAAATTGTCCTAAAATAAAAACAGAACTTGTGGCTATGTATTGACAGTAGCAAAGGTTTATTCCAGATATGGTGGTTTTGAGCGAGGCCACAAAAGAATTAAGGTTCAGTAACATGGAGGAAAAAAAGATGTACAGCAGGAGCCTTAAACACAACATTTTACACACAATCTCTAACTGAACATACAGAGCACAACAAGCGTTTTTTTTTTTTTTCGAGAGTCTGGTGGAAAAGAAGAAGTGGAATGAGTTCTACTAAAACAAAGCTTCCGCTTTAATACCCCTCCCCTAGTTTGTAATACTTCAGAGTACTAATTCTAGAAAATTACTCCAAAAGAATTCATACCAGTAGGCAAGTTTGTTCAGGTGTTGCACATTTCACAGAAAAAGTCGACATCTTCTCAGGTACGTTAACGATTAGCTTTTCCACCGCTCGACATAAGACAGAAAAACATCTCGTGCCTCACATGTTCCTGTCAAGTTTGGACACTTCACAAAGTCCCCGTCTTCCTCTAGTTAGCCTCGTCCTTGGATGCTTCATCGAAATTCTCCACCAGATCTGAAACGACAAAACAAAAAAAAGATTCGGTGGTAAAATGCTTTGAGGCGTGGGAGAGAGGCGCGACTATCCGCACAAATGATTCTCAGGAGGTGTTCACAATTCAGGAAACATGTTCAAATGAAACGTGATACTGGGGGTGCAATGTAATCCAAACGATGTGCTCACACTTCCACATAAGAGTGCAATGTGCTCGACAGATGGGGCTGAAAGCAGCTGTAAAAAATGATGGGGCAACACTTTCAAATGGTTGTCTTCAATTACTCCATAACCCCCCCCCCCCTCCATAATGCCATCGGGCTTCAAAAGACGGATCCACGCGTAATCGTTTGTTACATTAGTGAGAAGAAGTGCCGGGAAGAGCTGAGCTCATTGTAATGGTAACCTCATGCGTCGCAAACTGGATCTCAAGATATCATAAACAGTGAACGTGATATTTGCATACAAGACCCTAAAGATCACTCTAAAGTCAGCGATGATGCCCTAAAAAAATTAAAGGACAAACGTGAAGAAGCATTTCCAAAGAAGACTGCAGAGGAACAATCTTGGATTTTGAATGGTTGAACAAATAACTGAGTGGAAGAGAAGAAGAGACATTAACTGGACGCTCACCTGGAACGTCGTCGTCTTCTTCTTCTACTGTTGCGATTGGCGCTCTTCCATCTGAAGCTGCAAGAACAGAAGAGACGTGTGAGAAGCTTGAAGCAGCCACGAAACAATCAAGCTTAAACTCCCGAGAGCAGCGGGACTCGTCTCTATTCAACAGGTTTTGGACTAAACAGGAAATACAGAACAAGCTGTGGTGTGACGGGATCCTGACCCTGTTTGGGCAGCGCCTCGGCGAGTCTCCTGAGGCTCGTCAGGCTGTCGGCTCCCAGCTGGTTCAGGATGCCCGGCAGCATCTCGGTCAGCTGCTTGGTCTCGGCGTGGCCGGTGATGGTGAAGGTGTTGGCGGCCAGTGAGGCCTGCACTTTGGGATTGTTGAAGTGGATGACCGTGCCTTGATTTGTAAACATGTTAACCTGCAACACGCCGAAGGTTTTTGCACTGTTAACAACGATATGACGAGCTGAAAGGACGAAGTGGGACGAGGTTAAAGTTTTACGCCTACCTCCTCGATGCCGGAGATGTTGTTGACGCCGAGTTTCTTTAAGGAGAACTGCAGCTTCTTGTCGTCTGCAGTTGCTGTTCTGTGAACGACCTTCTTCTTTCTGCGGGCGCTTCCCTGTCGGGACGATTAATGCAAACATGTATGTAAGCCTCCAGTTCTGAACCATCTAGTCATGCTTCTGTATCCATCGTCATGAAGGCTTGATGTGGGACTTTCATTGGCCTGAAAGCTGACCTTACTCTGTCATCCACACAGGATGATATGAATATCTCACGTCTCGATTATCCTTAGCCAATAGAATTGTGAATTATGATATTATCCCTATAATCATCAAAGTGTCCTTAAAACTCTTAATATGGCACTAAAACATGCTGGAATCCCTTTACTTTTAGTAATGAAACAATAGTTTTGATTGCATCACAGATAAAACATTCTTTTAACTGAAAAATAATAAAATAACATTACATAAGATTATCATAAATGATCTCCCTGCATAAGTAAAGGTCAAATAAATCAAATTATTTGTATTTATTGTATTACTTTATTATTTTTATTTCACTACTCATAGATGAAAACAGGCTTGACAGCTGAATCAAGTCACTGCTGCTGATATTTACGATTATCCCGATAATGGAAGCTCGCCGCGATCAACGGTGTCGGAAATTGTCGGTTGTCATGGAAACCGTTGTATTGAGCTGCACAGCCTCACATGTCTTAGCGCACTAAGAAACATCAGAAAATCCAGCATTTCACGAAACCCATGACGACGAGTCTACTTTGTCACGTACCTTTCCGCCGATGCGGACTTGTGCCTGTAGTTTAGCAAGTTTTTCCTGATTCATAATTGATTCTTTCATCTGGGGGGAAAAAAAAGCAAAGTACATTACTACGTGTTTAACAAACCTTTTTCTATACATTTTGGATATTTAGCAATTCAATTGTGTAATACGGCAATATTGTAAATATCACAAAAAATTAAAAAGGAGATTAAAAACGAACTGGAAATCCTAAGTTATCTGACTGAGGGTCATCGAGCACTGATGGGATCTGATCTGATCTGATCTGGTCTGGTCTGATCGGATTCGATCAGGTGCCAACTGAAGACTCTGATCTCATTGATCACTGCAAACACAATCTATGGTTTACACGTACGGTGTGTAAGAAGAAGTAGAATAGAAATAGAAAATGTATGGTGCCATCAGGTGAATGCTTCATGGTCTTTATTTCTCCTCTGGGGTTTCAACAGAACTACGTTGCCGTGTACTTGAACACACCATTCTGACAACATGAACTATGGGAAGTGAAATGTGACATCCTGACAAAGTGATGATTGTATTTATTCTTCGCTTTCTTTTTTGTCATGCACGTTTGCACACTTAAAAAAAGCATTTAAATAATCTACACAGAGCAATGATATACATCCTTATATTCAGGTAATGCATGCACTAAACCCACGCCGAATTACTGATTTATGTGCAGTTATATAACAGCCACGTCAAAAACCCATATTTACACCATTTCTTTCCTTATAAATTAAAATATTCACTTAAAGCCTGTTGTCCTAGTGATTAACATGGTGTTAAAACCATGTTGTTGTTGGAGAGCTCCTACATGTAAACACACATACAACACACACACAGGAAGCAGCAGCTCGGTGTGTTAGTCCGCGGTTACACCACACCACATCCATAGCGGTAGACTTTAAATAAAAAGCCGGGGAGGAGCTGTCAGTGTCACAGCCAAAAAAATGCGCTGTAAGTGTTAGCTTAAAGCTAGCATCCGAAAGCTAACGCCCTTTTCTGTGATGTAGACAACAAACAAGGACATCTAGGTAGCGTGACGTTGTGTAAATTTAAAAACTACCGTCTGCGGACTCACAATCCTACCGAGGCAAGCAGGTGTGGTTGAGCTTTTGTTGCGATAACTTGCGAGCTAACTTGAAAGCTAGCTTCTCGGCTAACCGGGCTAGCCCTGGCCTGTCAAACAGTAACCGTTAGCTTCTTTAGCTCCGTTAGCTTCGTTAGCTCTTGTTGGCCATCTTAGTAAGAGAAGGCTTTCGTTTACCTCTTTGCCGTCGGATCGGGGAGGGAAACAGTGCGGGGAAGAAGGTATTTAAAGCGCCACACTGACCTGTAAACTAACAGCAGACACATGCGCGGAGCAAGATGGAAGCGAGAGAGAGGAAGGCGGAAGTGACGTAGAGCGAAAAGCGCAGGAGCAGAGCGAGAGAGGCGGGTGTTTTCTTAGCCCTCAGTTTAGCTTGCAGGCAACACGTTCACCACTTGAAACAATCATATGAATAAAATGTAACGTCAGATAATTAGGACACGTATAATAATAAAGCCTACACCTTTGTTTAAGCTCATAAATAAGTAATGATATGGACCTAATATAACCATTTATACCCCCCTAAACACATCTTGTGAACTGTTAATGGGATTTCTTTATCCAGCAGCTTCACTGTAAAGGAGGCACTCCTTTCTGCCCTACAGCTTTTCAGAGGTCATCTGTTGGCGGGATGGTTGAAAGTAAAGAGTCCGCGTCTGATGGAAAAACAGCCCAACAGGCCAAAGATGCAGCTGATCTGCAGGTGTGTGACATACACCTGTGGAGAGAGCAGAAGGGAATCTGGTACCAGGACCTGACTGGGTTTGATGGTTTGAGGCCTGTTTTTGATTCATAGTGACAGTCAGTGTTCATCAGAGGCAACGGTTTCATGAGGAACAACATTATTCAATTTTATATTCAATTATTGAAATGTATCAGCAATGTTTAATTAGATCTTATCATGTACAACATATACAAATGCACAAATGCACAAATACACACACACACACACACACACACACACACACACACACACACACACACACACACACACACACACACACGTATAAACAGTAGTAACACAACCCTTCCTCTTAATCCCAGCTCACCTGTTTGCTGCAGTGAAAGTGATGAAGGTCCTGATGAAGAAGGTGAATGATGACATCATATCAGCTCTGACAGGATGTCACCTTGGATCAGCTGTAGTCTGGTCGCCGCATTGCATTCTGGTCAGTTGAGGTTGCTGTTAGACTGTAACGCCTGTCTGATAATCAATAATTAATTAAAATGACACCCGTGCAGTAGTAGTGCACCCTGGTTGATCTTCCTAAACATATATATAAAAACAAAATACAACATAAATAATGAATATATTTCCACAGTATTTAGTTGAATAGTTTGTGTTTTTATGTGTGTGTACCTTTAAAACTTTGAAACACCAAACAATAAATAAACAAATAAGCACATTTTCTTTTAGATGTATATATACAATAAACATTTAGGGAGGGGCTACACCCATAAATAACCATTAGTTCCTTTTCCGCTCCATATATACTACTTTATATATATTTATTTTTATTTTTTACTCTATAATTGATAGTTTGGTTCAGTAATATGACAGGAAACATTTAAAAGGAGACATATGTTGAACATGGAGCTCTGAGGAACGCTAATGAAGCTTTTAAGAGCCATATTGAGAAATGAAAACCATCTGTATCCTTCATCTGCAACACGTGTCTCTATTTCTAAGGCTTTTAATGCAATTGTGTAAATATATATATATATATATATATATATATATATATATATATATATATATATTGAATGTGACTCAGTCTGAGTTCCCTTCCTGCACCCACGGTCCTCCGTCTCGCCTCGGCTGCATGTGATCACATGGCCCCGCAGACCCCCTTCTCTCGGGCGGACCGCTCCGGTGACACTCAGGGGTTGTCAGAGCCAAGAGGCAGGCGGGCAGGGGGGGGGGGGGGGGGGGGGCGACCCTCGGATCGCGAGGAGGGATCCAGACACACGTTAGAGGTGGTTTAGCACACATGCGAGAGTGATGGAAGTCTGCAGGTCTTATAAAGCCAAAAAACTCTGACACTGTCAGTCAGTAAATTCACATAATTATTGTGCTTTCATTGAAAACGTCATTCAATTAACACGTTTGTTGCTTTTTTAACAATTAAACTAACTTTCTAGTTTTTTATTTATTTAAAAAAGAACTTCCACTTGAAAAAGTTATTTTGATAAATCCAACTTGGGTTGTTTTTAGCTTCCCAACATTCCCAATACATTTGAACGCATCATCGCACAATCTTACTGCTGCTCATTGATTATTAAGCTAAATCAAACTAATCAGGCAAAACTATTCGATAATAAAAAACCCCGACATGTTGTCTGCGTCCATGACTCATTCACTTTATTTGAATATAACTAATGAAAAATCATTCATTTAATTATTAAATAACTAATTTACTGTATACAGGTTTTTCCACCACAATAATATGAATAAATACAATGTATTATGTGTATTATCATGTCTTTTCATATTGTGATGTCATGAATAACATATAAAATTGCGGCTTCAATTGAAAATAAAATAAAAAATGTTAGCAGAAATTACAGAAAATATTGTATTCTCCCCACCAAGAACTTTCTCATTTATTTTACAATTAGTATGCATAAAACTTTATTATTCATAGAGGCCAGTATATATTTTTTAGAGCTTTACCAAGTTGACAAGTCAGATAAACTCTTCACCAAACTCTATATTAAAATGTGAAGTTTATGGGAAGTCAGCACGGAGCTGCTCTGCTGTCACAAATGCAGCTGCAACAGTTTAAAAAAAGAAAGAAAAAACTTTTATGCTTTTTAATGGTGAGATAAATTCACCACTAGATGTCGCCGGTTAAATGTGAACCTGAAGTTCCTGAAGGGCCACACAGCACCTGAACGCATCCAGGAGCTTAAAAACAAAAGTGCAATAGAAGAAACCTCTTATATAGATTTTTATTTGGAGTATAACCTGTTTAGATGCACACAGAATAGGAACATTAGCTCATTTATTTTAGAATAGAAAAATGGAGAAATAAAAAACTTTGGGAGTTTTTTAAAAATGTATTTATCAATAATTATTCAATTCAGCCGAGTGACATATTTTCGGTAAATGTGAATTTATTTATACATTTTTTGCTAAAATAAAATTATAAAAAATAGTATTGGTATTTCTTCTGTTGTCCCTCATAGTAAAGTTGAAAAACCATAAAAGTCAAATGAACCGCGAGGAGAATAACATGAATGAGCCTCACGTGCTTTATCTCGGTGCGTCTGAATACACACAGACGTAGATGTGGGCAATTATCGTGCATTTTAATGGGACACACGTTACACGCATTTATTTATTTAACTCGCTTTATTATTTATTATTTATTTTATGGGAGTAACCTGCAAACTTTTTTTTTTTTTGCACCTTAAATAATAATAATTTATTCCATCCTTTTAAAATAAAATAATATAAATGTCACACACACACACACACACGCTTGCACGCACACACCCAGCCTCTCCAGACGCACGGAGGCCTTCTCTGTGGCGGCTTGCATGCTCTGCGTGACCCGTGACTGATTCGAGTTAACAGCTGACTCTTTTCCATTACAAATGGCTCGCGGATAATCTAGATAACTACCGGATCACGCAAACGGAGCTGCCTGGATACGGTGCACCAGTCTGCACTGTTTCAGAAGCCATTCATATTAAATCTCGCGAATTTGATATTTAAATTGTATATTATCGGAGAAACCTTAAAGCATTTTTTAAAAATAAAATCCCATTATTTTGAGGTTTAAATGTGAATTTGCTCCCCTTATGTATCACAGTAATAAAACCTAAATAATTAAATCGGTTTGCAAGATATACGATCTTAAGTACAAACCTTTAATTAGACTTTCCTCTGGTTTTTTTATTCCAACATCCATTTTTTCGGTGTAAAAACACCGGATGTGGCCTCTAGGTCACCGCGATTAACCGCCAAAAAGGGATGAAGGCAACTTTTTTAAGCTTTTTTTTTTTTTTTTTTTTTTTTTTTTAAATCACTCACGGTTAATTTTCAAAGACCTTTTGTGTTATTTATTTTCTCTCTCTCTCTCCCTCTCTCTCTCTCTCTCTCTCGTTGGTGACGTTTCCTCCCCCATGTGATCAGGACGGCCGTATAAATACCGGGAGAAGATCCGCCCCCTCTGTGATTCAGGTTGTGGCCCCCAGTTTGCAGGTTTTCCCGGCGCATTCTCTCCAGCCTGCCCGTCGACTGGACCGGTGTTTTTTTTTTAGTCGGCTGATCGAAATAAAAAAAAAACAACAACCTTAAAGCATATGGAAATAGCGAGAAAGCAGAGCTCTCACCGACACGTGCTCCTCTCCTCTCCCCCCCTCCTCCTCCTCCTCTTAGGAGCTGCTGAAGAGGGAGGGCAGGGCAGCTCCTCGTCTTCCTCATCTGGCGTCGGAGGTTCTCCAGCCGTGTGCCTGCGTGTGTGAGCGAGAGAGAGAGAGAGAGAGCCATGACTCTGAGCTCAGAGATGTCGGATGCCTCCATCCTGTCGGAAGAGACGGACATAGACGTGGTCGGCGAGGGGGAGGATGGAGACGGCCAGACGCGCTCCGCGTACGCGGACGAGGTGGCGCAGATGCGCGACGACGGCATCCTGCTGTCCGGCTCGCCTCCGCCGCCGTGCCTGGACGGCTCCACCTCCCCGAGGGATGCCTACAAGCCGGCGGGCAAGAACACCCTGGTGAAGCCCCCGTACTCCTACATCGCCCTCATCACCATGGCCATCCTGCAGAGTCCCAAGAAGAGGCTCACGCTCAGCGAGATCTGCGACTTCATCAGCAGCCGCTTCCCGTACTACCGGGAGAAGTTCCCGGCGTGGCAGAACTCCATCAGGCACAACTTGTCCCTCAACGACTGCTTCGTGAAGATACCGAGGGAGCCGGGGAACCCCGGGAAGGGCAACTACTGGACCCTGGACCCGGAGTCGGCCGACATGTTCGACAACGGGAGCTTCCTGCGGCGGAGGAAGCGCTTCAAGCGGCAGCAGGCGCAGGACCTGCTGCGGGAGCACAACAGCTTTATCCCCGCAGCCGCAGCCGCCGCGTACGGGTACGGACCGTACGGCTGCGGGGGATACGGCATCCAGCTCCAGTCCTACCACACGCACTCTGCACTTTTTGCGTTCCAACAGCAGCAACAGCAGCAACAGCAGCACTCCAGGCACTCGCATCCACACACGGGGACCCTTATCCCCGCGCCCTCTTTGATGGCCACCTCCGCGGACTTGGCCCGGACTAGGTTTTACCCGCAGCTCAGCTCCAGTCTGGGCTCAGCCGGCGTGCAGGCTGCAGCCCCGGTGCAGAAGTCCAGCTCCCCGGTGGTGCAGCGGTCCCCCTTCTCCATAGAGAGCATCATCGGGGGGTCGCTGAGCCCCTCCAGGACTTCTCCGGTCGTCTTAGCGTCCTCTTTGGGGCCTCCAGGGGCCACCCAGCCGCAGACCGTCCACCCCGGAGCTGTTTTACACCCGGTAGAAAACTTTCCCAGCAGGGTCGTCGGCGACTGTTAAAAAAATGTCTTACAAACTTTTCAAGAAACTAAACTAAACTTTAAAAAAAAAGAGCAGCAAAACAAAAAAACGCCCCTCTTTGAAGGTAGGATTATTTTTGTATGTTTGTTTTATAGCACGCAGCTGAATGATGGACATGGAAACGAAACAAACACTATTTGTGCCTATATTCATGCTGTTTAAAGGATATATTTATGTTCAATCTCGGTGTGAATCAGACGAACTCTTCTTTTTTGTGTTTTTCCATGAAGTATTTCATTTCAGTCACTGTTTTAGGGCGTCTCAGGAGAATAACGGACAGCTTATAAATGATCACGTTTGTTTTAAAAAAAATATAGACTAAATAATGTTATTTGTGTCAAACACATCCATGTTTTTTTCTCTGATTGGATTTGCAAATCAAAACATTTTCAAATGGTTTTGATTTTTATTCAAAACAAAACAAAACAGAAAGCAAAAGTCATACATTTATAATAATATTAATAATAATAATAATATGCAGTGTGTGTTTATTTCAGTAATAAAACATTGTACATTTTTTGGGGTGGTGGGGGCAAGTTTTGTGTAACTGAAGTGTGATATTTTTACACGGTTTGTTTTTCAACAAGAATAAATTTCGTTTTGCAAAAAAAAACAAAACAAAACAAAAAAAAGGTAGTTTTATTTGGGAATATATTTGTGTAAATAATGTTGAGTTTGCAGGATTCAGGAGGAAATTATAGGCTAAATATTATTAATTTTACACTTGCTTATGAATCAGCCACACGTGTGGCTTTAGGGTATAGAGAGGGTTTTCACACACACACACACACACACACACACACACACACACACACACACACACACACACACACACACACACACACACACACACACACACAAAGCAGCATACTTGTTCATGGATCGTATACCCGTTTGTTGAGATGTTTGTTGCACGCTCTCCAGCGTTGGCACATGCGCACACGGAGGCGCACCCTGCGTGTTCACCTGACCTCTCGCGCTCACACACACACACACACACACACACACACACACACACACACACACACACACACACACACACACACACACACACACACACACACACACACACACGTCGTAATTGCGGTGAGCGGACAGGGAAGGTGTCAGCAGGGCGAGCCTCTTGCCGCTCCAGGCCGGTGATTCTGTGCGGGGCCCTGGTGTCGCCACGCCGGTCACGGCTCTTAAGAGAAACACTCCTCCGCAGTAATATTTCCATTATGGGCTCTTATATCTGACACGTCTGCTCGCTCTGTATGTGGGGGGCAACAAGGGAGGGGCAGCGGGGCTCACGGCCGTGCTGTGGGGGTTAAACCCACTCACCGTGTCGTGTGTGTTTACTGTAATGGAGTGCCATTTGACTTTCGGGGTTTTTACGCACGAAGCAAATTACGCGCCATACGGAGATGTTGGATTACTTCATTATTATTCATTTCCTAAACCCATTTCAGAAGCTTAGCCCCCCCCCCCCCGTGATTGTGATGATGCATTCATGGGACACCCTTTATTTAATTTTGTTTTAATATTTCATGAGCTCTGCAGCCTACAGTGTGTGTGTAGTAGTAGTATACTGTACAGGCGCGCTGCTTCCGTGACTGTCTGCAGCCTCCCGATTCAGGGCAACGTGTGTGTGTGTGACGTGTGTGTGTGTGTGTGTGTGTAGTGGATGGCTAAATTGGTGCAGCGCTTAGAGCCAGTTCACTAGGCCACGGGAGGACAGCTATTGCGTGATGATGTAACACGCAACGAGAGAGAGAGACACGCGCGCACACACACACACACACACACACTGACAGAGAGAGGGGGGGGGGGGGATCAGGGAAGGAGGTCAGTTGTACTGTATGGGCTTGTTTACAAATAGAAAAGCTTTAAAAATGCCGGAATAATTCACCCAATAAGCGCCGTATTAACGTGTGTAGCCGCGCGAGGTATTTTCCTCCTTCCAATTGCTTCATTTATTTTATCCACAGTAACAGTGGGATATACATTGTGGCTGTTATGGTATTTTAATTCATAATATTCAGCTATTCCACGTAGTTTTATTCACCAGCAGTGTGTGTTATACCTTTAAAGGTGTTGCACTTTTAGTGAACCCTGTCATGGTGTTTTATGGCATCTATGTGACATATTTCTATGATAATGGAGTAAACGCGGTCTGGTAATAACGTGACAAATATTAGATGCCAATATGTGGGACTATAGGCTCCTCGGGCTTGGAATTATTTATAAAGTTCAATTGGAAGCACTGCTTTTCTTCACGAGCATCCAAACGCCATGTTGAAAAGACGTTTCATGAAGAATTCATGAAGAAGCCTCTCTCTCCTCTCAGGGCCTGGAGTCTGCGTTACTAAGCTATACTGAGCTGGATGGCAACGCTGGAAATTATATTCATTTTTTGTCACGTGACTCTGTTACGCTGCAAAAAAAAAGGTTGATAGTTGAATAAATACACTTAAAAAAATAGAAAGACTAATAATAATAACATACGCGCACAATTGATCGAAACGGCGATATCTATCTATCTATCTATCTATCTATCTATCTATCTATCTATCTATCTATCTATCTATCTATCTATCTATCTATCTATCTATCTATATATCAAATAGTCTGTAATAGTTTCATTGATTATAATGTTGTAGTCAAAAATAATTGCCAAATCGCCAAAATTGTCTTTTTATGTTAATACATGCATTACTATATTCTGAGCGTTATTATTATATACTTATATTATAAGTAATATATCAAGTAGTGTAGTAAAAGCACCACTCTGAAATATAATGAATAAATAATTAAATACGTTGATCACGTCATTAGTGCATAATATTTAAAATAAAGGGGAAGTCCTTCGATGACAATGTTTAAGGGTGTTGATTTGCTGCAACCCAAAAAAAACGTACTTTTTGAAGCTCAGAATCTGAATCAGCTTTATTAAGTTCTCACATACACACACACACACACACACACACACACACACACACACACACACACACACACACACACACACACACACACACACACAAGGCGTTTAACTCCACTTTACAACCACGCAGCTACAAAACGAGGACAAACAAAGCTGATCAGAGACCAGTCAAACACAAACACGTGTAATTGATCAAGTCGACTATAGATTGTTTTGTCATGGTCAGTGTACCAACAACAGAGGGAAATGTAGTCCTGCAGTTTGAAAGAGAAAAGGAGGTCTTTTCATGAAATGTCATGGATCATGTGGGAATCAGCCTCCTTGAGCATGACTGAAGCTCAGTTAGCAGTTTATCCTGCTGGGTCACAGGTCATGAGGAGAGGGGATAAAGCACCACACTCAGCCCATAAAAGACATTGGGCTTTGGGTAAAATGTGTCGGGGCATTCGGGGCTGTGAGAATAATCTATATTTCAAAGGAAGTCATAAAGACTTTTGGCTATACTTTAAACTCGGGGGGTAAACCGGTGGTTCATGAGACGCCTGTATGAATAAATGAGTCTCGTACTGACCTCCACAGCTTCACACAGCAGCAGAAAACCTGCAACAAATACACTCAACCCGCCTCATAGCTGGATTCAAACTGCAAAAAACAAAACACATGCATGCAAATTAGGATTAATAAATGAGTCCTGGCTTCAAACGTCGTTCTTGTTATGAAATAAAACAGATAAATAATGCACAAATATTTGAAAATGAAAAAAAAAGTCTTATTGTATTGATATTTCTTTTTTAGAAATACTTTCAACATAGTATGACTTAAACTTATTTATGACCCCATGTGGTAAAAAGTAGGATTTTTTAACACTATTTTGTGTTTCTGCCTAATGAGAACTATTTAAATACTTACAGCGAACATTTTTATGATCCTTCACTAATAAATAATAAATACAAGCTGACCTGATCTTTTATTTTTTGTCTCAGTAAAAACAGTTTTTTTTTATGAAGGAGTGTAATAGTGAACATGTTTCTGGACACATAATTCCTTTATAAAACGTTGAATTATTTACCAGCCCAGGTGCAATGCATTAGGGGTAACCCGATGTCCTGAACCAAAGCGATTTATATGTTTTTTTTTATTATTCTCCATAACAATAAAAAATGTTCATAATAACAATTGAGTCAATTGTGACTATAACAATTATAGTCACAATAATTCCTATACTACTTAAGGATGTATTAGTAATTGTTATATATTAGAGCACAAGTCGAACAAACTAATAATAAGTTCTCACAATATGTTATACCTCATAAAAAAAACTTTCCCCAAAAAATGTCCAACACCAATAAAAACACAAAGGAATATATATATAATTAAGAAAAGACATCTCGAAGGGAAGACACAGAAAAATATCCTAAATAAAAGCCAATTTTCTATCTTGTTTGAGAAAGTTTGAAAAATATTTGGTGTTTTGAAGATAACATTGAGGTCAGGAATTTATTTTTATGCAATCAGGTTTGAGCTCCATTCAAGAAAAAAAAATGTAAATACTAAATACAACCGAGTTTTACATCTGTTAATAATGGTTCATTGATCTCAGCGACACATCGAACAGCAGCACTCTGAAGCTCTCAACATCTGTGGAAGTGAAATGTGTTGAACACAGAGCAGAAATATGAAGAAAAAGAGAGCAATTGAAAAAAGAAAAGGATTGAAATTGGGTAGGAGGAGGAGGAAAAAGGCGTAAAAAGCGAGTGAATACCTCCCAGGGAGGTGCAGGATCTCTCCATCTGGCTATTCAGTGTATGGAACAGTCGCTACACTTATCCCCTCTCTGCAGAAAGGAGCGCCGCTTTCCACCCCATTAAAAAGTTTGGGAACTAATGCCACCCCTGAATACTACTCTAATTAGAGGCCGCTCACAATTGCAAAGGACCTGCTACACAAGAGTGGCTTTGGGGTAGATTCTGCCTCCCCCCCCCCTCCTTTTGTAATGCCATCGTTTTGCTCTTTCCATTACTTTCTCTCTTTTATTTCCCGTCTTTCTTCTCTTCTATGCTAAAGAAGAACAAAGTAGCTCTTCTGATCCGACCGACAGCAGCGATCAAAGGTTCACCTAAACCTTCACATCGACCGCCACGAGATTTCCGCGGTGGAACTTTTCATCGAGCGATACAAATTTGGTGACGCGAAGCCAACCGGCGTTGAGATTCTCTTCATGTCGTCACTGGCGAATCAATAATGGAGGCAAAAATGTATCGTAGCGGTGGTCTGGGGTCTCCCGGAGCTCTACGATAGAATCTTCCGGTTTCATACAGAGGCCGAACCAAACTGTGAGTACAAACCAGAGACCGTCTGTGGTCTGCCGTATTCATGCCGAGACGGCTTTATTTTCTAGTGTTTATGGAGCATCTACGGTGTTAGCGTAGCCTATAGCTATGGTGTTAGCGTAGCATAGCTATGGTGTTAGCGTAGCATAGCTCCATTGCCAAAACAAGCATTTTAAAAGTTATTTGCGCATTGTCTTAACAAACCATGACTTTGGACTTGTAAGCATCGTTACTTTGGCGTGATCTTTATCCGTTTATTGCAATTAAATCCCAACGTTTTGTTTTGTTTCCGAAGCAGAGCGACCGCTGCAGTGAAGCAGGCTTACTTCATATCGCCTGAACACAGAATCAGAATTAGAAAGGGGTTTAATGCCAAGTACGTTTTCACATACAAGGAATTTGCCTTCCTGTTCAGTGTGCACGATATTTACAAAAAATAAACAATAAAGAATAAACAATAAAGCAAAGTACTGCTGTCAAGAACATAAATAAACAAAAAAAATGACCCTAAATTTAAAAAAGGCCACTATAAACATATGCACCGTAATATAATACGGCTCTATGAAATCTACAAGCACCTTCCGGATAAAGGTATGAAGACTTTAGTGGTGTATAGGACTTCCAGAAGATGAACAAAGCAGCTGAAGGCATCTTCACAGTTCCAGCTACAGCTGCAGAGATCCATGAGCTGCCGTGTGACGGAGCAGTGAAAGCCTCTCTTCAGACGTGGCCTCGGAGGAGAAACGCTTCGCTTTTCACCACTTCATGAAGTGCGAGCGTCTACGCGTCCTTGCACATCATTTATTCAGCCGAAGACGTTCTGCAGAGGTGTTTTTATTTGTTCTACATCTTGCCTGTCTCACCCCGGTGTGAACCCCGGCCCTCGGATCCACCGCAGAATTATGTCGCTGCCTCCTTTTTCACTTTTTTCTTGTTGCACGGTGTTTGCTTTGGCACGCCATCGGCTCATGCAAACAACCGGGGAGCCCGTATAGATGATCCATCACGCTTGTGCAGAATGTGATGATAAAATAACAGGCGGCTTGAAACAAACCATTTGTCACAGCAGAATTTATTATTCTGTCCACTTGGAACAAAGTACAGAGGTTACCTCGACATATCCTACTTGGGTTACAACAATAAATACAACTAAAAAAAGGACTTGGCTGCACATGTAGCCAGTTGGGGGAAAAAAAGCCCACAATCCCGGCTAGCAGCGGCAGCAGCAGCTGCGTGATGTCACTGCGGCGTCCGCTGACCGTTTGCATCCTACACATCATTAAGCATCATCGCGTTACCCCTTCGGAAAAAAAGGGGCCCAAGAAGCGCCGCCGACTACCAGCTTCAGGCCTGATTAGTTACACGCAACAACGCCTCTCGGTCATAAACACTTCATCGAGCTCCTGCAGCCCGTTCATCATGGTGACGCCCGCAGGTAATCCACACCAGCGGCTGCATGCTGACACAAGGCAGAGCCCCCCAACGTTTCCTCTGAGCTGCTAAAGCAGACCGCCGGCCATCAGTATGGTCGGGCTGTGTTCCAGTCAACCAGGTAGAATCTGCTTGTGTATGGTGTGTGTGTGTGTGTGTGTGTTCAAGTTTGAAGTCTGCATCCTCTGTTATGTCACGACGACGCTGTCACTCAAAAAGGGAAAAAAAAACATCACCACTGGAAGCCACCCACACTGTAAACAATTTCTGTAAATTTACGGCGGAATTTCAACAGTAGTAAGGTGTTTTTTAATAAACAGTGCTTTACTGTTAATATTACAGAAAATAAGTGAAATTACAGCTCATTTACTGTTTTTTTTAACAGAACTCTAATGTATTCCTATTATACAACACTTTACTGTTAAAGTGTATTAGATAACAGTATCATGCATTATTTTTGGCATTCTGGGAAGAGCATTGCCTGAGCTGCACATGTGAAGCTAGTTACCTGCTATTCCTGATCCATCTCCATCTTACTAATTACTTGGTGAGTAGCAACTTTATTTGATTGTTTTATATTACATATTATATTATTGTTTGATTTGATTAGTTTTGATTAGTTTTGTTAGCATTGATGATTACAGCATATGCACATGCTAGAATGAGTTTGGTTAGCAGCTAGCTAAATTTTCAAAGCTGATAGTCAAACAACACAAGGAGCACATTTTAATTTCTACAAAGTTAACGTTTGTTGACCGCTGGATTTTATCAGTGAATTAATGAAACTTTATGATAGTTTGTGTAAACATTTTACCGTCTATGTAATTTACTCTATTCGCACGAGATAAGTATTACCTGGGGACCTCTGGTAATTTGTAATGAGGAAGTTCTCTCTCTGTGAAGATGTTGAGCTGTCATATTGTGTCCTCCAGCTTCTGATGGCTCACTTTTCCGAGAACATTACAGATCTGATCCTACTTGCAGATGTACGTTTTCTTTTTATATATACATATACTATGTCATACAATGACTCATCTTATAACAACACAGTTTGTAATTCACTTTCTATGTCCTAGGGATCTGCCACTACAGCTGACATTGAGAGGACCATCAACATACCTGAAACTCCTCGTCTGATACTACTTGGTATGTTTACACCACTGCATATGCAAGCAACAACATTTTCTATTAAAGGTAGCAGGAGGATGTTTAAGGTTGGAATGTTATGGTTTGCTGAGGTGTTAGTTCGTGGCTTGGGACATTTTTTTTATCAGGATGGGGGGAATGAGGGGCAGAAATTTTAATTTTGTATGCAATATAAGTGTAAGTTGTTGCGAATATAAGTTATTTTAGAGCTGATCTCTCTCTCTCTCTCTCCCCCCCCCCTCTCTCTCTCTCTCTCACACACACACACAGGCAAACACACACACACCCCCACACACACACCCACACACTCGCACACACACACACACACGGCTACTTGCAGGCTGGATTGAGAAACCTGGTGTCTTCGAGTGAGCTGTAACTCTCCTGCCGATGTTCTTGGACTTCCACACTAACAGTACTGTATATGTTTGTAATACTGTTAATATATAAATGTTCGTAACACTGTTTTTAACATGTCATTTTAACATGTAATACTGTTTTTAACATGCAATTTGTTCAGCGTGTGAAGTTTTTACATGTAATCTTTACATTCAAATAAAAGTAAAGTGCAATAAGAAGCTGCTTTTTCTCTTACATTTTAATCACAGGATTGAAATATCAGTAGGTTAATTTATTATGGTTTGCCTTCCGTGCTTGTGGCCAGGTTCAAACAGAGATTTAGTGAAACCTAAAGTCAGTCACATGTAACATGTTTTTCTTAACAAAAGTGCCTTTAACTGTGTGCAATCATATTTTTTTAATAGATTATTGAAATGTATAAATAATACAAACTAAATAGTCATTTAATTGTAAAACACAGTGAAAGTAATTTTAAATATCAGTTTACACTGTGTTTTTCATTTACAAGACAAAACTGTAAATTGAGTAACAGTAAAAATATGTAGATTTTACAGAAACATAATGGCAACCCAGCTGCCAGTTCATTACTGTTTTTTTTACAGTTCACACTGTTTTTTTATTTACAGTTTAAAGCTGTAACTTTGAGTGACAGCAAAAAGATGTTAATTTTACAGTAACATAATGGCAACCCAGCTGCCAGTTCTTTACTGGTTTTTTACAGGAAAATTTCTAACAGTGCATGTAGGAACCATTCGCTCCTCACTTTTCCTTTTCCTAAATACCCCGCCCCCCTCACCCCCCCCCCCCCCCCCCCCCCATCACCACCACCACCGAAACATTCCCTTCTGTTTGTATATTCCTCACCCCACCCTCCTCTCTTTCTCCAGCTCTCCGCCTCATTGACTCGACCACAAAGTGTCCGTGGCAGATGACTCGGATCTCTGAAAAGGGAACAGGGAGACGCCGGAGCTGAGCGTTTAAGTGGTCGGGTGGTGGATGTGGGTGGGGGGGGGGGGGGGGGTCGAGGCACCCCACCTCCTTTTTCTGTGTCGCTGCGTCTTTTTGGACGTTTGCCCTGAATCCGTCTCGATATTTTCATATACGTGCTCTTCGGGATCGACCCACAATTAGATCCAGAGCCTTCTAGGATACACTCACAAGCACCCCCGACCCCTCCGATGTATTACAGCCGCTGCCAGAAAAACGCCAGCCACATAAAAGACACACAACCATGACCCTCTGCAACATATTAAGGATCTGAGCGTTTGATTTTCGTGATCACACGCTGCATGGTTATGTATGACATTGCCGAGGTGAGGAAAATCCCTTTAGAAATAAATTGTCAACCGGCCCTCTGAGTCATGACTCGGTAATTCCTGGAAAAGGAACAATTACTGGGGAGGGGGGGATGAGTGTGAGGAAGTACAGTAAATGTGAGTATTTGAGTGTTCATTTCCCCCCAACCGCTGCATGCATGTGTGCATGCATGTGTGCATGTGCAGCTCACGTCTCTTTCTGGAGGATTGACGGACGTTTCCTCCACAAAGGTTTGATCGAATAATGAAGAGAAAACACACACCTGGTGTGTAACAGCAATGTTGCCTCTCTCAAAGGGAGGAGAGAAACTGTATCAACACGGTGTCGATCCACTGCTGAAAGCCTCCTTTTGTCCGGAGCACACAAGCAGTAAAACTATAGAAAACATCTGACCAACGTGAAGACGCGGTTCTATTTGATACTTCCTCCCAAGGCGGTAAGCACTTCCTGTTCCCCCCACCGTCACAACATTTTCAGGGGGCCTCTATCAAAGTATAACTTCGGGTGCTCAGTTTCCCCCCGTGCTTCAGGGTGGTCAAGCTGGGTCTCTGTTGGATCCGTGAAGCGGCTCCACCATGGCAGGTAACCGGATCCGGATCCAGGATCACGGCGGGGTGCAGCAGAAATGTAGACTCTGAGTGTTAGCAAAGTCTATACGTTTTAAAGGCTTTTTTTAATGCGACTGAATAAACGTGATCGGGACCAAAAAGCTGCACTCCTACTCAATTCCCACAAATTGAACCGATCACAGCGCCGTCAAGAGGTCCATCTTGTGTGTTTACTGGAGTCCCATAATCTGAACTCGCTTCACGTATCCCCAGTTAATCACTTTATTTTTCTCACATGTTTTATCTCCAATGCTCAGAGTGCCTCACTTATGTTTCCATTTTTTCGCCTCTCGTACGCTAGAAAAGTGGCTTTTACACGCCCACATAACCATCGGTGCACACACACTCTTAAACACCAAGACTAATTACCACCATCACCATCACCATCGCCATGCGATAGTGGGAACTATCGGTGCCATCGCTCTGCAAGCAGACTTCTCCCCAAAACGTGCAACATATCGGGGTTTTACCAGGAAACGGTGCTCTGGGAAACCAGAATGCTTATTTCATCTCGTTTCAACGAGCAACTTAGTTTGTATGCTGCAAATTAAACGTGATGGATGATTAGATATCTTTGATTTGAATTTTAAAAGAATATAATATTGTATTTTACATCTAATTAACATCTACAGGCTGCAGTGATGGAAGTACATTTACTCAATTAATACACATATACAAATATCAGCTACTTTTAGTCTTTTCACGCTACTTCTCTACTTCTACAATCCAGAAGCAAACATGTTATACTTGTATCTGACATCTTTAGTTACAAGTTACTTTACAATTTAAGATTTTATGCACACCAAACACACAATGCTTTGTTCTAAATTAAGCTATCCAGCAGAAGTACAATGAAAATAATAATTTGTTGCAATTATAAACAATTTAGTTTAAAAAACTGTTTTATTATGTTTGTATTTAAATAAACTTAAAATGTTTTGGTAGATGATAGAAATTCATTTGTGGGTTGAGAATTTATAAACCTCAGTATTTGTACGACCCGGGTTTAATCTCTTATAATTGTTCTGTTCTGGTGTTTTAAACAGAGAATAAGCTCTCCGGCGCTGAAATCAAAGACAATGAGAATGAGGTTTATGTGTTTGGTCAGGTGTCTCTCGTGCACGCAGCTCTGTACTTTTATTTTCCTTTTCAATGAATCAACCAAAATGAATCACGACAACTTGGACATGAAACATGGTGACATGTTCTCATCTTATCTGGAAACAATATTTCGTGGTCTTACATCTTACATCTGTTTAAAACTCTGGACTTTTTTCTGAAACGACGCCCCGGATGGTTCTTCGGTGGCTGTTTGGTTTTCGCTGAGTCATGCTGGCGCTGCGGCCCGACGCCGCCAACTCAAACACCGTACCATAATACATTTGGAAACGTTCGACAACAAAACAACTGGACTGCAGCGACTTTCTTGTTTTGAAAAGCAAAGCTATTAGGTGGCGGATAAACACAGTGGAGGGTTTTAACAAACGGCTTAGAGGGAAATTGCTTTCAAAAAGGAGCCTGATGGGACAAACCGCCTGTTCATTAAAGATACGTTAAAGGGGATCTCGCATATTAACTCCTAAAACAAGACGTGGTCTGAAGTCGTTGGCATGCCGACGGTAGCAACAGTAGCTTAATTGATTCACTGGTCTCCTCTTCTTGATCTTCTTCCATCCTACTCCCTTTGTCACTCAGGTGGATCCAGGCGGACTAGGGGGGTCCAGGACCTGGTCTCGGTCCAGCGTATGCACATATGCTACACAGATCAGCGTGTTTCCATTTCCCTGCCTTGAGAGAGGGGAGGATAGGGTTACCGTGCCGACGAGGGACGAGGGGCTAAGTGCGGTGCTGGTCAGATGTGATGATGTCACAGCGAACACATACAACTGAACGCTGGTTCATTTTTTACCCTTCAAACTTGTCCTCCCTCAGCTCATACTTCTCACCTCCTTCTAGACAGCAGTGGAAGGAGGATTCCACACTTTTACGTTGACTGATCGATGCCTTTGGCTCTAAAAGCATCACAGACTACATATAAGATGTTTGCAACCAGAAGTGACGAGAAGGTGGAGTACAAACCGAACGCTTAGCCGCCTGAAATGTTCAAATTAACGTTAATGAACTGGGGGAAAAAGCTGTGAAAGGTTCTATGAAAACAATCCCAGACCAGACAACACTGTGATAGCGACCTGTTAATCAGCAGGTAAGCCCCGCCCCCTAAAACATCCCCTGCTTTCTGGTCTGGTGGACTCTAAATGGACCATAATGTACCAAATGAACATCATGCTGGATTGAAGAAGACTTGAAACTAGAGATTGAGACCATAAACTCATGTTTACCAGAAGAAAAAGAAGTCAGTCGGTTGCACTTCTCTGAAAACATCAAGAAGAAGAAGAACTTACTGACCCGAAGTTCCTTCGAAGCTGCAGTAAGAAAGCATCGTCTTACGTAAAACGACACGGACGTCACCCTGGTTTTCTAGCTAGCTAACTTAGGTAGCTGAGCTCAGTTAGCATAGCTAGCTAACGTGGCTAGGTCCCATCACAAATGTAATGTTATCTTACCTGATGCGTTTCATCCAGCGACTCTTCTTCTCAGCCGGGAAGAGGAAGAACGAGCGACTCCTGTCGTTAGCGTGAGTAACGTTACATCCTGGTACCGAACACGCCGGCGATAATTTTGGGTTTCTACTGAGGGATTTTTTTACAGTTATACGACAAAAGGACTTTGTTTTTGTCACTTCAAACAGGATCAGAAATGTACTCGTCTCTCGCCGTCGACTATCGTGCGTTATTACTTCCGAAATAAGGTCACGCAAGTTTATTACCGTACACATCTTTGTTTTCATTTCATTAAAGTGCTTTTCACTGTTGTTACCTGATTTCCAGTTCGGAGTGTACCTCAAGCTGACAGAATGATCCTCCCTCGTTAATGCTTAACGACTTTCCCAGTCTAAACAAACAATAGGGGTCCCGGTAGCCGAGGGGGGGGCATCGACTCGGCCTTGTAGGAGCGAGGAGGGGAGTGAGGAGGGGGCTGGGACGGGGTTCACCAAGCAATTCATCCTCCTTGTCTTCGGCTGCTGCGAGGAGGCCGATCAGTGTGGTGACCCCCAGGGCAGGAGGGGGGTCCGCCGGTGACCTCCCTGTATTCCCCCTGCATCCTCCTTCCAGCCGAAGGCTCAATGCACGCCATTCATAAGCGCATGTTTATCCTAGCGATGCTCCGCAGGGACGGCCTGCTATCCACCGCCATTTTATGGAGCCTGAGGGGGCAAAGAGAGAGAGAGAGAGAGAGAATGGAAGTGTTTAACTACTTCACTCGCACTTACTCACCATAACATTTCTATTCGCCGCTTCGACCACGTGTTTGTTTTTCCTAAAAACGTGCATTGCACTCGATTCCTGATGTCACATTCTCTGGCCCGAGACGCCGTTTGGTGGCGGCGGATGCAAGCGGATTGATCGGCGTTGGAGAAACAACACTCTCGCGCCGCCTTGCACAAACATACAGCGGAGGCGCTCCCACCGAGAGAGAGCCAAGGAAGTGTTGAAATATGTCTTACGGCGCTCGGCTAAGTGAACCTTGAAGTTATTTAGCTTCCTTCAAACCGTGCATCTGGGACCCCCGAACTCCCCCGAACCCCCTCCCTCCCTCGTCCAACGGCGTCCCCCAGGGACCCGCCGTAGGACGAGCACGCTCTCTGTTTGTACAGCTGAGGTCATTAAAGTCGTACGTGTGGGATTAGACAAAGAGACAGATTCTCATTCATCGGAAGGAATTTGCAAACTCACGACACGTCGCATCGTCGTCCAGTAATCTGCAGCGTGTGTGCGACTTCGCCGAGGCAGCCTCCGTGCGGCGTGCGATGTCTTAACGGCGTGCAGATCGACCACCCACGCTTTTTTTGACACTCGTCTCGATGATGCACAGCAGAGCAGCAGATTAAATGTTTAATTCATCCCGGAGCTTAACCGCTACTTGACATGTGACATGTGGTCCATGTTTCACAAACTCGCTCTGACCTCTTCTGATTTAGCATGTGTGTGTGTGTGTGTGTGTGTGTGTGTGTGTGTGTGTGTGTGTGTGTGTGTGTGTTGTTTCAGCCACCCACCTTTTACAGATCTTCCACCATCAACATTATTATGATTCATGACAACATTAAGAACATGAACACATTAAAGGAGGAACATATCATGAAAAACTCACTTTTTCCACTTCGTCGTAGACTTCGGCCTGGAGTTTGTCATTTTCACCGTCGCCATATTGGAATTCTGGCAACCAGTGAAGGAAGTGACTATATTTGGGCTGCGGAGGAGCGACGGGTGGATCTGAAGAAACACAAGCGACTAACAAAGTTAGCTTCTATAATTCAAGGTCAACTTTACAGCTAAGTTTTAAAGTCATCTTATTAACTAACTGCATTGGTGGTTTGGTAGCGACCTGTCAATCAGCAGGTTAGCCCCGCCCCCTAAAGAAAACCCTGCTTTCTGGTCTGGTGGACTCTAAATGGACCATCATGTACTAAATGAACATCATGCTGGATTGAAGAAGACTTGAAACTAGAATTTGAGACCATAAACTAATGTTTACAGTGTTTACTGAGATAATACATCAAGAGAGAAGTAGGACCATTTTCTCATAGACTTCTATACAACCAGAGAGGAGTCGCCCCCTGGTGGCCAGCAGAGAGAATGCTTCCCTTTTCACAGGATATTTACTGGCGTATTTTATGTCGTAGAACAGAACATTAAAAGGAAGGCGCCTCAGATAAAAACATTTTTTTCATACACTGGTTCAATATTGAGATTTTCGGCCATTTTTATTTTCCACAACATCCGAAATACACATTAAGGCGTTTATTTCACTGATTAAAAAATATCTACTTCAGCTGTAATCACAAAAAAGTGATAAATAGCTTGAATTGTTCGCGTTGCAGTTTTGCTTTTGGCCGTAGACGGGTCCATCACGGTTGTGTTGATAGGACATCTTTTGGGTTCATCTCTGTTGGAGGTTTTGTTTGTTCGTGTGTGTGTGTGTGTGTGTGTGTGTGTGTGTGTGTACGATAGGGCATCGCTAACGACGAACAAAATACTATTTTTTAACAAACATCAAAACAGCCTGCTCACATTACCCTGATTACACTATGTTCTCCCACTTTCACATTAAAAATCATTTCTTCATTACTTTAAGTGGCGTTACTCAGCGAAGCCTCAACGTTCATGTCGGCTGTGGTCACCTGAGGAAAGGTCCTCTAACCGTCTGGAACAACTTAAAATGTTCAAATACTTTGGCCATTTTTTCCACCCTCAAATTGTATTTATTGCCTCCTTTTCCACCTACTTTGTGTTTTTGTTTATTATGGATTTTCTTCATCATTATAACTGTTTTATTGTCCTTATTCCGTTGCTCGACCACATTCTCGTGTTTTTACTCATTTTCATGAAACCAACTTCTTCTTAAACTTTTCTATGGTTATATGAATTTGTTTTATATAGTATTTGTTATTTTGCTGATGACGTTTTGTTGTGTGTTGCCATGTTGTCATATGTTGTCATATCCTGTATATAAGAAGCTGAGGAAGATCTGTTCTGTTGTGAGGTGAATTCCATCGGTTTTTCCTGCGGTTACATCCGACATCGGCTCTTTAAAAACGAGCAAAAGGACCGCATCACGAAGCTAGCGCGGTTACAGCAATGGCCCCGGGACGTTTGTTTTAAAAGGCCCATAAGTGAAGCTGTCGGGGACGAAGACGAACCACAAGCAAAGCGGAGGAACCTGCACTTTATAAAAAAAACAAAAAACCCCAAAAGAGGCAAAACACAACTTTCCCCCGGCCATCGTCGTACGCGGCTATCAAAACAAAGTGTAAAGTTTGAGAACAATGCCGATGTTTCTTCCTCCGCTTTGGTGCTTTCGGACTCTCGCTGCTGCCGTCCTCGACAATATAAACTTTATGCAACACCGCAACCGTTTTGCAAGATCACATAATTAGAAGGCGAGCGGACGCGATTGTAAAAACAATGAAAACAGACCTCATATTTTCGGTACCTTTCTGAGCTTTAAACTTTGCATAAGGCACTACGTGTGTGTGTGTGTGTGTGTGTGTGTGTCTTTGTTGCACACCAGCCTTTATGTGTACTTTACAACCCTGCTATCTTTAGTTCCTTTGGGAATATCACAAGAATGCCGAAACTGGCCACTTCCATAAAACTCCCGCTACGGTCCTCCCACTCTGAGGTTTCTGGCTCCGACGTGCTCTGACATACTTCACTGAATATACTTCATTTTTTATGATTATTTCTATACCAAGCCATGCTCTTCAAAAGGTTTAAATCTCTTTTTTTTAGCTCCTTTTTAGTTGTTGAGTTCATTGCCAGGGAGCCATGACCTCATGCTGTAATTTTAGTCTAATTCCATTTTGGTTGGGTGGGGGTGGGGGGGGGGGGGGGATCAACCAGAGCAGGCCCTTGATTCAAGACCAGAAAGGTTAAGAAACTACCACCGGCTAATAGCAGAGGTAGGGATGCTTAAGAAAATAAAGATCACTTTTTGACCTTCTTTACTTCCTCTTTCAATTGAGGCACTCAATCATTTTTCTTCCCCTCTAAGAAGAGCCGGCCGGCTGCATATGTTTTCATTTATCAGAGATGATTTCGGAGGCGGATTCTGCTGCTGTTTAGTCCCGCTGAAGTGAATTCTGCACATCATGTGACCCGTTCACACAACCTACACTTTATTAAAGTTGAACTATTTGGGAAATTTGCTCATTTGCCTTCTTGTTGCATGTTGTCTTATATTTCAATTAAAATAAATATTTAATACATTAATTGTAACTTAACTAATGCATTTATAAGACTGACATTAAATCATAAATATTGTTAGAATTAAGTGGTGAAAAAGTGTTCCAGTAAAA
Source organism: Eutrigla gurnardus (assembly GCF_963514095.1). Lineage (NCBI taxonomy): Eukaryota > Metazoa > Chordata > Actinopteri > Perciformes > Triglidae > Eutrigla > Eutrigla gurnardus. Next base: position 17,532,439 of record NC_139930.1, read on the forward strand.
AGGGATGAATTGTGTTGGAATAAATTGATGAAATTGTTTAGGAGTGAAACGATCAAAGAGTTGAATTTACTTTATCGAAACACTTTTGTTCAACACACATTACTTGTGTTTTATGGGTTTCTGCCAAAGCAAATGATCTTTGTGCAATTAAATGATTGAGTAAATCCAAAGCAATATTTTTTTATTTCAGTGTTCCACGAGAAGACTGTTTGGTAGATAAGTCAAAAACAAGAGTGGAAACAGGAAACAGCTAGCCCGTCTGTCCAAAGTAAAAAAAAAAAGCTCAATAATTAACATATTCTTGTTTTCCTTTACAAGTTGTTGTACCAACCATTACATTCTTTCTTTCATAGATAAATAAACACACATAAACTAAGCTAAGCTCAACTTTTCTTTCATTAACTGAACTTTTAAACAGCATGAATTTGTCTTGACCCTCGGTAAGAAGAGTAAAATGATGACCTAGCCAATTTTAATGAAAAATTAAATTAAGTCAGTGATGTTAACATCTTTTCCTAAAACCCAACTGAGTAGCTGTAAATCTTGAGCGACCTTTCTGTGAGGTTTATTTTGAAAAGACACCGTCAACGTAACAAGTGAAACATGTCATGAAATTTAAGCTATTGCTTTTAATGCTAAGAGACACGAATTGTCTATATTATTTCTGGACTTATTTTTCTTTGGGACATGGGGGTGTCGTTGTTGGACCCCTCTCCACCATTTCTTGATATCTAATACTTCGTCACTTTGGCCGTTGCATCATTTCATTTGCTTGTCTGCTTTAACTTTCCACGGATTGCATTTCCTGACTGTTTGAGACCGGGCTGTTTGATGAGTGGGGGAGCGAATAAGCTTCTTTCTTTAACAACACTGACCTTAAATAATAGACCCGGTCCAGTGGAAGTTTAAAAAAAAAAAAGAAACGTGTTCCCGGGGTCGGATAAAACACACAAACACAAACAACCTGAAAAGCTCTTGTTAGGTTTGTTTTTTACTGCGTCGGAGGTCACGGAGCTGTAAGCACAAAAGAGAGGAGGTTTCTAACCATCAGGAGGAGGAGGAGGAGGAGGAGGAGGAGGAGGAGGAGGAGGCGGGGGTCTCGTCAGAGCTGTGAGGTATCCGGGTTGAAGTCTGGGTGTTAGTCTACTGGAGCTGATTCAGTGGTAATGAACCGGCTGCTTGGCTCAGAGCCACCAGATCACAGATCCCCTGAACGTTTCCTTATTTTGACATATTTCATGTCGCCGTCGGTAACGTCTGCAGGAGCATCCACCGATCCCCCTCTAAGCGTTGTTGTTGTTGTTGTTGTTGTTGTTGTTGGTGGTGTGAAACTCCTTCAGACCATCCAACCCAACCCCCTTCCTCCTCCTCCTCCTCCTCCTTCTCCTCAGCCGGGTCTTCTAACCTTCCCTTCAGCCCCAAAACCACATCCGTATTCCTGTAATGGGTCTGCTTGTCTAAATCCATCTCACACACACACACACACACACACACACACACACACACACACACACACACACACACACACACACACACACACACACACACACACACTCCTCTCACAAATCCATTCATCTCTTTGTCGCTGCCATTTCTCACTCATCAACACATCAGGTGCAATTTCAGGACTTTCATTAATTTTTTTTCTCTCTTCAACCACATTAGTAAAAATGAACAAATGGATCCATTTAAAAGTGTTTTTACAGGATGTATCAGACGTACAACGGGGAGAAGGCGTTTTTACGTTTTGCGGCGGCGTGGTGGTATCCATGGCGACCCGTTATCTCGTGCGTAGAGCACTCGGGGACACTAGAGCCACGCAGCGTTTGTGGGAGATTATTAGAGCGAGAGATATCGAGTCTGTCGCTCTGGGAGGAGGTTCCTCGAAAGACCGAACCCATGAATGAAAAAAAGATGGAGGCGGTGTGTGTGTGTGTGTGTGTGTGTGTGTGTGTGTGTGTGTGTGTTTGGGGAGGGGGGAGGGGCTCTTTAATAGGCATTCAGATATAACAACTAACAACATCTATTGTGATAGATTTGGCAGCATTATACATTAACAGAATCAATGTTGGTTTAAAGAATAAAGTATTGAATGAATGAGTATGAAGCTAAAACTACAAACAGCTTATGAACAAGCGTCATCCATGACATTTTTCTTTTTTTTAAAGGTTCTTTAAGAGCAGAAGTGCATTTATCATTTAGTACTCAGGTCACAATCCCCAAAATATTGTGTTTTTATAAAGTTAAAGTAAAAATGTTCAAGTACGTTTATTGTGTTAGAAGGTAAAGGTTATAAATCTCCAAACTTCAAGGATACAGTCAAAGTCTTGGGCATTATATATATATATATCCCTTAAACAGCCAGGTTTTGGGTTTCTTTAATCATTTTATTATTTGATTAATATGACTGATGCATTGATGTATTTTTGATGTGGAGCTGGAGCCGGTTTTTAACTACAGTTGGGTAGTTTGGTCGGAGACGTTACTTCATTTCATTACAAAGCTGGAACCGCCGGTTTAATCTGCAATTTATACGCTTATCTCAGGTTGTAGAGCGACTCAATCTGTAAAGTTTACGAGTAACTGTCAAATCAATGTTGTAAAACAAAGGAGAATATTGTCCTCTGATATCAAATGTACTTGTACTCACAGTGGACTTAACAGTTAATTGTATTGAGTTACAGAAAAACATGTAATTGAATTACAGTAACATTGTTATTGTGGCCCTTATAAAGTTTATACTTATAAATACATTATATATATTATAAATGAATATATTGTTTTCTGTGAAAAGCATTCATGCTGTGGTTTTGTTTGAAATTGAAATCAAGTTACTTTTTAATAAAAGTTTGACAGTATTCTGTGTTGATGTGATGTTTTTAGGACTTTTTTTTTGTTAGAAACATAATCAAACGTTAGTATTGATCTGTAACTTTCCCAGAAACCCTGTGTGTGTCGTTGGGAAGTGTGGATTTTGTACCTGTGTGATCGAGTCGAGCCTCCGTCGGCCTTTTTCAAGTAAAAAAACGTGGCTCAGCGGTCAGTTGTTGCTCCAGCTGGGAGACTGAAAAAAGCAACATCGAGGGAAAAAGTACATCAATAACACAGCTAAACACACAAAAAACAGCCTTTCACTCACTCACACACACACACACACACACACACACACACACACACACACACACACACACACACACACACACACACACACACACACACACACACACACACACACACACACACACACACACACACACACACACACACACACACACACATAACTGACATCTGTTCGTGCAAACCTGCAAAAAGAATGCTTGTTTCTCTTGAAACTAAAGGGACAGTGACATTTAGGGCATGATAAAGTGGGAGGAGGGGGTGGAGGTGAATGGGTGGGGTTGCATGAGTGAAGGTAAATGACATTGGAAAGGGCCCCCAGTCCCGATCCAAGTGGCCCCGGCTTTGAACGTTTGCGTGAGGTGGCTCAACGGACCGGCGGGTTGTTTTTCCGCTCCGCTGCTCTCTGGACTGAACTCTAAACTCAAGACGACATCCTCTCATTAGTCTGCCCTCTGTAGCAGAGCCAGGCCATTTAGTGTACCCCAAATCCCATTGTTTAACTGTGCGGGGTCAAGTCAAAGGTCAACCAAAATATTGATGAACTTTTTTAAGGAAGGAGGAGGGGGAGGAGCAGTGAGGCTTGAAGCGGCGGGGAGGCAGGCGAGGGCAGAGGTGCAAAAGGGCCACAAACACAGCTGTACCGAAGGAGAGGTGCACTCTGGGTAAAAAATACAACGCTGAAGATGTAAAGCAGGTGTTTGCAGGGGAGGAGCACACACACCTTCACGGCCGCACGTAAAAATCAGTGAGAAGAAGCTGCTGATGGGAAATCAGTGAAAATCAGCCACTCAGAAAACGGCGGGGGCGGGGCTTAAATGAGATGAATGCAGAAACGGCTGAGTGTGTTATGGATTACACTGTTTGTTTAAATCCATGTTAGGTGGATTATGCTCCTTCACTAAAGAGGGCCGGCCGGGGTCAAAGGTCAGTGAGGCAAAGGCTGCTAAGAAGGTCCTCAAAACACAAAAAAACTTTCTTTCCTCCTCCGGGCGAGGGAATTCCTGCAGACGACAAACTCTCTGAGTTTTATTAGAGAGGGCATATAAAAAAACAGATTTATGAATAAAAGAATAGCGTTTCCTTTTACAAACAGCAATCATCTGGAACACTCAAACACTCATATTTCATACATGCAGCTCTGTATTTGTATTTACACAAAGTTTACACACATTCAATCTATAATGAAGCGTCTCAACTCGACGTCTTTGTGGTTTTCACGACATTTCGTAGCTCGACTACATCGTCGTTTCATACAATTTTGGTGCCAAAAGGGGAAAAAAAGGAAAACAATTTTGTCTTTTGGGGTCAAAGTTGAAATAAGTTGTGCATTTTCATTAAAAAAAGGCACTTTGATGCAAACATACAAATAAGAGTTCGCCTCCCAAGTTATCCAATATTGCTAAATGTAATATATATATATATATATATATATATATATATATATATATATATATATATATATATAATAGACTGACTTTGACCCCGTTCTCTGCTGTGATATTGCAGTAAACTGAGTGGAGATTTAAGCTGCACACAACAAAAACAAAGTGGTCACTTTATGCCCCCCCCCCCCCCCAGGGGCGTTTCTGGTGACATTTAACAGCAAGGAAAGCTATTTCCTTTTAAACCCTAAAAAAAAAGAAAGCAGCGTTTTCTTAATTGCTCCAGAAGTCTGCTGCAGTTTGGAGAACACTTTGTGATGTTCTGCGGTCCGCTCCAGTCTGTGTTTATTTCTGTGTGCAAAGAAAATTGGTTTACTCCAGTTGTAATTCTGATATGACACTAAAATATAGCCCCCCCTGAACGCACCATTTGGAGAGCCTTTTGTAGTCCTTAATGGCCATTCATTATGGGTTTCCAGATAAGTTTATGTTGTCATTAAGTCTGACTAAACACAGAAACAAACATTTCCTCAAACGCACCGTTATCTGATCGGTGTGGCCCGCGGGGCCGGATCACGTGACCCCGCAGGATCATTTCCCCGATAACACATATGGGAACTTTTTTTTTTTTTTTTTTCTTTGCAGGTCGCTCCTGTGAGCTGGAGGAGAAATAAATAAATACATAAAAAGGAATTCCCCTTCTGCTTTGTCACAGAAAGCGAATAAATGCTTCTAACCTCTTAGCCACTTCTGAAAAAAACTTAATCTTTAAAACAAATAAATCAATCAAATAAAGCCAAAGTCCACCCGCGTGGTCGCCGCTGACGTCATTTGACGCCTTTCAGGAAAATTAGAAACAAGCGTCAAATACAAATCAATGAAGAACAGACGCATCGCTGCTTCGCGTCAGAAACACCTGGTGACACTTGAAATGAAAAGTCTTAAAGAAACGAGTCCGCTGTGTGTTTAACCCTCCATGCAATTAAACGAAATATATTAAAACTCCCCCCCACCACCAATTAAAACTATTTAATAAGCTGAATATTTGAATAAAGTTTAATTCTACATTTAACAGCGAAATAAAGTATTTGTGCAAACATCTTCATTTAATAAGACCTGAAATATATTCTTTATGCAAATGCATGTTTTACAATGATCTGTATCATTATTATGGAGTGAAAAGAGGAGGAGGAGGAGGAGGAGGAGGAGGAGGGAGCAGACCTGAACCACACAAGCTCTTTTTAGTTCAGCTGAGGTAAACCTGCTGACTGGAGGATTTCCAGTTCAAACTCTGCAAACTGCCTGATTAGGAGGACTTTGGCACTTCTTAAGTGAGCCGCAGCCAAGAACAGTCGTGATGCCCTTTTTCTTTTTTTATTCTTGCACTTACTCCTGAGAATGTAGAATATTTGGTTTAAAATCAATAATAATAATAATAATAATACATGTATTTGCCTCTTTAAAAGAGCAAGACAGAATTTAATAAGAAGTTATTTTTCGTTCAAGAAACAATCCTAAACTTTCTCCTCCATTTAATTGGAAATCAGAAAAGTACTTTTTACTTTTACAATTACTTTGTCTCTAACATATTTATACTAAGCACCTGAGTGCATTTACTCGAGTACTTTAGTGCCAATTTATAGTTCTTTTACACCACGTTTACTTCCTTTTTACTACATGTTTAGCTCGAGTTTACTTTGTGTGATTAATGCAAAACATGTGAGATTATGATGCATTATTATAGTTGAACAAACAGCCTTTAGCTCCATCAGCACGATACAATAATAATAATAATAATAATAATAATCACATTTTAATAATATTTAACTACACTTCACTCATTTGTGTACTTTACTTACAATTATTATTATTTTGGATGTGAAGAATTCCTTAATCCCAGTCAAAATGAACTATTCTGGTGGGGGGGGAGTACAGTTCACGTCACGCATGCGCAACCTGCTGTATATTAATTATTGAATGCTCGCAGCTGCTGATGTTTTTTTTTATGGTTTTGGCGCAGAGCAGGTCTTTCCTGGTGTGTGTGTGTGTGTGTGTGTGTGTGTGTGTGTGTGTGTGTTTATGTGTGTGTGTGTGTGTTTGGATTCTAATCACTCATAATACCCCGTGAGAGAGAGAGAGAGAGAGAGAGAGAGAGAGAAAACAATGCTTTCCGTGCAAAAAGGGATTTGGCAATAAAGTTGCAATGGAATAAATTGCCCAAACTCGCCACCTACAGCGACCGGACAGATTTGTTTGGGGCTCGTTAGTCAACAGATCTGACTCTGGATTATTCATGCAGAACAGTCACGACGATAAAACTCGTTTCTGGAGGATGTTTTGTTTTCCCATGGAGGGACTAAATATGTTTTTGTGGGGGGAGGAGGGGGAGGAGGAGGGGGGGAGGAGGCGCTGTGTGAGGCTGAGACGTGGTGGGAGGTAAAACGGGCTAATTGATGAAAGAGTGTGTTTTTCCCCGAAGGAGGAAGCCGTTCCCCTTTTTTTACTTCACCGCCAAACACACGATGTGACACTTTTGACACATTGGATTTTTTTTATTATTATTTTCTTCAAAGTTCTCACAAAACAAGCCGAAGGACGCAGATCAATAATGTGAAATATTCCACTAATAAACGTCTTTATTCATGTTTCCATTCTGGTTTGGTCTTGAACGTCTTGACAAACTCTTCAACGAGGTGTGGTTGAAATAGACATTTTGAATTAAAACGATATTTAATCGCCCAATAATAATAATAATAATAACAATAATAATAATAACAACAACAACAACAATAATAATAAATCCAATAAAGGCATAATAATACAATTAAACATTAAAAAACGTTATTTATTGTTTGTAATATTTTTTTTCATGATGAAGTTCATGAATTAAAAATAAGTTAAGGGAATTATTGGCATGCCATTATTATTATAACTTTTTTTAAATAGTGCTTTTGCTTACGGTGAATTCAGTTGGATATGTATACACACACACACACACACACACACACACACACACACACACACACACACACACACACACACACACACACACACACACACACACACACACACACACTACATGCAGAGTAAACGTTTAAGATGAAAAATAGCTGCATGTTCATATTTTCCAACGGTTGAGGAGCAGCAAAGGGATTTTTTTTGTGGATTTTTATTTTAATTTTTTTGGTTTTGCAGAGAAAACATAGAAAAAACATTCAATAAAGTGTTTTTAATAGTTCGTTGTTTTTATAACACGTCGAGGGGATTTTTGGAGATGTGGGTTGAACTGTTGTGGAATATTAAGCACATTATTAATCCAAAGTTATTAGTTTCGTTTTATTTTTCTTCTACTTCATTTTAGTGTGTGAGGCGTAATAAAAACACAGTGATTAATATCGGGGGGAAGAAAAAACATTTAAAAAGAGCAATAAATCTTGTTGAATTGAAACCAAAATAATAATAATAAAAATATTAATGAAGCGTCAGTCCAGGGTTAAAATTAAAGGAGCACACAAACCAATGGTGACTCGCGTAATCCCGCGCGTGCAGGCCGGATGACGTGTCACGCGTGCGCGGACGTGTTTATTGGCTCAGAGCTGCGGGACTGCACGCGATGGTTGTGTTTGGTTGCAGCTCGTTTTTTTGTTTTCTCTCCTAATTGACTGGTCAGGTTCATAAAGCTCAGTGTCCGGGGGGGGGGGGGAGGCTGGATGTGGGCCACAACTCCCCCGAGGGGGGAGGGAGGAGGGAGGGAGGGAGTCCGGGAGGGCCGGAGAAGCAGTGTTTAAATAATTAAGCATCAAATTCTAAGAAATAAATATTTACTTTACGTCTAAGTTTCGATGCTTTGAGCGATTTGGGATTTAAAGGCTGTTTCTGTGTGGATTTAATAACAGATCGAAAATAAATCAATACAAATGGATTTACAAATAATCCCCATGCATGTTTTATTACTTATTAATAATCCTCACCACACTGCCAGGACATTACTCTGCATGTAAAAGGGCTTTTCACACCTTTCGCCCACGTGACTTTTACACAAATGTTTGCAGGTGGAGCATAAATCAAGTTTATGTGAGAGATTTTCTTTTCAGTTTACATGTGAATTACGCAGCTGTTCCACCCCCCAAAAAGCTGTATTACTCTTGATTTATATACAACATATTTATCACTGCAGTAAAGAATGTAATCAAAAGTATCTGCATGGCCACAAAACATAAAACTAAGAAGGAAAACGGTGCTTTGACCTCGTGAATGAGGTTGGAAACATGATGTCAGACTTCCCCACATCCAGATTAACCTCCAGCCGCGGTGCATTGATTTGCAAATCTCTGGCGTGTAAACCTCCGTGACTCCTCTCCGCTTTTTTCCCAGCAGCATCCGAGTTCAACAAGCGCGGCGCTCACCTGCTCCTGCTTTGACTGCCTGCACAGCTGCTAATTAACACCTATGGCATGTTAATTAGCCCGCAGAGTCTACCACTTCAGGAGACTTTGTCAGACCCCCTTCACCACAAGTGCCCCCTTTTTTTTATTTTCACAAGGGGTGCAATCTGCATATGCATCTTGTATGGGGGGGGGGGGGAGGCCAAAGTGGAGTCTTAGCATGCAACATGTGAATCAATGGAGTGAAAAGCATTTGGAGATCATGTGTAGTTCAAACTATTTGGGGGGTGGGGGGGCAATTAGAGGAGTGTGGGTTATAGATTCATGTCGGGAGGGGCCACGGAGTTCAATAAGTCTGGAAAAAGACATTTCTATTACAAGAGGAGGGGCTTGATTGAGCATATTTGATGACTCAGCATGTCGTCAAAGCAACATCATCGGGTCAAAGTTCAGAAAAATATCAAAAGACACACGTTTAGCCTCTAATATTAACAAGGGAGTTTATACAATATACACATACTGTTTGGATTCACACACACACACACACACACACACACACACACACACACACACACACACACACACACACACACACACACACACACACACACACAGATGAGTAAGACAAACAAACCTCGAAACAGATGAAGGAACTGCTTCTCACGCACCGCCGTCTCTGGAATCAGTCAGTTCAGAGGACGAAAGTACAAAAACTAGACAATAACCAACACCGTTAGTGCAGAAACAAAAAGATAAAGGGATGTGGAGGTGAAGTGGGTGTTTAGTTGTGTGTGTGTGTGTGTGTGTGTGTGTGTGTGTGTGTGTGTGTGTGTGTGTGTGTGTGTGTGTGGGGAGGAAGGAGGAGGAAGAGGAGGTGCTCATGAAACATTACTCAGAAAAAGAAGAAAGCGCCCAAAAGGCTGGAGAAACACAATGACACATCAAAAGGGAAAAACCTGAAAACCTTTTGGTAAAATACGACTCATGGATGAAAGGAACGATGTGTGTTTAAGTGTGTGAGAGCCAAAGAGCGTCGGCGTGTGTGTCAGGTTTTTTTTTTAAGCCGTTCATCCGTCTTCCCCTTTTTGTTTTTTAATAAAAGGCCTCAATGCAAAATGAAATGTGTGTGTGTGTGTGCGTGTGTGTGTGTGTGTGTGTGTGTGTGTGTGTGTGTGTGTGTGCACATTGATAGTTTCTGGTCTCCGTTCAAAGATACAAAATGTTTCATCTCTTTTGACGAGTAAAAACCGTTGCAAGAGGCTTCATGTTTCTTTTGTCTCCATGTGGCGGCGGCTAGCAGCTAACTGTGCTAACTGTGCTAGATTGGATGCTAAACGTGACCTCGATGACGTCACCATCACGTCTCCCATTGGTCGAGCCTCGAGTTCGGGGTTTTTGACATCGCAATTTGGTGTTTTTTTTTGCAACCAGAAGTGACACTAGGGGGAGGAGCCAAGTGCAACCGAACTTGAAAAATGAAAACATGCGACCTGTCAATCACAAGGTAGCCACGCCCCTAAAGCAAACCCTGCTGTATGTTTTTTTTTTTTTATCTCAGACGTCTATCTGGCAACCAGAGAAGTCGCCCCCTGCTGGCCAGTTGAAATAAGTTGAAGGCACTCCAGCATTGGCTTCACTTTTCAGACCTGAAATCCCCCGTGATGAATTATCACATTTTTTCGCAATCCTTTAACTTTTTCATCGAAACGCAAACATCAGGTTCAAATGTCCACTCGTCCGATGACGCGATGACGACAAAATGAAAAGTCAGCAGATTCATACGACAATTCATCCCGACTTTGCAAATCAAATTTCATGGCCGTTCATCCGATTAGTCATCAGCAATTTTTACCCAAAACCTACAAATGTGAATGATGGTTGCACTCAAGGAAAAGTTTGACACATCCTCTGGGGACCAAGAAAATCCAGAGGTTTAGGTACATTTTTAGGTAAAACCTGGTACCTAAAAATGGCTGTTTCAGCAAGTGAACAAGATATTACCGATCAAATATCCAGGTTATCATCCTCACATCAAATTTTAACAACGGTGTCACACAGAATAACAAATGTGTACTCGGATGCCGAGCAACGTTCTTTTGTTTGTTTGTACGTTTACGAAGTCCTTAAAGTCGATTATACACCGTTAAACGATCTGTGGAGGATAATATTGATCCTGTACCCTGAATAAACACTTCGGAGCACCAGATGCCGGTTGGAGAAGCCGAACGCAGAGCAGCAGAGCACCAACACTGACAGGAAACAGTCATCTGGGTTCTGTACGCTCACACAGCGCCGTGACTCATTAGCCGTGTGCTGCATTGGGGTTTTTTGGGAGGGGAGGGGAGGGGTAACTCATTTATGCATTTTCCCCTACATTTCTTTTTACAGTTTGTCCACAAATAACTTGTTCAGCGCCCCTTGACCCCCTTTCTCTGCATCGTGTGACATCATTATCCCTATTTCTGCTTTGAATCCAATGTAAAGTGATACTGTGCCAGAAGTCGAGGGATACGATACTCCCTCCTGTAAACAACTGGAGAGGCCGGCCGGCTGTTAGCAGGCGGACCTGGTAGGTGGGAAAACTGTATTATGGAAAAGTCAAACTAATTAATTTTGAGTGAGCAAACCTTTTAGAAAACGTGTTTACTGCATGTGTGAGGGGTGTAATTTGGAAAAAGGGCATTACGTGCTGAGGAGGGCAAAGAAAACAAGAGTTACTGATTATGATTTCATGTTTTTAAGATTAAAACACTAAATGCTTCATCAGTCAACGGCAGCAATAATATTTATCCAGTGCTATATTGCTTTTGTCTGCAAATATATATATCTTTCAGTGGAGTCAGTGGAGTGAAGGAGATTATATAAATAAATCAATAAACTTACAGGCAGGCAGAGGTAGGGGCTCGAGGAAGCGGATACCAGGGACCAGATCGGTCCCGGGTTCATGTCGGGGTTCCGGTCAAGATGGCTGGAAAGCAAAGACAAGAACAATCTTCTGGCAATGAAGACTTGAAAACGGGCTGGTTTAATATCTGCAGGGCTAACGAGGGGAGTGGGAACAGGTGAGCTATAGTGGGCGGGGAAGGTCAGGTGACCGAGTCTGGAGGTGATGATCTCCAGGAAGGAGGAGATGGTAGCGGAGGGAGGCGACTGAAGATGAAAGTCAGAGGGCATCTGCTGGACAGGAAGAGGAAGGCACTCAAAGAGTTTGAAGAATGTGGCTACAGGGGGCAGAATATGACAAATCTGCAAAAATACAAAATACACCTTGGGTTTACCATTCACAAATCTTCTCCCTGGGGGGCTAGCCTGCAAAAATGAGAGGACAAGAGTAAAGTCAACTACATAAAAGTACACAAAGAAGGAAGTGGAGGATCTTCAAAATTAAAAATATCCCCAAAATTAACTGGAAAGGTGCATTCAGGTGTGTCTGCAATGACTGTGACTGAATGAATACAACCCGCCATAGAGCAACTCGTCAATGATGGTATAAAAGAGTCAATAAAAGGTGTTTTGAGAAAGTAAGAGTCATTGCAACTACAAGAGGTCCAGGAGCATGCAGCCATTACCTGCCAAGCAAAATATAATGGAGTTTGCTGCAGCAGAATGGGAGATTAGCCGTGGACAGACAGAGAGGAGCACACTCACGCACTCACTCACATGCAACCGATCATATTGTTCAATAATAATAACAACAAAACATGATAAAATTTAAGATTATTTCAGCACTCTGATGTCTGAAGTCTGGCTGAGTGACGCCTACAACATCAGCAATACTTAGTTTTGTTGCCCTTGTGACTCTAAAAGGCACAAATCACCTTTTATTTATCTGGACGTCAGGAGATTTCTGCCCCGAGGCTGCAATGACACAGTCCAGCCCCCTCGTGGGTTAAAAGATCTGAGCTGGATCTGGAAACCAGGTCTGACCGAGCCCCCTAAAGAGGCACCGTCTCGAAATCAATTAGAACGCCATAACCGACAATTTGAGTAATCGCCCGGTGCGATGAAATCTAAATAGGATGTAAATCAAATTTTGCAAACTCATTCCCTGTTTTTTCTTTTGGAATGTGTTGCAGATTGGTTATTCATTATTTTTTTTACAATTTCATCATTCTAAATAAATAAGTAAAAAGATGTATGCCAGCTGGATTTTAACTCATTTTGGAAGTGAAATTATAAATACCTGGTTTTGTTTGTTATTGTTACTTAACAGGATTGAAGGAGGAACAGTGTTATAAATTGGTTTACGTTACGGTCTGAGATCTGACAGTACATACACACACACACACACACACACACACACACACACACACACACACACACACACACACACGCACGCACACACACATGCACACGCACACACACACCTCAGAAACACAGGACCAGGACCGACTTAAGTGGCAAACACTCTGCAGGCCTGCCCAATTTTCAAGGCGATTTCCGAACTTGAAAAAGAAGCGGGCTGTGAATAATTGTGGTGCTCTTCATGCTTGTGATAATAATGTTATTCTAAAGGGGTGAAAGTGGTACAAATAGTGGAAAAAACACTTAAGAAGAAAAAGTAGAAGAAGAAGAAGAAGAAGGAGAAGTAAAAAGAGAGACATTAAGGACGTGTGAGAAACCACACATTCTTACTGCCAAATTACTCATCTATCATGGGGTTTCATTTACTCTGACAATTAAAGCCACCTAAGTGCTTCAGTAACTAAGTGCTACACACACACACACACACACACACACACACACACACACACACACACACACACACACACACACACACACACACACACACACCATGTGGGGATCAACATTAGTGAGCTTGAGGGGAAAAGAAGGACTATTTTCAATGTTGAGATGTTTTGAAGGGTCACCATGCACTCAATATTATGAGAAAAAAAATCGTACATTTCCGAGATTATAAAGTCGCAAATATACGTGAAAAGAATTGGGAAGTTACGCTAGCATAAATGCCGGTCGTCAGCATCGTTATTTACTGTATGAAACACTAACGTTACTAATTTGACAAAGGATAATAATTTCAACAAGAATTTAAGATGATTAAACATTGCAACATTGTAAATATGACTTAATAATCTCGGAATTGTGCAACTTTTTTCTCAAAATTTGTTTTTTCTCTCGGAAATGTGCGACTTTATAATCTCATAACTTGCATAAATGTATTACTTTTGTCTTGGAATTTTCATATAAATGGATTATGACGTCTGAATGGGGCCCTTCAGATAAATTTGTGATTGTGATATATCTAATAATTAATACAATAGTGATTGACAACACACACACACACACACACACACACACACACACACACACACACACACACACACACACACACACACACACACACACACTCTCTCTCTCTTACCTTTTATATCTGATGATATTAATTTGTCTGCTGCTTCCTAAAACACAAAAACACACAAGCAAAATGGTACGGAACAATATGTTTCTTCGTCTTCTCTAACGTGAGCGGCATGTTAGCAGCTAACTGGCACGCAGTAAAGTGTTATTTCCAAATTAAATGGTGCCTTTTTCCAAAGCGAGCTAAGCATGCAAACAGGATCGAACAACTAAACCATAAGCAAAAATAACTTCCTTGCTAGAATTGAAACCTGTGTGAGTTGTTTTGCTAAACGCTGCCACATCACCCTCACCCAGAATGCACCTGTGCTGGAACACATGCGACCAATCACATCAAAATCGGAGCTGGAAGGCTAAATGGGATCCGGACATCAGAGACGGACTTTAATTGCAAAGTATTGTGTTTGTTTACAGAACAATACAGTATCTGTTCGTGTCTTTGTCGGTTAAACTGCGTGTGATGATGATGTTAAACACATTTGTGTTCGTCGTCTGCAGCACGCTACGTAATGAAAATACCGAAGGCCGCAGATAATCGGGTTTCATACTCGGCACGCTGGCGTGTGGAAGCAGATATTTATTTGGTGTTTGTGTGTCAATTTACAATGAAAAAAACACATTTTTAGAAGAGCGAGAGAATATATATATAGTTCTGAATGAAGTGTTTGGTTTCACAAAGAGATGTAACAAACTATAAAACATGTCGGGTTGTGAGGGGGGTTGGTTGCTTAGCAACAGCCTCGGATAAAAAAGGATTGTTTTTTTCCCACGTGTTTGTAAAAGCAACGTGACGGCGGCCTCTTACATGGTTCTCGTGTTGTTATTAATTAGCTAGAAATAGCATTCTCATGTGTTAACTATGCTAATGAGCTAGCTTGCAAGCTAGCTACGATGCTAGCTAGCTACGAGCGACAGCGGCTGCCTAAAAGGCATCTTTACAACCAAATTTACGACAAAGAACAGAAAGACTGACGGGCGTGTTTTTACAAGCCGAAAGGTCGACGGGTTGGTTTTTTAGATTTAGTTATGAAGTAGATTCCAAAGATGGACGACAATTCGTATTTATTGTATTTAAATATAATAAAATATATAAAAGTCTTCTTATCGAGTCCATTTCCCAGACTAGAAGGTTTAAGACTGTCCTGTATATATATGAGAGTATACAAGGACAATATCACAGCAGGTTGATGCATCCTGGATGCGTCTGTTTCCGGAAAAAATCGGAAATGTAATCAGGAAAAAAAACATCGCGATGGGCTCGTTGACATCTGCTGCGAGTAAACAAGCGTTTGTTTGTGTCGCTGAGCAGGTGAACGTCTGAGTGAAACCAGAGAGAGAGGAAGCAACGCTTCCGATGTTGTGTCTGTGGTTTGATCGCCCATGTGTGTGTGTGTTTGTGTGTGTGTGTGTGTGTGATACCTCAGAGAGTGCTCTGTCTGTGTATGACCTGAATAATGCATCAGGAGTTTCCCCGTCTCCCTCTCGCCTCCTTCCTTATCTCCTTCACTCGTATTAACCTCCAATCTCATCACTCATGTCATTGTTTTTATAATATTCACCTCGTTACGTGACCTTTGTTCCCGTGCCTCATCCTCCGCCGTCCATCTACATCACCCCCCTCTCTCCTCCACCCTCCACCCCTCCTCCCTACATCCCTCAGCCCCTCCCAAGCCTACTCATGCGTACGCTATCAGGGTGAAAACGCTGCTCTCAGTTCAGCCCTCCGCACGCTACAGCGGCCGGCATCGTGAGAGAAGGACGCGATGCGGCGCCCCACATGGCTGCAGCGGCGGCGTGGAGGGGGGAGGGGGGGGGAGGAGGTGTAAATAAAACCCCTCACTGTCCATCCCGTTAGCCACGACGAGGAGGGGAGGGGGACGTAACCGTGGCAACGTCTCACACTGATGAGGGTTTTGCCATCGTCAGGGTCAATCAGGCGGGTCAAGGTGAAATGGCTGCCACTCACGCAATGCCTCTCTTAAGGAGAAGGGAGGGGGTGGAAGGGGGAGGAGCGACAGAACACAAAACAAGAAAAACAAACAAAGCTGAGTGACTTTTCCATTCGTTTAGGAAGGCGTGTCCTGAAATGTGGAGCACACGGGTGATATTTCTTTTTGAAACACGTTGATTTAAAGTGGTGATTACTGAGGAGGAGGAGGAGGTCTTAAATCACACCCATCACTCATTCCCTTTTGATTTCAGGTCCTCAAAGGGCCCGACCAGCCTGCTCCCTGTTTCCCCTCGGGTCTGGGTCTGGGTCTGGGTCCGGGTCCCCCTCCACCCAAAGCAGCCGGCGTGCTCTCCACACCGTTACCAATGCCGTAATGAAGCCCCCTCGCCACCTCCACCCCTCTCTGATGTATGTTCCTCCAGCAAGCGAAGGCCTCTCCATTACAGGCGGGTTGATGCTCGGGGGGGGGGGGGGGGGGGGGGGGGGGGGGGGTCTGCAGTTGTGATAACAACCTAACGACTTTTCTAGCTCTGATTAACCAAAGAGTCCGAAACACACGCCGTGATCAAAGTAAATAAAACAGAGCAGCACCTTTTGGCTGCAATAATAAACCCTCTTCAGAAGTGGTGCATGCTGGGAGGATTACTCATATTTTTTCACTTAATTAGGACGATACATCATTTACATTTCACATGGTGGAAAGAAGGGGGGGATTACTCAACATGGGGTTAAAGTTAAAACCCAGGAAATATACAAAGTGTGTTGAATTTATTTTGAACAGAAACGCACGTCGGAGCTCCCATCCTGAGGAACGTGAGACGGGGAATCAGCGGAGATGTGTCGGAGTTTCCTCTTTAAGTAGACAAGTGAGCAGGCAGAGCGTGTCCTTGGACGGAGCTCCAGGGTTTAGTATGTGCGTCTCCGAGGCTGCAGGTGTTTGTGTGTGTGTGGTCCCGGAGCGGAGGTGCTGCTGGGTGGGGGTCGGGTGGGGTTGGGGGGGTGAAGAGGCCTCTTGGAGAGCCATCACTCGCAGGGTTAATATCTGTTTCCCATCTTTTCCAAGTGGCTCTTGAGGAACTGTGGGTCCCATTTCATTTTCAAACAAGGAGGGAAGAGGAAAAGAGAGCCCACTCTTATGAAATTACAAGTACTCGGAAAGATCTGATGTGGTCTTAATTGTCTCGCTGCGTTTGACAATGGGCGCAGAGGGAAGCCGTGAGGTTGTAGAAGGGTGGTGGTGGTGGTGGTGGGGGGGGTCTCAAGCATGCTTCCAATTACAATGGGGAGTTCTGCAAAAAAAAAGAGCTCGGCTGTGTGGTGTGGCTTTGTTGTTTTGAACGAGGATAAGGAGGTGCAAGGCCGGGGTGAGGCGCTTTCTTCTTCTTCTTCTTCTCCTTCTCCTTCTTCTCCTTCTCCTTCTTCTTTCAGAATAGAAGCGCCTTGAATGACGAGGTCGGATCCGGATCGTACAATGTCACTCTGCACGTGTAAGAGAATGAGTTGATATTTACTTGCAGGACCGGGATTGAGAACATCGATAGAAATTGAAATTGAATTATGAATTATTTTGTCAGTCAGGAATAAAGGTGTTATTTTGGCGCCATGAATTCTCTCACCATTTCACCATAAACAGTGTTTTTCCTGTCTCAGACTATTTCATTTTAATAAATCAAAAGAGATTTACCTTTACAAAAGCCTCTCGATGCCCCTTAACATGACGGCTGAGCCGGCGGCTAGCAGCTAAAGGTGCTAACATTGCTGACAGAGCTAGTGAGTGAGCTCTGATAATGACACACACAGAGGGAGAGCTCAGGTGTACATTACTGCTCTATATCTACACAGCAAATAGCTGCTTGCACCATATAAACACTCTGAATCCTGTATATTGCACCTTTAATAATTTAACAGAAATGTTTTTTTTTTCTTTAAAAATAATAATAATTCCACGACCTCTCCTGTGAACCCTGAGATTGGGAACCATCACCCCAGCTTGTCAATACTTGAAGGAAAATGATTGTGTGAAATATGTTGGATTGGTTAATAAACGGCACAAAAGTAAGAATGTTAAAATGGACTTTTACGACTGTTTGTCACCAGGAAAAAGAACAAACTCTTCCTCAAGCATTCTGCAGATGTTCATCTCTCTTCTGCCTCAAACACCAACAAGTGATTTCATTCTGGAGGCGAGCCTCGTCAAACCCACAGAAACCCCAAAGAAACCCAGGGTGATCCCAAAGAACTGCTCAAAACTATGTACGGCCACCCCGGCTGCCAGATCGCTCCTTTGCCAGCTGCCGAAGCCTAATTAGCCATCTCCAGAATCACCACGCTAGAGGAGATGTGTTTCCACCAATGTAAATTCCCTCATTTCACTCCCAACATGTTTCCCAGCCTCCACGACTGTACCAATCTGCATATGGCGAACATCTGGCTTCTTCATCCGTCAACGTTTCGGGTGTAGCGAGGCGGTTTACCTGATGAGGGGAACACACAGAGAACCGGCAGGCCCCCTTTTTTGCTTTTTTGATGGAGAGTTTTGGAGTAATAAACGTGTCTGGGACCCCACAGGGCTCAGAGAGAGAGCCTCTTGTTATTTGACTCTATTGCATCTCGTAAGCTGAAACAACAAGAGTTTATACGGTTTGATTATGTTACAATGAAATCAAAGAACGGCCCTTTGGGCTCGCAAAGGGGGATTTTACAACAAAAAAATTTAAAGAGACAGACGCACACACACACACACACAAATGCAAAACAAAAAAAAATCATCTCTAATTGGATTAAAGCAGCTCTTTGGGCCGAATCAGTGACCGCGGAGGCCTTGGTCCTCTGATAAGTAGGGATCTAACCAGCGCTGGTTGTCTGTGTGCTGACCTCCACAGTCCGCCGACACCTGACACTGCCCGGCTTACCCTCCACCACCGGAGCCTAATGTCTGCTGATGGCGATGGAGACCACCATCCCCTCTTTGGTTTGGGTGCAGTGGGCCGCGTACACATAGGCCAAGCGGCTCCGTCACCCTCCATCCAACCCACCTCTCATTAGGGAACCAGGCAACCTGTTTTCTGTGCGGAGGGACCTTTCAATGTGGGTGGGTGGCTCAGGGGGTTTCCCACTCACTGGATGATAGATAATAATTAGGCCCAGGACTGCGCTGAAATACCCCCAGAGTCTGGTTCGGGGTTGGATTTATACAAGCATTTAACATTATGTGGCTTTGAGAACAATTTAGAAAAATTATACCCCACTGTTAGTGGTCTTAAGTTGTGGTTTTCCCCATTACGTCGAGCATGTGCACGACCAGAGCATATAGCAGCATGAAAACCTGCATGATATTAATAGAATGCACGGCAGCAAATTTGGCACGGAGGCGGCTAACTGGGAGAGACCCCACCAACAGCGCTGTGCACGGTTCCCAGGCTTTTATACGGCCAACGAGTTAACAGGTTTCAGAAGAACTGGGTGAGCTACAGTGTGTTATTAATTGTGCCTTTTTTAATGGGAAGCACAGATGGAAGACGGTATTATCGGGAATAAAACTTCTAAAATCTACGTTAGAGAAGGGTGGATATAATAAAGGTGTTGGACGAACATCTCCACTGGAGGGATGAGCAGCATTCCTCCACAAAAAAGACATTCACACTTTGGAGAAACGTGTCAAATATACATGTACTCTCATTCATGTTGATTTTTAAGCAGCTGGAGAGCTGCCGACGTGGGTCGGTCCACTGCTCTGGTCCAGACTGAACCACTATCTGATCAGATTTGCGGGAACCGTTTGGGAGATTCTCGACCCCCGGAGGATAAAGCCCTAATGTCTTCCTCATGACGTTTCCTCTAGCGCCACCACAAGGTTGTGGTTTCTGGAGTAAATGATCAAAAATGAATTACGGTCCCATTTCATTTAGTGTGTCACCAGACATTCCAAGTGACCCCCTGGGCCCAACTAAATGGAACAGGGCCATAACTGATTATTCATGAACTACGTCTGTGTTTATCCTGCAAAATGACGTGTACTTTTACAAACGCATGGTTTTGAATGTTGGACATTTTAGTGTTTTTACACTGTACTGTTGTACTTTTACTTAAGTGTAGGATCATAGAGTGAGAGAGAGACAATATAGAGTCCAACTACAGGAGTTAAATATAAAAAGACTCACATAAAACCTTCAGACTGGTAAAGAAGAAAGACCCTGCAGTCCAACGAGAAATATACATGTATGGAAAATATGAAGAAATTAGGGAAGCTATTTCAAAATATATCAAATATGAGAGGGAAGGAATATCACCTTTATAAATTTCACCTTTTTGTTATTTTGTGAACTTAAAACACTTTATGTCATCTAAAAATATAAAATATAAAACTGAGTACATGTTATTATTTAATATTGTAGTGTAGGCCCCAATCCAAATAAATATTTATGTTATTGTCAATTTCATAATATCGATCAAAATAAAATGGCTGCTCATGTGGATTAAAAACACATGGAGAAGTTTGGTAACAACACACACAGAGGGACTCTCTTCTCAGGTTAACATAGCAAATAGTTGTTTGCTGCCATATTAATGCTCCAAATATGACCTGTTGCCCCTTTTTTTCACCATAAGCATGCTTTTATTGTCATTTTACAACCACGATAAAGTGCAACATATAAACACACTGGCTTGTGTTCAATTCCGGCACATCTAATGAGTAAATTGCACTGAAGTTGGAATATTTTATGGTTCAAAATCTTCTGACTGGAAAAAAATATGAAACAAATAAGGAGTTGGATGTTTTTTTGCGGAGCACAAACTTAACCAGCGAGTAATGTTCCTCAGCTGCCGGGTGTTTGTCCTCACGAGTCGGCGCAAATAAAAATTCATCAAGTGTAATCGAGCGCGACGAGTCGATGGTATAAAAGAAAACGTAACGAGGAGTAATCGGCTGCAGCTTTGCCGTCGAATGAATAAAAAAAAAACCTGCAGAGGAGCGAAACAACCCATCCTGCATGTCAACAAACCAACAAACCAACAAATCTTGAGTTGTTAGAAAAGTTAAATTCATCATGTTTGACCTTGCAGCAAAAAAAAAGATCAATCTCTCTTTTTCCTGCACATGCTCGTCTGACAGTTCAGTCCAATTATGGTTACGATGATGCTCATTACGATGGGTGGAGAAGCCTTTTTTTACCCGATTTACCCCCCTTTGCTTCTTTTTTTGACAGACGCTATAATTCACGATGCGAGCTGAAGATTGCTGCGTGTTAAAGCGTGGAGCGCCGGGCCAGAGCAACTTAGCTGGTGGTCCGTCTGAATTATGGTTAAGGAAATGCTTTGTGCATGTGTGTGTGTGTTTTTAGCTTTTTAAAAAAAAGGGGGGGGGGGGGGGGGGTGGAGAGAGAGGACCGCTCTCGACGAAGCCATCCTAAAAGCATCCATTACGTTGCTGTCTGATGTTGCCTGTCTACCAACACCACATGTTGCTGGTCAACGGAGAGAAAAATACGACTTTCTAAATGACTTGTGGCAGGTTTACAGTACGCTTCCCCCTTCGCATCATGTCTGCTCTTGCACAAACACACACATAAACACATATATATGAAACCACACACACACACACACACACGCACAAGGCAGCGGCCAATCCAAGGGAGGCACCATCATTCACGGAGATAAACTGACTGCAGACGGCGGGGACAACTTTTTTTTTTTGTCCAATGTAACTGAAATATACGACGGTGTATTAGCGCCACTGTAGGGGGAAAAAAAACGGAGCCAAGAGAGGGGAGCAATATTCAAAGAAAAAAAGTCGCAAATTTGCGAGTTTATTACGATTGGGGCCGCTTGGGCTAAGATGCAGTAGCTTTCACTTGTCATAGCCGATATATAGACAAGTTGCTTGTTTCCACTAACGCCGGATGTTTGCCGTTGTTATGACAACAGGTGAAAGCTACCGCTAGCATCTTAACCTAACTGCCCCCGATCAAAAAACACCCATAATTTGTCCTCATATGAATAAAAGCAACAATAAGCATCAGCATCATCACCCTAAGGACCTTAACGAGGCGTTGTCACACGTTGGGATGATTCATTAGAATCATAAATGTACATTCATGGGAAATAAGCTAGCATAGATGCCGCTTGTTAGTATCGTAACAAAATCGCAAATTTGCAACTTTATAAACTCGCAAATTTGCGACTTTTTTGTTCTGAATATTGCCGCCCTCTCTCAGCTTTCCTCCAGTGGCCCTGATACGCCGTCGTATGAAAGTGATCACACAAGACTTAAACTGTCTTTACATCGTAAATAAAGCCGACATCTGTCAACAGTGAAATGAACCTCAAGTTTAAAACGCGCTCAATAAATTATCTTTAGCTGCGTTGCAAAGATCGGAGTGAGGAATACTCACATCCTTTCATTAAAAGATAAGTTGTCACGAAGTCATAAAACAAAGATTTGATGGCAAAGGAAAGCCTTTATTCACACTGTCGCGCATGAAGTTGGAATATTTTGTTTTCAGACACAATCCTGTTTGTGCAATGATGTGTCCCAAACACCCAGGTGGAATTAATTCATGCATAACATTTGTTTGGTGTATAAAAGACAAGACATTTGCTAATTATTCCAACTTTATGGGCGACCCTGTATGTATCCTCTGTGTAAAAGACCTTCATTATTGTCCAACAACTATTAAAAACCACTGAATGACACGTTCCTTCATTATGACGATCACTAGTTGCATAGTTCCTGCTCCACAAATGTCATATATTGTTTGAACCTACAATAATCTTAAATATAAATATAATGGAATGGAGTTGGAGATTTAAAGAAATCTAGAGTTATTATGTTTTTTGAATGATTTTATTGATTTATTTTATGTATTTTTGTTCATATTTGTATGACGTATTTTATGTCATGTAATTATTGTACTTTGTATTCAAAGAAAATTTAAATTAAATCAAATTTTGGTTGTAAGCATGTATAAACCATAGCATTCATGTTTGCACGTTTAAATTAAACACATTTGGCTTTAGTTGCTTGGATTTGCCGAAACGCAGACTTAAACCTGTTGTTTTAATGGTGAAATGAAGCAGAGTTATGGATCGCAGCTTCCACGACTCCTCCAGCCAACAGCTTCAGCTGGCTGCACAAAAGAAAAGCCTCTCCAATCCACAAAAAAATGTGAGTGTGTGCGACCTCAAAGTCCCCGCTCATTAAACCAAAAAGAAGAAAACGTTCAGTAACACTAATAATTGTCGAGTTCAACTTTCCAGCTAAACAATGTTTTGGAATCAATCGTATAAAAAAAAAACACAAGGATGTGATTGGTCCCCGTTGAAAGAGTTGACGTCCGCGGCCACAGACCAATATGGGATTTGAATCTGCGTCGCCATGTGTTGAAACACTCCATCAAAAGAGGACGGAAGAGGACGGAAAGACGTCTTTGAAGACTTCGGGACTCGTATCGCCCACCAGTTCTGTCTGTTGGTGAAAATATTATGTGCTATTGCAATAATGCCAATAATATGTGAGTTGGTACTGAAAAGCAGACACTGATGACTTGAACTGTACTAATTCCATTTTTGTCCACTTGGGGGCGACAAGCTGTATAAACGACACTGATGATAAAAGTAAAAGGGAAACCAAAACAACGAGCTTAAAGCACTAAAAAGCTTCAACTCTTTCACATTACAGATATCGATCGTTTTTTTTTTTAAATTAATATTGATTGAGCAGCTTTAATTGTGCTGTACACAAGACTGGGACGGCTGAGCCGGCAGGTGGCAGCTAACTGTGCTAAAAGTGCAAACTACAGCAAAAGTGCTGAAAAAAGAACAAAGTTCTCCAATATTACTCCACTATATTTTTACATAGTAAATAGTTGTTTTCTGTATACTAGTCAGGCCTTCAGATACATTTTAGTCACTGATTGATTAATGATTTGTTGTTTTTAAAATAGTTATTAATAGTTTTTGTTAATTCTCACCCACCCCGACCTAATCATACACTTGAAGAGAAAGTCAAGGACACGCTTAAATAATTAAAAGAAATGTAGCTTACAGTTGGCAAGAGTCCCGGGAGGCATTTGGTCCAGCAGACAGGTGACAAACAGGTGAGCAGCAGGTCATGTGACTGCAGGGATAACGAGCGACAGGTGACACTGGCATCAAGACAGGAAGTGAAATGACCTGAAACAAAGAGGAGAGCTAACAAAATAAAACAGGAAACAGTATGAACTCAGTATGGGTGTAGGAGTTGGGTCTATGTCTACAGTAGTCCGATGCCTTGCTCATTGGCAGCTACTAGCACCGGCCTGTAGGGATCAAACAGGCAGCTCCTCCAGCATAATCTAATTAGCAAATAATTCCAAATACATAAGTTCCGCATCACTGTAATAAATACATTTTCCCTTTGAGCCGCAGAAACCAGACTGGAGAAAAGGATACACATCTAAGGCTTGGATTATGAAGTGATGAAAACTTCATAAAAATATCTAATACTTCATGAAAGATAGACCGAGTAAGGGACTACATGTGCTCATACCAGGAATAATAGCCTACACATTTCCACTGAACACGAACTGGAAAAATAAAACTGTGATGGAGTGAAAATGTGGAAAAAAGAGAGGAATTGATAAAAAAGAAAAAGAAAAAAGAAAAGACAATGTTTCCCAGCTGAGTAATGTAAGTGGCAGATGAATTGAAAACAACATCCAATCCACCGAGGCTCGCCAAATTCAGTTACGAATTTCAGCTTTAACCTATTGGATCCCCGGAGCTGTTTTGAAGGGAGCGAACAGGAAAGCAAACAGTATTAATCCTCAGAAAAAGTTCAAAATATCGCCCTGTCATAACAAAGGATCCAGCCCTTGTTCTGCTCGGAGTCGGCAAAACAATATCAAGTGCAGATGTGAGGAGAAGATGGAGGCATAAACACTGAGGCTCTGTCTTTTCTAAATGTTTAAACGTGAGCCCTAATGCAGAAGGGCTGCGGGTATTTGCCCAGCTGTTGGATAAATAAGCAGAGAGAGATTCAAAGGCTGGATAAACTCCTCAAATGCCCATCAAACCAAACAGATGAGGGAGCGTGGTAATCTACTCCGTCCTCCAATGGGACGACACTGACTCCAATTAGCCTTCAGACCTACATGTGGAGACAGACAGGTAACCAGTCTATCACATGTAGAGACAGACAGGTAACCAGTCTATCACATGTAGAGACAGACAGGTAACCAGTCTATCACATGTAGAGACAGACAGGTAACCAGTCTATCACAGGGCTGACATGTAGAGACAGACAGGTAACCAGTCTATCACAGGGCTGACATGTAGAGACAGACAGGTAACCAGTCTATCACAGGGCTGACATGTAGAGACAGACAGGTAACCAGTATATCACAGGGCCGACATGTAGAGACAGACAGGTAACCAGTCTATCACAGGGAGACATGTAGAGAGACAGGTAACCAGTCTATCACAGGGCTGACATGTAGAGACAGACAGGTAACCAGTCTATCACAGGGCTGACATGTAGAGACAGACAGGTAACCAGTCTATCACAGGGCTGACATGTAGAGACAGACAGGTAACCAGTCTATCACAGGGCTGACATGTAGAGACAGACAGGTAACCAGTCTATCACAGGGAGACATGTAGAGACAGACAGGTAACCAGTCTATCACAGGGAGACATGTAGAGACAGACAGGTAACCAATCTATCACAGGGCTGACATGTAGAGACAGACAGGTAACCAGTCTATCACAGGGCTGACATGTAGAGACAGACAGGTAACCAGTCTATCACAGGGCTGACATGTAGAGACAGACGGGTAACCAGTCTATCACAGGAGACATGTAGAGACAGACGGGTAACCAGTCCATCACAGGGCTGACATGTAGAGACAGACAGGTAACCAGTCTATCACAGGGAGACATGTAGAGACAGACAGGTAACCAGTCTATCACAGGGAGACATGTAGAGACAGACAGGTAACTAGTCTATCACAGGGAGACATGTAGAGACAGACAGGTAACCAGTCTATCACAGGGAGACATGTAGAGACAGACAGGTAACCAGTCCATCACAGGGCTGACATGTAGAGACAGACAGGTAACCAGTCTATCACAGGGCTGACATGTAGAGACAGACAGGTAACCAGTCTATCACAGGGGCTGACATGTAGAGACAGACAGGTAACCAGTCTATCACAGGGAGACATGTAGAGACAGACAGGTAACCAGTCTATCACAGGGCTGACATGTAGAGACAGACAGGTAACCAGTCTATCACAGGGAGACATGTAGAGACAGACAGGTAACCAGTCTATCACAGGGAGACATGTAGAGAGAGACAGGTACCATGTAGAGACAGACAGGTAACCAGTCTATCACAGGTACCATGTAGAGACAGACAGGTAACCAGTCTATCACAGGGAGACATGTAGAGAGAGACAGGTACCATGTAGAGACAGACAGGTAACCAGTCTATCACAGGGAGACATGTAGAGAGAGACAGGTAACCTATCACATGTAGAGACAGACAGGTAACCAGTCTATCACAGGAAGACATGTAGAGAGAGACAGGTACCATGTAGAGACAGACAGGTAACCAGTCTATCACAGGGCTGACATGTAGAGACAGACAGGTAACCAGTCTATCACAGGGCTGACATGTAGAGACAGACAGGTAACCAGTCTATCACAGGGAGACATGTAGAGAGAGACAGGTACCATGTAGAGACAGACAGGTAACCAGTCTATCACAGGGCTGACATGTAGAGACAGACAGGTAACCAGTCTTTCACAGGTAGACATGTAGAGACAGACAGGTAACCAGTCTATCACAGGGAGACATGTAGAGAGAGACAGGTACCATGTAGAGACAGACAGGTAACCAGTCTATCACAGGGCTGACATGTAGAGACAGACAGGTAACCAGTCTATCACAGGTAGACATGTAGAGACAGACAGGTAACCAGTCTATCACAGGTAGACATGTAGAGACAGACAGGTAACCAGTCTATCACAGGGAGACATGTAGAGACAGACAGGTTAGTTGTCGTAGCTGGCCGATGCTACACTACGATTGGCCGGTATGCGTCTGAGGGGCGGGACTTGGTGAAGGGTTAATCAACCTAGATCAGCTGTTTTCTTTTACCAAACGCTGCTGTCACATCTGTACCATTCGGCCCCACTGCATTATGGGACGTCCTGCCCCCCCCCCCCCCCCCTCACATCAGGCCTTTGATGTGAAACAATCGGGATCCTTCTGGAAACACAGAAACATGTTTCAAGAAATATGAGAAATGTTTTCACTACCGTTGAGCTCTCGTTGGCGAGATGGGAGGGGACGGCGTGCACGGAGCGGTAATTAAAGAGCTGACATTCATCAGGACTGAAGGGCCGAACCGAGCCGAACCAACGGTCTAATTCTTCATCGTTCTGTTGGCCTTTCCTCCCTCTCAAGTTCTTTTTTTTCTTTTTTTTCAGCCCCAATCTCATGCTTCCACATTTAATCCCACACGATTGATTGTACAAATACAATTTCCAAAGTTATTATGTAATTAATGTATGTTTTTGCTGCTGGAAACTTCAAAAGGTGGAGGCGAGGGGGGGGGCAGGGCTCGTTTCTGAAGACATTGCTTGCCGCTGATGTAATAATTTCCCTGGGATATTTAAAATAAACACATTAGGGCCCCGAAAGCATTCTAAACTTGTCTCGGACTATAAATGTCCGGGTCCTTCTTTTTTGTTTGATTGGCACGAGGCGGAGGAATGCCACGTTCTCATTGGTTGCCAAGCTCCCATGCAGTGTAAATGATCGGATAATAGGGTGCAGGCGATCGCAGACTCTTTGTTTATTCAATCCATTTTCTTCACACAAGTTCCCATTGCCTTCTTCCTTTCTGTCTTGGCCGTGTTGCGTGGTGGTCCTCTGATCCCGCTGACCCTCGCCATGTGTTTTCACTTTGGGCTGTGATCTCAGCTCCGCGACCAGCGGGGAACCAAATACAAATTGAACAGTAACCATTCACAGGCCGAGTCTTTTTAAAAAAAAAAACTTTCACCCAGGAGGAGCTCCCGGGGAGGGGATGGATGTCCCCACGTCTTCTGGTCCCTGTCCCCCCCCCCCCTCCAGCATCAGGGGTTGTCTTAGACTTTTAAATCACAAGACTCCTCTGGAAGATTTGAACAGGCAACAAAACACGAGCTAGAAATGAAAAAAGGCAAGGCAACTTTATTTGTATCGCACCTTTCATACACAAGGCAAAGTGCTTCACATCATGACATGTCATACAATAAAGTGAAGAATTAAAAAGAAAATAAAGGCAAAATTAAAATGCATTACAGAAAGACGAGGAGAATAAAAACATATTTGCAATAATAAAAAAACAGTGCAGAAAAAAACCTCTAAAGCGTGGACGGAGAGGAACAAATCGGCCAGTGTTTGGGTGGCGTGCTTTTTATTATTTCAGTTAAGGTGCAGTTTTCATTAGTCCCATAAGCCCTGCCCCCCCTTTTTGAAAGCGAGCCCTTTTTCTGTGAAACTCGCTGGACAAGTGGCAGGGTATGTTTGTTCAGCTTTTATTGGGAGACGTGGGTTTAGAAGAAGTTTAAAAAAGGGGGAAAAGAAACCCTTTTGTTGTTCTTGGGGTTCATATTTTCTCTGGAGTTTCTCCACGCGGCCGTGTTTGTTCCCGACCGGAAAAAAAAAAGGGTAATAACTCACATAAAGTGAAGACAAACTCTCACAAGACTCCACGGATAATCTCTCAGATAAGATATAAATCAAAGCTCTTGAGCTGCGGGGAGCTTTTGTTTTATTGAAGGCCAGAGTTCGTTTGTTTGGACGGTTAAACTTTTCACGCCGCCGAAGACTTACCGAACTATTTAGCGAGCTAACGAAACGTGAGTCCAGATTTACGACAAAGCTGCGATGTTTGATGGAATCGCTGCGATATCGGGATCGTATCGACGCTGCAGCTGCTTTAAAGCTCCGCGTTGGGTTTTCAAGGTGATTTCAGAGTAAAAGTACATCCATCACCTGTTTCACATTAAACTTTCACGCCCCCCCCATCTTGTAAACTCTGCTTCGTTTACTTAGCCTGGCTTTCATTGTGGCCATTTTGCAACGGTTTACCTTTGTTTAGTTTATTAACCCGGGAGGGGGGGAGGGGGGGGGTACTTTACCTAAACATGGCAGCCTGAACGCTTTGGGGGCTTTTTTTTTTTTTTTTGCTTCAACATTTTTTAACAGAAGTCTGTCAAAGAAGTGACAGCGGGTGAGGATGATGGGTGTTTACGATCGGGGATAAATGGTTATATGTGGTCGTCGGGGGAGGGGGGGGGGGATGTTAAAAGTGAAATGTCATGTTTATGTGGAAATCAGTTCATTCCACCTTAAATATGAAATGTTTCCAAGAGGACGACGCTTAAACAAATAAAGCATTAGAGGAGAAGAAAACATCGATTCAAGTAAAAAATCCTCATTCACCAGAAATATCCCGGTTTTTACGGCGCAGCTCCTCGGCCGACGCCGGTGCTTCGGGTTCCCATGCTCCAGCGTTGCGTCTCTTCCAGCTGCAGCCGAGGGGGGGGTCACACTCATGGGTGGTCCCCCCCACCCACATGGTCCCACACTCTGCGGTTTGTTGCGCCCTACATCTGATAGCAGTGGCTCTCAGCTGGTGGTGCAGCGGCTCACGTTCCTGGTTCTCCGGGAGGATTTCTGGAACTGTTTACCGTTTCCAATATCTCCATCAGAGTGCAGCTGGCATCCCATAATGCACCTCTTCTAAAAACTGTAAAAGAGAATTTCTTGAAGGACTTTTGTCTATTAAATCGGACAGATAATGGTTCTTAGGGACATCTTCTTTCATCCACTTGCAGCCTTTTCAAACAGTCCTCTTTTATGCTCTCGGTGGAGTAGCATTAAGTCCTTATGCTGCAGCGTAACCATTACCCATCTGGCTTAGAGAGACTCTCACATGCCCTCGCCGGTGGCGGTGCAATAAAAAAAAGAAAAGAAATCGATCAAATCTCAGCCAGAAGGTTTTGCAATGTTCACACAAATCTGAACTGTTCGATGGCGGCGGTCTCGTTAGTAAGCGGAGGGGGAGGCTGTTAGATCATTTTATGTCGGAGTGGATTTATCCTCGAGGCCGCCCGAAAATACCACATTTTTATTGACTTTCTGTACGCTGGCAAAATGGGGATCTGAAGTACAGGAGCACAATTAGATTTCATAATAACATTTTATGGAAATAATCGATATGAAGCGGAGCAGATATCGGTGGGGGGGGACTTCGAGTGTGGTCCTCCTCCTCCTCGACTGAAGTTCCCATGCAGCAGAGAAGGCCAAACATCTTTATAACGCCACCGCACACATGTGAGGATGGACATCAGAGGGAAACGTGGCTCCAACACCCCAACTACGGAAATGTTTAATATGCCAGGAAAATGAGTTTTGTACATTTATCAAATACAGTATGAGGAGGAAAAAAACTGCATCAGTTTGCATTTTACTCTCTATTCTCTGTCCATTCGGACCGATGACAGCTCATTTATGGACGGCGGATGCAACATGTCGGATTTATGAGCGAGGGGGTCAAAGTTCAAGGCGAGGTGTTGTGTAATGATGAAGAAGCACGTCCGACAGAACATAACAGTAAAAAAAAAAAAGAAGGAAAAAAGTATTTCTATTTCTGCGGGTCAGTTAGTCCAGTTTCACCTTTTGAGTTCTGGTTCTCTATCAATATTTAATGACGTTTTTATGAACCTTCATGTGCAGTTGGAACACATTAATATTATAACGTTGAATATCAGCGCCGGTTATTTATAAAAAAGGCTGAAATCATTTTAAAACACATTTTAAATGAAAGCGAGTCTGCGTTGCGTCTGAATTCATGTTGGCGTGTTTTAAACTTGTATTGGTGTGTGTGTGTGTGTGTGTGTGTGAAGCGGGTTTAAATCCAGGTCAACCTCCCATCAAAGTAGGTGCCTTACTGATATTCTCTTGTGGGAGAATATGATCTATAGCTGTGATGAAGGGGGGCTGGAATGCAAAACAATTGAGAAAATCCAGATGCAACTGTAATTTGCAGTGTTGTTTTCCCGTCGAGTGTGTGTGTGTGTGTGTGTGTGTGTGTGTGTGTGTGTGTGTAAAGCAGATGTGTGGTTGTAAATTCTTCGACTTCAGAAGCTGTTTTTCATTCCGTTCTGTAGAGGAAGACGAGGAAGATGTTTTCAGAGGCGTTGATGGTGTTTTTAAGATTGTTTGAACGTTTGCAACACGACCCGCTACAGAGGCCAGGACGGCCAGTACTTAAAGGTTCAGTACGTGATACTACTCAGAAACACAGTTTTGTTATATTACTTGAAATCCTTGTAACATACCGATAGAAATGAATACATTAAATGTTCTGTGTGTCTGTGGCAGGAAAAACCCGGTCCAATCAAAAGAGTTGGGCCGGAGAAAACGATTGGCCGGCCTGCCTGTCAGTCAATGGTTACTTCCTGATCTCTAGCACTGGCTTGGCGTTCTGGGGGCGGGGCTTTGAAAACAGGTTTGGATGAAGGGGGTGGGACTTATTCGGTTCCACGATGCGTTCAAAGTGATTCTGTGATTTTTCCCAAATGACCTTAAACATCAATCTGAATTTTCATTTCATATCCAAACTCATAATTCAACTATAAATAACCAACGTGGATGCTGGTTTAACAGCATGTAGTGCAACAAGTAGCTTCCATAAGGAATACAAACTTATTAATACTTTTCCCAAAGTCCGTCGTAGTTCAATTAAGCCCTCGACATAAAGGATGCAGTTATTGCTCCAAGAACACAAGCTTGATACGTCTAAATCCCAAAACCCATCTGACATTAATTAAGGGAATTTATTAATGGTTTTGTTCCTCTAGTTCTCCGACAGCTTCATCTCCACGCATACAAAGAAAACCAGAATTAAAGGGACATGCCGAGGGAGCTTCTTGAATGACTTAATAATAAAGCAGCAACAGAAGGAGGAGGAGGAGGAGGAGGAGGAAGGCCCCCGCGTTCTCTGACAGCTTAATAAATATCTTCAGCCATGAAAGATGAAATGTCGGTGGCATGTCTCCATGCAAACAATGCGGCTTGGATTAAATATCGCTGTCGCCACGTCAGTCAGCTCATCAGTGCAACGTAATGAAATAAAGACTTATTTTTGTCATGGTAATATTTGTAAATATTTGTTAAATGCAGGTTTGAAAATGACAAAAAAAAGAAAGAAGTAAAGCGAAGCTGACCTTTAAAACGATGAGAAAGTGAAGCGTTTGCTTGACAACGTGCTAAAACGTGACAGAGCTGAGTTCTACATCTGATAATAATCTCTCCAACATTTGGTATTCAGCGTTTGTGGAATATAACTCTTCATTTCCTCAGATCTCTGAAGGATATCGGTTTTCCTCTGGTAGTTTTCACGTCTTATCATACTTGGACCTCTCGGCGGTGATCGCTACGACGACGACGCGGGCTGAAAGGTGAAAACTTAAGAGGGGAAGACGTGAAGGGAAAGTCGCTGCTCTTTCATCGCACGTATCACTTAAAATCTGTCCACATGTGGCTTCACAGCGTGGGCCTTTTTCACGACGCGATCACAGCCCATCACGCTGAAGTTCACCTCCTGAACTCTGGAGGTTTACACTCACATTTCCCTTTGAGTTTATTATTAAAAAAAAAAAAATCACACATGCAGCATTAACACGTTACTTTACTGTAGCGTTGTCAAGACCGGCTGAACCCAGACCAGAGGGAATTTAGGTCCAGACCAGACTCTGAGGCCAAGTTGAGACCAGTTCAGACCGGTTCGAATCCCATTCATGGCACACAAATGCCAAAATGTGGAACGTGTATCTGAAAAATCATAAAAACACCCCGAGAGGACAAATCATTATTCGGTTTTTCCTGTAATTTCTCTGTTATTATGAAGGGATTGTGTTCAAAAACCAGATGATACATCTCAAGGGGTTTATCCTAATGAACACATTTCAATATATATACAAAATTAAGATTGATTGATGAGGATTGATCCCCCTCTTTTATTGCCATATATCATATATTACTATTATGTGTGAGAAAAAAAAGTCCTATTTGAACAATGAAGAGGTGAATTTCCTGCGTGGGAGTTTTGTTTTTGTTTTTTATGAGCAATCACAGTAATGATGTTAAGTGATGTAATCAGGCAATTTGGTGATATTCCTGCTGTTGTGGTGTTGAAATAAAACCCAGAGTTCCTGACCGAGACCGAGGCCGAGACCAATTTACCAATCTTGAGTATTACCGAGTGGGAGTTTGATAAATTGTAAATTGCAGCTCCTTATTTTTTAGGAAACCTGACAAAGTTCTTCGTTAAGTAGTCTGCAAAACATCGCTTTGAGCTAAATGCTAACGCTGATGCTAACATGCCGATGTATGTATCACCAAAGGCTTTGACAAAACATCCCAAAGGGGGGGATGTCTGTAGCAAATTTCACAGCAATCACTCCGGATAGCTGACGAGACGTTTCGCTTGTTTTTTTAAAAAAACCCACAAATGCGAATCTCAACAGTGGCACGGAAAAAAAGTCAAGGATTCACATTGTTAGGAGTCATCGTCCGGGAAAACAGAAATGTCTGTTGGACATTTTTCCACGCCGATCCGTAGCAGATGTGATGTTTCACTTAAACTGCTGGAGAATATCATCAGGAGTCGTTTCGGGATTCATCCTCTGGGGATCGTGAATTTCACGGCAATCCATCCTTCGGTAGTTGAGATGTTTGTGAGTTGCCGAGCGACATAAAAACGAATTACAATGTTGTGAGGTTGCATGCAACATGTGTGTGAGGTTGCCGGGTCGAGTGTTTGTCAGAGAAAGCTTTGTCTCTGGGCAAGTTTGGGGGGGGGGGGTGTTTGATTTCAAAGCTCGGCAAATGAAACCTTAAACTCTTGGAGGGGGGGGGGGGGGGGGGGTGAGAGAAGCTGACAAAACATAGCGATCCCAGGTGGTTAATAGGCTGGGAGAAATGACCAGTTGACCAGCATCACCCCCCCCCCCCATCTGTTAGGTATTACACCTAGAAAGTCTTCTGTTTGTCCGACAAGTTGTAACAGACGGGTGGTCTTGACAACGGCCTTAGCAACGGGATGCTCCCAGTACGACGTCAGGCAGGCAACCTCCTCGTTACTTCACGATGCCCGTTTTGGGAAGGATTTTTTAAAAATCTTCTTTCAACCCCCCCGCCCGTCTTGCTCAGATGCCTCAGGAAGACACACACAAAAAAGAAGAGTGAGTCTGATTGAGAAAGAAATCGGCGCTCAGGGTAGCCGACGTGAGAAAGTCTCCAGGTGTCAGGGGTGAGAGGTGGAAGGTCTCCGGTACTGTGGGTGGTTCTGATGAAGCCCCCGTTAGCGCTTAATGAGGTCTGAACAGACACAACTGATCACTCCGTCGCCATGTGCAGGGGGCTAATCGCTGAATACCCCTCCTCCTTTGACAAGAGAGATTACACACAGAGGCCGAGGCCGGACAATGGAGATTTGCCATGTAATGTCTCCATTACGTGGCACATAATGGTGGAGGTGGAGGTGGGGGGGGGGGGGGGGGGGGTTGACATGGCGACACACAGCTCAGCATCACATGGGTCAGTGCTGCACCATGAGTGTGGGGTATTATCATTGGGTCCGCTGGAATAAGAATGTTCTGTTTACTTTTTAGTGTATTATCACCAAAGTCTGCAGCTTATCGGCTCTACGAAGGTTGAACAGCGTCCGACATCGCACGCTGTTCACCATATATATGTGTAATATAAAGTACACACACTTTCCCGTCAAGTTTGGTCGGTAGATCACAACCTTATGCGTGGAAAGTGCAACGCAAGTAGTTAGTAGTTAGCTCGGTAGCTTGTTAGCTTCTCCAGAGCGACGGGGAAAATGTGGCGGAAGTGAAACATAAGTTTTGGCTCATTTCCTGGAACAAGTGTTGCAGTTAAAGCATTGCTAATTCCACCATGCTTTAATGCTACACCGGTTACTCATCTGGCGACACCGCACCTTCCTACAGTGTTACAAAAGCGTCTGCCCGAGGGATTAAGTTGTTTAATTTTCTGAGTATAAATGGCCGCCGCCTGAACCATCCTGCAACGTTGATTTAATTAGGGATTTGGCCGTTACTACTCCCAACTTTTATTGAATTGCCACAAACAAAACTCCAACGCCGCTACCCTTCAAAAGAAAAGGAAGATTACAAGGATTTACATAAAGTAAAATCCTGTCGTCTGCTCTCTTAAGTGTATCAAACACTTGCTCCGAGGACGTCATCTTGTTGGCTCAGCGAGGAAAAAGAAAACCCAGAGGGAGGAGGACTGAGGTCTGAATGGATGCATCAAGCACATGGAAGTCTCATAACTCAATGAGGCAGAACTTTGCTTTAGTGGTTTTTCAGGGACATAGATGACTTTTACAGAAAAAGGCCCAAAAATAATGGTTCCACACAAAAAAAGTGAACACTCCCGTGTGTGAACGAGCCATATATATATATATATATATATATATATATACACACACACACACACCGGTATATTCAATGGGAGGAAGCAAGCTAGTTAGCAAGTTAGTGAGCAA
This sequence comes from Eutrigla gurnardus, assembly GCF_963514095.1. Lineage (NCBI taxonomy): Eukaryota > Metazoa > Chordata > Actinopteri > Perciformes > Triglidae > Eutrigla > Eutrigla gurnardus. The sequence continues at coordinate 17,568,275 of NC_139930.1, forward strand.
GTTAGTTAGCAAGCTAGTGAGCAAGTTAGTTAGCAAGTTAGTTAACAAGCTAGTGAGCAAGTTAATGAGCAAGTCAGTTAGCAAGTTAGTTAGCAAGCTAGTTAGCAAGTTAGTTAGCTGGCTAGTGAGCAAGTTAGTTAGCAAGCTAGTGAGCATGTCAGTTAGCAAGCTAGTTAGCACATTAGTGAGCAAGCTAGTTAGAAAGTTAGTTTGCAAGTTTGTGAGCAAGTTAGTTAGTTAGCAAGTTAGTGAGCAAGATAGTTAGCACAGTCGTTAGCGGGAATAACACACAAATAAACTATGATATCTTCCTCCATTTCAACTTGTTTGCTCTCACTGAAAGGTCAGACCCGTCAAACCAGCTCGCTATTACGGTGCAAAGTTTATTTCGATGCTAGAATAAATCTGCATGGATTTACTTTGCCCCCCTACTACCTCCATCTAACTTTAATGTATTTGTCCACAACATTTCACCGTTAAACGCTGGTGGGATCCGGCCTTTAAGGAGGTCTGAACAGTCTCAGCGGTGAGGATTTCCAGGAAAAGTGAGGTAAACATGTGACGGAGGTCAGGCTGACGGAGGTTAAGCTATATTCTTATGAATCCGAGATATGTGAAACCCACAACTACTGTTTTTATGTGATATCTACCCCAATCTTTTGTTGTCTCGTCTTTTTGTTTCCTCCCTCCGTTGTGTCACTCACATTTGCGACATGTGGCTTTTTGTTTTGCCAAAACATCCCTCGGTTTTTGGCGTGGATGTGGAAACCAGAGGATGCATGCATGCAACATGTTGCAGGCTACAAGTCTGCGGAGACGGACGTGGATTTTTTTTTTTTTCTTTCTGTTTTTTTCTTGCGAGGGACCACCAAAGATGTCGGCTTCAAACTCAAATTAATTACAATCTCCAGGATGATCCAATTCGTCTCACATCAAATGCACGTTTTTTTTTTTTGTTCCTCCTGTTAGTGTTTATGGTGCACTTACTTTTCTCAAATATCTTCACATGCGCTTTAAAAAAAAAAGAGCACTGGAGTCCCAGAGGCTCGGCGACCGGTCATGGGAACCTGAGGGCTGCACATCGAACGTAAACTCCCCGTGGCGGTCTGACGAGACTCTCTGAACATGTACGGTATAATTTGTGAAGTTCAGAGGGGAAAACGTCTCACGCACAAGTTTTCAGGGGGTTGAAAACGGCGGCGAGGAGGAGGAGGAGGAGGAGGAGGAGGAGGAGGGAGGGGATGCATGCAGCAAAACTACAGACTGGAAAGGTGAAGATCCTGTTCCTTGATTTAACAGCTGAAGTTTTGAAAAGCCCAGCGCATATAAAAAGCCTGCCATCAACACATATAATCTCTTCGCTGAGCCCATTGAAAGCTGGGTCCCGGGGGTTAATTCTCCCCATCACTCCACGTTTGAATCAACTCCTGACTCACATTGAGATGAAAGCCACCGAGAGGGCCCCGGGACCGAAGTGGGCCCTGGACTCCCAAAAGGGCTCCACGCTGGTTTCTGGACGACTGGAGCGGATTATTGCCATGTTCGTCTCGATCGGACCTTCCCAAACCGAGGACGGGGAGGGGGAAACTGAAAAGAAAAACAATAATTAGAGATAATTGCTTGTGTCCAAACACGGGCGTTAAAGCCCTCCTCCTCCTCCGTCTCCTTTCATACTATGTGAGGTGGAATGAAAGGGACACCCCCCTGTTTTGACAGCTGGGCAGGCGAACGTAATTTGTGACAGCTGAACTGAAACGTCTTTAACCGCGGAGACAGAGAGAGAGAAGCGTCGAGGGCTGAGAGGGAAGATCAGACGGAGAGGTGCAGAAGAAAAGGAAGATGGCTAACGGAGAGGAGAATCGGGGAGAAGTGATTGGCTTGTCGAGGAGGAGGGAGGGTCGGGAGAGGGAATTAGTCACACACCATAAACTTTGAAGAGAGGTAGAATTTAAAATAACCCACAAAAGGCCGGACAAGAGATGGCTTAACATCAAATGCAAAGTCGGGGGGGAATATTTAAAGCGACGGAGCTCGGCTGAACATGGTGTCATGCCAGCTTTGACACATTGGGTTAATTTGCTGCTCCCCGGAGCTGACCCTTGACCTCCGGGGGACCACGGGGGTCAAATTCGAACTCAAAGTGAGACAGCCAAAATCATGTTAGTCTGAGGAGCCGGTGGGGGGGTCACGGGGGGTCAGCGGCGAGGTTCTCTCCGTATATAGGCCAAAACAAGGACCATATGTGGACGGAAACACATTAGAAACCAAAATAAGTCGTGATTTTCCATCTTCATCTTCTTCTTCGCCTCCCGACATCTCGACCCACCACAGACTTTTCTGGCCTAATTCAATAAGGTCGTAAATGCCGCTCCGTAACAGCAAAGAATTGACATAATGTTGGCCACATGCCCTTTAAATTGTCAGTGACAGAAGTTTTCCCCCAGAGGTGAAATATTAATACAAACAGGGGATTTTTCTTTTTTTTCAAGAATAACCCCGGATCCCAAACTCTCTCCTCGTGTTGACTTTTCTCCTCGCTCACTAATTTCTGTTAGTGTGAAACGGTTACTCACTGTTGCGTTCACTGACAGGGGGAGGAATGGAAACCCGGGGTTAGAGAGAGAGTTTTACATCGGTCAGACGAATAAGTAACTCTCTGTCCTTCATGTATACGAGCAGGAAAATCTCCTCACGGCATCTGGGGAGTGAATCACAGATTAATCACCGTTCAGACATAAATAAACCCAACGTTCATAATCTCTGACTATCTGCTTTGTGTTCCTTCACATAGTGGTGAAATATATATTCAAATATAAACAATTAGTGACGAGACGTGAGCACAAAGTTCACGTGACAACGAGGCTTTTTTGTGAAATTGAGAGCAGATTTAAAAATCCAAAGTTGCATGAAATGTAACACAGATTTAGTTTTTCCTGTAAATGTTGGGAAATTGTTTTTTCTCCACTTTGCAGTTGAAAAAGAACTGAATTCATGAAACGCTCCCTCTTGTTATTATGACATTACTTTTATTTAAGCCTTCATTCATCACTAATCATTCACATATTGACACATTTAATGCAATTATTGATCCTCAGGAGAAATCGACGTTACATTAAAAATTAACGCAAGTAATTAGAAAAAAAAGTGAATTGTGCAAATATTTATGTGAAATAAGTCAGCTGACTGCTGCTAGATTGGGTATAAAAGTATATATTATAATAAAACATATAATGTACAGTATGTATAATATACACACACTACAGTATGCAACATGTGCATAAACATGAATTATAAAAAGATGTAAGATAATGTAAAATATTATACTAAGAATAGTGATTAAAGTATTATTATATAGTGGTAAAAGTAATATAACATTTTAAGTAAACAGATATGAGTACTTTTTACTTTCATAGTAATAATTATCTATAATATCCGGTTATTTATTAACAGCTGTTTGTCCATTTATGTTAATTAAGTTAAGTTAAATTTAAATTTGGCACAAAAGTAATCTGTAATCTGGATCTAAAGTACTTTTAGTGACTTCTGATTGGTCGATTCAACCGTTACATAAATGTGATGGTGTCGATTGACAAGTATAATAACATACATGACTTTCTATTTTTTAAATCATCTACACTGTTTATGTTAAATTAAATTAAAAAAAATAAGAAAATACAAATAAATCAACAGATATTGTGAACAATATTAAGAAGTTAAAACAACATAAATAAAATCCATTTTTAAAAATCATCTAGTTTCTGTCCAAAGAGAGTTCAAAACTTTAGTATAAGTGGAACTTGTAATGAAGTACAAGTACTTTGTTAGTGTACTTAAGTAGAATCTTCAGGTATCTGTACTTTTGCTACATTTTAAAACCAAATATCTGAACTTTCTACATCAGTTTTATGCATCTGAGGAGAATTATTGATTATTTTATATTATTAATATGACATGCGAGTGTACAGCCAGTAGAAACTTTATAATTTGACTACTTCAAAGTGATACTTTTTTCCACTCTCTAAATACATTTCCGAGCCTGTACTTCTACTTGAACATCTGTACTTTTGACACCTCTGGACATCCAGTTTATTTTCTCCATTACTTAGTTTTTAATTTTAATTAAAAAATAAAAAAGATATTCATTTGTAGTTCTTTTTATTCACACACACACACACACACACACACACACACACACACACACACACACACACACACACACACACACACACACACACACACACACACACACACACACACACACACGTCGCCTGGTAACACACATACATGGTTCCATTCCCAATAAGGCAGGAGATCAAGATGACCTCGCCGACAACGAGCTGAACACCTGCTTCCCCCTGAGGTGAGGAGGGGAGGGGGGGGGGGGGGTGGTCGTCATAGCGATGATGATGACTTTTACACAGTCTGGCTTACAGTCAATAAAAAAAGGATGTGATCATTTCGCCACATCAGCTTCCTGGAAAACTCTTTTTCTAAAAAAGAAAAAAAAGTCCAGGTGAATGAGAGAATTTGCATATGTAAGCCACATGTGCATAGTGTGTGTGTGTGTGTGTGTGTGTGTGTGTGTGTGTGTGTGTGTGTGTGCGTGCGTGTGTACCAGGATGAGTATGCAGCCTAAATGAGTCTGCGAATCATTTCCTGTCTATTTATCCACTTGAGGTTTAAGACGCTGCTTTTTCACAAACTTGTCTGCTCGTGTGTGTGTGGCTTTAAATGTGTGTTTGAAGCTAAAAGAAGACGAAGACACACACACTCACACACACACACACACACACACACACACACACAAAGCTGATAATTTGCATTTCCCGCCACCTTCACCACCAGAAGAAGCTCAATAAAAAAAGCGCGAGGACTTTAATCTGAAAGTGAGAAACCAGTCCAATCAGTTTCAGAGTGTCTGTGCACAAACAGTGTAAAACACACACACACACACACACACACACACACACACACACACACACACACACTGAATGCAATGCACTGAATGTGCGTCTGTGCAGACCTTTACCATTCATGCACAGACAGACAGACAGACAGACAGACAGGCAGACAGGCAGACAGGCAGTCAGACAGACAGACAGTCAGACGGATAGACAGTCAGACGGACGGACAGAAAGACAGTCAGGCAGACAGTCAGACAGACAGACAGTCAGACGGATAGACAGTCAGACGGACGGACAGAAAGACAGTCAGACGAGCAGACAGACAGACAGACAGTCAGACAGACAGGCAGACAGACAGACAGGCAGGCAGGCAGACGGACAGACAGTCAGACAGACAGGCAGACAGACAGTCAGGCAGACAGACAGACAGTCAGATAGACAGACAGACAGACAGACCTGCTCCTGGGTGGTGACACGCTGACGAACCGACCGACAAAAGCTGCAACAACAGGAAGATAATTCACATCTGATTGGTTTCACGTGTTCGTCATAAACAACAAAGTTGTCCTGCGCCTGCAGCGTGTTTTCCTGCAAACATGGAATCCATTTGTCCCCCCCCCCCTCTTCCTCCTCCGCGTGCCCTGTCTGTAGTTGCACGCGCACACCACCGCCGCGGCCCCGCGCATCGTTTGATATGCTGACGGTCAGGAACTTATTTTGAAAACAGCCACTTTCAGCTGCTAAAAATAATCAGGAGGGGACTCGCGGGTTGCCAGATCTGCCTCTCTCCCGTCAAAATAACGTCCTCGACAGAAGCGCGTGCCCTTTAATGTCATTTTCAGGGAAAAGAAACTTCTTCTTATTTCTTCTTCTTTCTCCTCACATGAAGACAAGTCAGTCTTCTGACGTTTAAAGGGTCAGTCCGCTGAAAAGGGAAAAATATCCTCTGGTGTCAAACCAGGACAGATCAGGTTTTATCTGTCTGTGAATGGAAGTGGAGGTTTTATTTTAAATATTAAAAACGATGATCACACAAGGTACTAAATAATAATAATAATAATAATAATAATAATAATAATAATAATAATAATAATAATAATAATAATAATAATAATAATAATAATAATAACAATAATAATAATATAGTAATAGGAGAAATCGCTCAGATACACATGCAACCTGTGACCAGATGTCACAAGCGCTCTGCTGAAAGGTCACGAGTAAAATCTGCACCCGAGGGAGCAGAGGTCACCCTTTTAGTTTTGTAATTTTTGCTAAATCAACTGAAGCTCAGTTACATAATGGAAACAATAAAATACAGGAATTACATTTCACCTTTAATGAGCCAGTAGGTTCATAAGCAATTTAGAGACATGGGAGTCCCTGAAGCAACACAAACTTTACTTTCTCTTTCATTTGAGAAGTTTCATTAAAGTTTTGGGGGATTTGAATAGTATATAGTATATATATAATAGTAGTACAAATAAAGGTGGCAGGCAGGCAGTGTGGAAGTTAAAGCATCTTAAATATAATGTTAAAATAATACATTATCATACATTTATACTGTAAATGTTTATGTTTCAGTCTGAACACTTGAGCTGCAGCCTTTTTATTAGCGTGTGTCAAATGAGTGGACGGTGGAAGCGGGGTCAGGCTAATTACTGGAGTCTAATCATGATGCAGGGATTATCTGAGCCTTTTGGTATTTGTTTACATGTAAAAAAAAAAAACAATCATGTGGTTTTAGTGCTCGGGCCTCTGGGACCAGGGCCCTCGCGCACAATCAAACCTCTTTTAGTGGACCGGTGACAAACACACACACACACACACACACACACACACACACACACACACACACACACACACACACACACACGGAGAGAAACACCTGTTGCGTTCAAAGACAACTTTTTTTTTTTAATTCGCAGCAGCACCTCGTTAGAAATCATCACGTATTAGGATGCAGAGCTGCTTCTCTTCAAAGATCTCCAGCTGGATATAATAATAATAATAACGCGGTTTCCCCTCATTATTAACAACAAAGTGCAAATAACCTGTTCATAACCTTTATAACTCATATCAGGACTCGCGTTTCTCCGTGGGCGACTCCTCTTATCCCCCCCTCCTCCTCCTCCTCCTCCTCCTCCTCCTTTTATTTCGGAGTTGTTATCGTTCAACATGTTCCGTAATACTTTCATAAATCGTCTCCTTTGCTCCAGAATGGTGGAATAATGGGGCCCAGTCGGCCACCCGCGTTTTTACTGTGCTGTAAAAATAATGAAAGTCATATTGCGCTGCGGTTTAAAAAAAAAAAAAACGGCGCAAGTTCGAAGGAGGTCCAGAGATGTTTTCTAAATTGCTTTAATTTTTCCCCCTTTAAAAAAAAGAGAAGTTTTGAGCAAGTGTTGGGGAGGGGCGCCGCTATTTTTAGTTATGCAGTCAATATTTAGGAGCTGATGCAGCGACACATCATCTCTCCTCCAAGTAAGAAATTTGATTTTCACGTTCATTTCCTGCTGCTGAGATTTATATACATATACTAATAGAATAATAGAATCCCATCTGTCAAAGTTTTTATTCTACTGTAAATATTTGAGTTTTAATCTACATTTCTGTCACTTTCAGAGCAGAATTTAAAAGAATCAAACCGTTTTAACCGCGAAAATAAATGAATAAAAGTTTAACTAAACTTTCCCCTCCATAGACTCGGAATTAAATCCCAATTATACGTTATTACGTTGTTAATACGTCACTTAATTCAGTTAAATACGATATAAATGAATTGACAGTTTTAGAAATATTGCGTTTTGTTGTCTGTTTTGAACCCTGATTGCAGGGAATGTACGTGAAAGCTGCATTCAGATTAATACACATTCATTAATGAATTTACTCATCAATTAATAATTAATGTGATTGTTTCCAGCGAGGTGACTTTATTTCTACGGCAGAAAAAAATGTCTTTTAAAGTGATGATCCGCGAGGATGCATGAAAAGTTTGTTTTACCAAAAAGTGAATATAATAATAATAATAACAATAATAATAATAATAATTAACAAAATAGAATCAAACAAGTGAATAAAATGTAATTATAGTGAAAGATATGAACAAATGTAATCTAATTAGCAGCAGCGGTGACGAACAGGAACGTTTTAGGTCTCATTTCAAAGAGCAACTTTTGTTTTAATTATCAGCAACTACATTTGTTTATAATCATTATAATTAATATTAATATTATTATTATGATCAGGCCTATTGTTATTATTGTTTATTATTCCCCTTCTCCGGGTCAAAGCACCTGACCCGCGGGGTAAAGGTGTATTGATTTCCTCAGTGTTTCTGCCCCCGTGTGGTGTAGACAGTGTGTGTTGAGTTTACAGTGTGTGTGTGACATTGAACGCATCACTAAACGGTTATGTGGCCGAATGACGCGGCAGGAAACAAGATAAGTACGGCTTAATATGAGTGGATTAGTGGACTTATTATAACTTATTAATGTCAATATTAGTTGTATAATTAATAGTATTATTATTAGTTGTATTGCTGCTAGGCTAGATTTTACTCTAAAGAGACATTTTGAGGTTTGCTCATGTTGAGGTCATCGACCTTTGACTTCCCTGTTGTCTTTAAACGCAACACACAAAAGCTGCAAAAAACCTGCAAATATGTGAACAATTACGACTAAAAGTAAAATATTCGTAATGTTTTTTTTTCTCCTGGCATAAATAACAAAATCACTGTTTTATATATATTAATATGTGCGTTTTCTTATACTTGAGTGTACGTTAGTATCTCTGCTGTTTCCAGAACTCGAGTTTGTCCATAAATCTGGATTTTAATGAGGTTTTCCTCCAGGGGGGGGGGTCATCATAGTGGGTTTTATGACTTCATACATCATAACCATACACGATAGCAGCTGTGAGGGCAACCTGAAGCTTTAACACAAGTTTCTCCTGTGTTGCGTTTGAGTGGGCTTGTTAAATGGAGCTTTCTTGCAGGTGGAGGTGAACAGGTTGCTCTCGTCTGGCTGATCTCCAAAATGTTTACAGACCCAATAGTTTGTGTTTCAAAGTGCATGTTAGGAAGCCGATTTCCCCCTTTAAAAAAAAAAGAAACACGAGGTGGAGCAATCCCTGCCTTGATCGCTGCTCTACTTGGCATCAAACCGGTGCAAAGGGACCGGAGCGGGTCAGAAGTTGTGACAACATAAGTGAGCTGCTGGTGAGCATGTGTTCATATGAGGGGGGGGGGGGGGGGGGGGGGGGGGAGGCAGCAGTTTATAGTTATCCTTTAGGTTAACTGTATTATTCCTGCTGTCTGCTTTTATTAAAGTGGATTGCTTTCCTGGAAACCTGCTGGGAGTCGTCGTGTAAAAAAAAAAGAAAGTGAAAAGTTGCAACTGCGGGATATTTTGCTTGGACTTTAAATCCTGACAATTAGTGGAAAGATAGTTTTATGACAATACAGTGTTGCGTTTAGGGAACAGGTGGGAAAATATGATGAATTCACGATTAGCAGGCCACGTTTGGATGACGTTAATGAACGTCAACACGGTTAAAAGTGATTAAAGCAGAAAGTGGAGGGAGGGTGCAGGGAGCTATTTCGGTCCGATTGTCCTCATTTCATCCACACGTGGCTTTTTATTCTAGTTTTATGGAAAGTGTAACGCTGATTATCTCTTTTCAACATTTCCCTCCTTTTTCAACAACAGCTTGATTTCTGTAACTTATGAGACACGTTGTAAAGTGAATCAATATCCAGCGGTTGTTTTGGCTGTGATAAAAGACATTAATTGTGCCATAATTGGCTGAGAGAGTACATGTGACCTCCCTCCCCCTCCCCCCCCCCCAGTGGAAAGTGATCTCGTCGGGTAATAAGAAAAGGAACTCTGGCTGGTTTTTTAATGAGCGCTGTGAGAAGCTGTGAGTTTTAAAACAGCTCGGAGCTCAACTCACTTTCTGCTGCTGCTGTCAAACATGCTTTCTTCTTCCTCTCTTTCTTCCTCTTCTTTTTCTTCTTCCGTTTCTTCCTCTTCTTCTTCCTCTGTTTCTTCTTCTTCCTCTGTTTCTTCTTCTTCCTTTGTTTCTTCTTCTTCCTCCTCTTCTTTTTCTTCTTCTGTTTCTTCCTCTTCCTCTGTTTCTTCTTCCTCTTCTTTTACTTCTTCTGTTTCTTCCTCTTCTTCTTCTGTTTCTTCCTCTTCTTCTTCTGTTTCTTCCTTTTACTCTTCTGTTTCTTCCTCTTCTTTCTCCTTTTCTTCTTCCTCTTCCTCTCTTTCATCCTCTTCTTCTGTTTCTTCTTCCTCTTCCTCCGTTTCTTCTTCTTCTTCCTCTCTTCTTCTTCTGTTTCTTCTTCCTCTTCCTCCGTTTCTTCTTCTTCTTCCTCTTCATCATCATCCATGGAGCACACAGCGCCATGTGGAGGACAGGCCGGCTCAGCACCACCAGGCTTGAACTCAGCGGCCCGGTCTACTTCCTGGGACATAAAGTTACACTACGTTGCATTGCTGTGGCATTAGTGAGAGAGGACGAAGTCACATCTCTGTACACCAAGAGAACATGAAGAAGTACGTTTAAATCAAATCAAATTATGGTTCTTGGTGGATTCGGGCTCATCGGACGTCCTAACAATAAAACACAATAAAACGTAAGCATGCAGTCAGAATGACAGAAGTACATTAACAACAAACGAGTCATATTTTAGTCAGGTATGAGGCCAGCCCCCCCGGGGAGCATGACGTGAGCCGGTAAAGACCAGGAGATTTGGTGCGTTTAAGGTCCGTCTGAGTGGTAGGAAAAAAAAAAAAAAAAGAATCAAAAGAAGAAGAAAAGGAGATTCCTGCACGGAAGGGAACGTGAGCTGAAATACCACCTTGTCACATGTCGTTTCACACGGACACGTCTCCCATCTGCACCGCGATGCATAACTCATCAAACAATCTAGTCCAGCATGGTAAGTGGAGGGGGGGGGCTTTAAAAACACATCACGCTATACGTGTTACAGTCGGGGCTAAATGAGCTGAGTGGAAACCTCCACACGTGAACACGCCTCCACGTACTCACTATTAGGGTTCCATCTTGTCCTAGTGTGTCTGCAGCAGAGCTAGACGTGTGTGTGTGTGTGTGTGTGTGTGTGTGTGTGTGTGTGTGAAATGAATGAATTTTTCATTCGGAATGCAAACACAGTGACATGCAAACATGTTTTCCGGTTGAATTTCAGAGCAGTCTGCTCGTCTCCCGGTGGACAGCTTGCATTCGCCAACGTTCAAGAAAGGCATCGCGTGTTACGGGTTAGAACCCATGTGTGTGTGTGTGTGTGGATGAACAAAGGGAGCAGATACCTACACAAAGAATCCATACGAGCACTGTGTTTAAAAGAAAACCCCCCAGAATTGAAGCTGCACAGATTCTTCCAATTAGCAAAACTCCAAATATTTACGGAACTGAACATTTCCTCTCTGGGAGGAAGTGTGTGTGTGTGTGTGTGTATTGATCCCCTGGGTTTATGCTTCATTTCACTTGAGCTGTCATCCTCCTCTAGAAGCAAACATCTGTCCAACATCCACACGGCGTACTGTCTCTTTAATCAGACCATCACAGCGTCTCAGATTTCCCGTAGAGATGTTGGAGTATTTAACAACTTTGTAGATTTTAGAATTTCAAAAAAGAAAAGATGCTGACGGATCTCCGTTTCTCTCTAAGCTTCAAATTCACTCCTCTTTTCACCAGCTGAGCCTTTAGCATTTAGCTTAGCATCAGCTCTCGTCCCTTTAAGCTCGTCTCTCGGTCTCCTGATCCGGGTCCCAAATCCTTCACATATGCTCCACAATCCACCTAATTTAATAATCCAGATTATTATCTCTTGCATGTCCATCCATTGTGATGGAGAATGGACGGAGACTTCCCTCGTCCTGTCGCTCCTCTGAGGTTTCATTTTACTTTGTGTTTTTGTTTTCACTTTTAAATGTTTTTCATCCTTTAGATATTCGTTGTTTCTTTGTCTGCTGATTCAAAAATCAAAATCCGTCAAACCTTCCAAGAAAATGCTTGATTTGTGATTTGCGACCATATAAATAAAGAAGCCAAAGATGATGAGGAATTCTCCTTACACACTGTGTATCAATGCGTCGTCTCATATTATAAATAAACATGTGCTCCTCCATGAAATCAGCTGAGAAGCAACACCAATCAGATTCTGCTGAGAAATAAAGAAGGGCCAAAGGTTCACCGTTGGAATTAAGATGCAACCATTTCTCAGTGAACCCCTCCCCCAAAACACACACACACACACACACACACACACACACACACACACACACACACACACACACACACACACACACACACACACACACACACACACACACACACACACACACACACACACACACACACACCATGACAAATGGCCTGTGACGTGCCTCTGTGAACATGGCACGGAAGGGTCCACTCCCGCTCCCCGGGGGCCGATGAAGCCGTGGAGTGTCTCCTCGCTTCCAGCAGGATTTCTGTTTCCGGGTATCAGCAAATCTGAACCTGAACTCCAGGATTTAGACTCCACCTGACTCAGTGTGCAAAAGACTGGACAAATCCACAAATCAGACACTGAACTACAGCATCCGTATGGAAGGTGAAAACGTCATGGCAACGGTCAAGTTGTCTCTCTTTCCAGGGGACATTAAAAATCTACATCCACGCATTTTCCCCCAAACAGGCCGGATTATTGTAATGCACAACTTTCTGTAAGAAACGTTTGGTAAAGAAAAGAATCAGCCTCAATGGTTCCCCCAATAAGAATGGTCTTAGATTAACATTTGTTTTGACATTACAGGTATGTTCAAAACTTATTTAGTACATTTTTACCCACAAACATGAGGGTGGGAACCAAAGGCTGCATGTGAGACGTGGCGTCTGTGGACTACAGTTTTGAAGCCTTGAGTTCGGCATTTTCGGACGTTGCCATCTTCGACTCTTTTGCAAGAAGTGAAAGAAAGTGACCATATTTGGACTGTGGAGGAGCGACGGGTGGATCTGACGAGCAGCAACCTTTCTGGACCTGTTAATTGGAGGGTAACTGTTAAAGTCATCTTCGCTAGCAATGCTGCTAATTATTATTTATATGGGATTAGATAATATTGTACAAGTATTATTTATATGGGATTAGATAATAGTGTACAAGTATTATTTATATGGGATTAGATAATAGTGTACAAGTATTATTTATATGGGATTAGATAATAGTATTATTAAGTATTATTTTGGTCTTTTTGAGTGGATTGTTACCCAGCAGCTGTTTCTAAATACACTTTTACGATCAAATAAAAGGCAAAAAAACAAAACAAACCCAACACATTTCTTAAGGCGTATATATGATTGATTGATTGATTGTAAAACTGGTGATCAGATGGTGCAGTTTGTCCTCTTTTGCAGCGATAAATCCCCTGTCAGTTTTCTTAATAGTGAATTGTGTTCGTGTTTCTTTTATTGCCAGAAGGAAACAGTTGCTTTGCTGAGTGGAAAATGTGACGGACGCCTTCAGTCTGACATGTTGGGGGTTTTGAGTTATACTAAAAAAAAAAAAAAAAAAAGAGGTCGTCTGGGTTCTTCGGGGAGAGAACAGGAGTAGCAGAATCCGTATGAAAGCAATAAACTTACACCATCCGTGTTTGTTCAGATGGTTTTCCTCGCCGGAGAAGAGGGAGATCAAATGGACACATCACTTGTAAATTGTCCGTAAAGGTTAGTGATGTAAAGGTTAGTGATGTGGGCGCTCACTCTCCGGACGGCAGAATAACTCAACTCTACGGCTCCGGAGGGCCGTTGAGCAAACACCGCTGCGATGGTGGACAACAGACCCAACGCCAGACCATTCTGACGTTCAGACTCTCTCCCAGGACCCAGAATCCCCTCTGGTTTTTAAAGAGACAGTACGCTTTATTTTAGCATTTAGGGGGATAGCATTTACATGTAGGGGGTTTTCACTTTAGTGTACACTCACCTAAAAATAAGAATTGCCAGGTTTCTTTCTCGTACACTCTCGGCACACAGGAGAAGTTTCAGTTGGCTGCAACCTCACCACTAGAGGTCGCGAAACCCTACACACTGCACCTTTAAATGCAATAGTCCAACATATTTTGAAAATTCTCAGATTTGCTTTCGTGGCCAGAATTAGAAGAGAAGATTGATGGAGTGGAATCGATCTTCTCATCTAACTCCCCAAACATCTGGGTGGAGGGTTAAGTGTGATGTGTCGGACTATTTCCCAGCTAGCAAGTCTTATTTTTACACACTTGTTCAAACGGGATAAAACGAAGAGTTTAGTGGCGCCGGATTAACCTTAACCATTTCAAGAATTTATGCTAAGCTAAGCTAACAGCTGCAGGCTATTCAGTGATATCTATGTCCCCATCTTACTTTTGTGTATTTCCCTTAACATGCTTGTCTACTGTATTGTAAAAAGCCTAGTGTGTTGTAGAGGTGCTGCTGGGAGGATGTTATACCATTAAAAGCGAGTCTTTAGTCCCTGTGCTAATCTTCGCTAATTAGCCGTAGCTTCGTATTTAGCACACAAACACAATCTTGTAATCCAACTCTTTGGCAAGAAAGTAAACGATGTCAAAGACATATTAAACATACACAAATATACATATGGACCGAGACGGGTTTTTGGATGCGTCTTCAGCTCGCATGTCTCACTTTGGCCTGTCAGAGAATAACATGGTAGAGACCCTTCCTCTATGTCTGGGGGGGGGCAGAGTCAACACTGATGGCTCCCACATGTGGCTGCGAAAACGCGGCTCGGACGGCATTTTTCAAACGGCGAGGAGGAGGAGGAACACACAACGGCATGACTGAGTGTGTAAATACACACAAGGTGTTGATGTAGTGCCGAGTGTGTGTGCACAGTGCACAGTACTTCCTCCCGAGCGAAGCGCCGCGTGGGCTTCTCGCCGTGGATCAGGAACACATGTGTGGTGTCTTCCAAGCTTTGTTTTCATGCCCCATCATCCTGCATGTATGGATTATGGTCGTTTAAAAATAACCGATAACAGATTTACTGCTTCTCTCTTGTAGTAGTCCGACTTTTTCAGTCTGCAACATTTCAACAGGGGAGTCTAAAAAGAAGAGGGCTTTAAAGGGCCAGTTCACCCCGAGATACCACATTTAACCCCCCCTCCTCCTCCTCTTCATCCATGAGTGCTAAATCTGTCAGTTCAGGTCATTTCAGTGCGATTCTTCAAATGTTTCAATCTTTCCACCGAAGCATGTTTTCCTAGCAGCTTCACGCGAAAGGAAAAGTTCACACAAGCTTTGCAGATTAAACAGCGGTCTATCAAATAACACAATAGGTTTTTAGATGCAGAGGAGAACTTAGATGGACAGCGTGGCCTCAAAGCGCTCCACGTGCCTCACCGTTGGAGGAAAAATGCTCTACTATCTTTATAAATACCTATTTCTAAGTTCTAACATCTTTACTTTTTTAATAGCATTAAGGTCGGAGTGTATTACATCCAAAATAATCATAAAAAGTCAATTTTTTTCTTGGAAATGAAAAAAAAAAGTCAGTGAACAAAATAAAAAAATGTTTGCATTAAAATGTCATCAAACCCCACAATATAATTTATTAAGTCCAAAAATGTCAAAAAGCCAAATTATTTTTTGAAAAAGTAATGCTTTTGATCAAACAAAGATGTTAGCAATGCTAATGCTAACATGTGCGAACTCGCACCGAAGATGCGATACAACGGAGGAAGGGGATTTGGTCGTAGAAGTATCGGACACATTTAAATTTGAAATACTTCACTGGATATAAATCCTGCTGGTGCTGCTGGAAGAAAGGACAGAAGGTCACCAAAGATCACCGGGGCTCCACCTCTGGGGACCATGAACGTCTGTGCAAAACGAGAACAAACAATTAAACAACACGATTAAAGCTCTTCACTTTATCGTGAGGCTAAAAAAGAAAAAACACACGGAACACACTTAGTCATTTTAATATATTTGTATATATATTCATATATTATACATTTAATACAGGCACGATGAGAAATCATAAAGTAGAGACAAAAAGTGGCTGAGATATTGGTAAAAATGTACAATTTTAGAGAATCATTTACACAATTTTTGCTCTTTTTTTTTTTAAAACTCTGTTCAATACAACATATAAAGAAATCAAAGATGGGGGGGGGGAGGGGGAGGAGCCTCGGGGTGTTTATTCTGTATGTTGGGAAAGCAAGAACCAGCTTGCTAATACTGAACACAATTACTGAATCTTTTTTTTTTTAATGCATTTACCTCTTCTGATCAAAACCGCTGATATGATTTAGAGAAAACAGAGTTGATTTCTATCTGTACAAATCAGGTCGTTTAGGGTTTTTATGTAAACTCATTAATTTCAAATACCTTCAAAACATTTGGCGAATCAAAGTCCAGAGATACAAAATCGTAAGTTCAACAAAACCTTAAATGGATATTTCCCATCATCCATTTAAGATTAATGTCTGATTTTTAGATTATTATCAAAAAGGTAGTGAGTCTAAAAAACCAGGATCTTACAAAAAACAAACAAACAGTAAAAACATGTGGTGATAATCACCCTGGCCAGATATTATGAAAAAATAAAATGATCAAGTGAGACCTCGGATGAATCAAGTATAGATATGAGTTTAAATCACCTGCAAACCAGCATTTTTTCTAAAGCACAGCGGACCAATCATGATGAAAAAAAAACTTATTTGAGAGGTCACATGACACACACACACACGTGTGAAACCCCTTAAAAGAACAATCACAGCTTCCAGGCAAACTAAGTACAAAGTCACACCAGCAACGTTGACCAATTTAAGGATCGTTGCATGGTTTGGAAAAAAAAAAAACATAAAAAATACTCCGTCAAGAAGTACGACAGCCTCTCAGCAGCAGCCTTCATTAGGAAAAGACAAAGGACGAAGCACCGAGAGTCAAACGTGGAGATGTTTCCATCGAGTTTCTACACACCCCAGCATGCACTGGGTTTCTCCCAGCATGCACTGGGGGCTTCGGGAGGCAGGACAGTAATCTTATCACAGGGCAACGGCGCTACGGCGTCACAGTCGGCAACTCCGCGTTGCTCGATGCGGTGTGTAGTTTAGCGATAAGGCATTTTTCTGTCTGTTTGAATTAGGCCCTCCTTGTGCTTCTGCATGGCGAGGTCAAAGGTCAACCGACGAGCGCCGAATAGAAGAAAAAAGGCGAGATATAAAAAGATGATAAAGAAAAGTCGGGTTGTAAAAAACATTTTCCCTTCAACATCCAATAAAAAAGGTAAAAAAAAAAAAAAAAAAAAATGGCACATTATTGGTGCTTTTTCTCATCGACTGTAGTTTACGAATGTTAGATCCAGGCACTTTTTTTTTACGTTAAAAGGGCACAAAAGTTTTAAAGCATCTAACATTTGACACATTTTACAGTTTCGATTGCTGAGAATTTGTTTTTCTTCTTCCATAAAGTAGAAAAAAAGAAAAAAAGTACAAACCATGACTGAAAGGTTGAATTTAAAAACGGGGAGAAACGTGAAAGAGAACAGTGATCACAGTGATTGTTTGAAAAATAAAATAAAACCAACTCCATGCATTTAACCACAGAGAAAAAAAGAGTAGCTTAAATCTGTTTGATCCACAGAACACGAGGAGGCACTGAGGTCCGGTCTTTCCTTTTTGCATTACTTTGAAAAGCACTTCAATATTATTGGAAGAGATCAAGCTTGTGCCATAAGTGAGTGAGTCCTGTTTAAAAAGACAGAGAGAGAGAGAGTATAGCGTTGAGTCAGTGTTAATATTTACAGTTTCCGAGGAGCAGATGTGTTTTTTTGTTTTAGATTCCTTAAAAGATGAACACAAGAGAAGAAGAGCATCAGAAAAGATTGTTAGTGCACTTTTTTTTCTTTTTTTTTATGATTTCAAATACTATATAGATTTATATCTAATCCATAATAAATTGTTTTTCTGCCTATACAAGAGTGAATTGATCAGAAAGCATCATTAGACTTCATATCTACACATTTCCCCTGAAAGCTCATCTTAATCTTCTTTTATTCTTTTTTTTTTTTTTAACAGTGTTCAATACTCAGTGCTGTGTTTTTTTTTTATTGTAGTGAGATTTCTCGCCTCCGGGGCAAAAAGCTCCGACGGATCCCGAAGGTTCAACTTTCGTGTCTGAAGAGGTTCTTCTTCTTGAGCGGCGGTTCGACTCAGCAGTCTGCCATGTAACGTCCTGGAGGACAGAATGAAGACACGTGTGAGTCGTCATGCATTACAAGGCGGCAGCAGCCAGCATGACTCAGCGTTTCCGTACCTGTGGCGAACCTCTTCTTGTTGAGGGAGAGTCTGAAGCCGCAGCCCAGCAGCTCCATGTCCACGCCCGACAGGGTGCCGCCCTCGCTCATGAACTGCACCGCCAGGGTGGAGGGGTTCGACGGGCCGGCCGACAGCTCGAACTTGGCCCTCAGGGACCCGGAGCCTGGGGGGGGGGTCACAGGGAAACACATTCACTCAGCAGCAGGGGCGTGACTATCACCTGGGAGTCAGGTCAACGCCTCAGAAACACTTCTTCAAACGGTCGAAAAGTCAGAAGCAATAACAACATCTTGTTCTATAAACTGCATACATTTGGTTCTTTTGTACATATTTTAATAAAATACTGCAACATTTTTTGCACAAATACTTTACAAATACATATTATATTATGGTGTATAAATCTTTTAACGTTTGCACTGTTTTTTTTATTATTGCAAATATGTTTTTATTCTCCTTGTCTTCCTGTAATGCATTTTAATTTTGCCTTTATTTTCTTTACATGTTATGATGTAAAGCACTTTGAGTCTGCCTTGTGTATGAAAGGTGCTATACATATAAAGTTGCCTTGCCTTGTATATATGGCTGCTTATGTATAGTTTTTTTTATTTAGGGTAATACACTTGACAATAAACTCCTTTCTGATTCTGACATCTACATATTTATTAATTTATTTAGTTTTTAAACAGTTGGGAAAGCTTGTTTAAGTGAAGCCTGATTAAAGATCGATGCATGTCTTACAGGAACTCCGTTACTCCACTGTTTCCTCGTTTAATATTAAGTTTGCCCACTCTCTCTTTAAACAAACTAACTGCAAACAAAAGAAGAGAAAAGGATGATTTACCTTCATTCTCTGACTTTTCTGAGATGTCACTGAGCTTCCACAGACATTTATTCTGCTCCGGGTTCCTGAAAGAAGAGAAGGAAATAAGTCCTCCTTCCATCCTGGTTGTATATTTATATATATTTATACTTTCTATATTCGTATAAACATCTCCATGGTTACCAGACGGAGTTGGGCAGCGACTGCATGCTGGTGACTCCTCCGTCGACGGGCACTAGGACCTGCACGTTGGACAGCGGGCCGGGGGCCGCCATGGACTCGGGGTTGTAGCGGTAGTCCACCCGCAGGTCCGACGTGCAGGCCGTGCACTTCCAGTAGACGGCCAGGTTGAGAGGCGTGGAATGGATCCCGTCCGACTGCACCTGAACGCACCACGTGTCCACAGAGCCCAGTTGAAGCATTTATTGACATAATCCTGAATCCTGATCATGAAGGTCCAATTTCATCGTTACACTTCTGACACAAACACACCGAGTTGGTTTTTCTGTGTTGAAAGTACAAATGAAAGACTCATTTTTTCCTCTAAAGCTTCCAGAACCCAAAACAAACACGAATTCTTCCTCAAATCAACAAAAAGTCAACGGGCCGGTTCATGGATTGTTTGTTTTACATGTCGACGGGCTCGTTTCACGCAATAATACCAAGACCCGACATCGTAAACTAAAACTGATTGTGGGAGTTTTAGTGGTCAATGAGGTTTGAATCAACGGGAGGCTCATTATGGTTCAATCTAAATATGGCAAATGCTCCTCCAAATATAAAAACAAGCTCCATGTATGTAAACATACATGGAGTATATTTTTCCATATCACATGGGATTCTGACAACATGGGATTTCAATGCTCAAGCTTTTCACAACGCCGTTCTTATGCACAGAGACTTAAATATAAATGAATGTAATAATGTAAATAAGCCAGTTTGAAGCTGTAAAAGCAGCGTTTTTGAGGTTTGTTTAACAGATGATGTCATCCGGCGGTGGCGATTCATTGGCGTGTGAGACTACGGGTTTCTAGGACCAGGCCTACAGTATATAACTGAGGTTTGAAAACCCAGACTATAACATGGTTTTGAAGTAGTAGTAAATTAAATTATAAAGCCAGTTAGCGACCACAAATTAATTCAATTCCTAACTGGTGTAGAAAGAGTGCGAGGCTGTGTGGCAGGCACATAAAATACACTTTAAATCATTTAAATATCCTGGGAATATTAGAGAGTGAAACGCTGCTCGGGGGCCGGAGGATCAAACACACTCTGGAACATATCAAAACATATCTCTTAAGAAGTGTGAAGCACAACAGTTATTTGATCTGGATCAGGATCTAGACGTTTGGCTGACCTGGTATTTTAGGATGTCCACATTATAATAGGAAGCTGTAGGATTCTGCTCTGAGGATTTCCTGAGGTAGGATGTCAGCGCCTGCATGTTGAACCAGAAGTCCTTGGAATTTGAGTCATTTTGGGAAGGATCACTGGATAGAAAACACACACACACACACACACACACACACACACACACACACACACACACACACACACACACACACACACACACACACACACACACACACACACACACACACACACACACACACACACACACACACACACACACACACACACACAATCAGAGGCTCAATTATTCATTGCTCTTCTTGGCTTTGTGTGCAAAGCTCCAATAGCTCGGAAAAAATGACCCTGTTAGATCCAACCAGCTACTAAATCATGAATTCCATTTGATTCAATTAGTCCAACCATGTGGTCTCGGTAGAACCAAGAAGGAACTCTATAATAATAATGATAATATTAAAAAAATGACACATAAAATGCTTTAAAATAGCACATATATTTTGCAGCATATTGAAACGTGGGACTAAGAGGGCGAGAGGTCATATCATAACGTTAAAACGAGGCGGCTGTTATATGAAGTGTGCTATTCCAGCGCGTTGAGAATCTGGCTGTTAAAAGTCTGCTGGAAAATACTCCCCCGACAGCTTAATGATACGTTTATGTCAGATTACTAATTGAATTTCCTCTCACTGACGCAGAATACATTTCCTACATCGCGTCCAGATCCCCTCTTTCAAATTAAACCACGACTTTGCATCAACTCATCGGCTCTGCAGAGCTCTCGCCTTTATATCTATATCTATAAAAATCCATATTTTGTGTGCCGAGCAGCTCACCTGTACAGCAGCTGTTGGTTGGGGAGGATCTGCTCCAGCCGGCTGGTGTTCTTCAGTCTGAAGGTGAGCACGGCGGGGGAGGGGTTGGTGGTGAACACCTTGATGATGCCCATGGGGAAGGACAGGGTCATGTCTCCTGTGATCTTCACAATGCACCTGTGGAAAGTAGCCAGGTGAACACTGAGTTTCTGTTCTGTTTTCTGATTAATCCAAATATTTACTATGAGGAATTTTTAACTGGTTTTTAGTCTGAATCTAATACTGATGCCTCTATATGACCTTTAAAAGATGCCTGGTTATTTCTATATAGTTATTTTTAATGCTCGTCATCATCAATCCACTAAAATCAGAACTCCTAAACTCCATCAGCTCAGACTCAAGCGGGGTAGCAAGCGTATAGCTGGATGGAAGGGGGGCGCAGGAGAACCAGAACCCGGACTGTGCATGGTAACACTGTAAAGACTGTGCTGCAGTAAAATAAGAGATTTCCTAAAAAAAACCCCCCAAAAAACAGGCAATCTGGTGTTCGGAGAACACTACCGCATTACTCCATAGGGGGCGCCAAACACGAAATTAAAGTTTTAAATTATCAAAATGATTGTTAATTTTACCGATCTACCTACCGATCTCCGTACCTACCTACCTACCGACCGACCGACCGACCAACCAACCTACCTACCTACTGACAGATCTACCTACCGACTGACCGACCGACCGACCGACCGACCGACCGACCGACCGACCGACCGACCGATTGCCCTACCTATTGACAGATCTACCTACCTATCTACCCACCGACAGATCTACCTACCTATCTACCCACCGACAGATCTACCTACCTATCTACCCACCGACAGATCTACCTACCTATCTACCCACCGGCAGATCTACCTACCTATCTACCCACCGACAGATCTACCTACCTATCTACCCACCGACAGATCTACCTACCTATCTACCCACCGGCAGATCTACCTACCTATCTACCCACCGACAGATCTACCTACCTATCTACCCACCGACAGATCTACCTACCTATCTACCCACCGACAGATCTACCTACCTATCTACCCACCGACAGATCTACCTACCTATCTACCCACCTATCTACAGATCTACCCATCTATCTACCTACCTAACTACCTACTCCACTTTTTATACACAGGATCGAATCAAGGCTGTTTCAGAGTGGATAGTGATAACACTGGGTCTAGGCTGTGGTGGTAACCGGTCCACGGCGGGTCTCAAACCCTCGCCCAGCGTCTCCGCTGCGTTGCTCATGAAATGTTCCATTCACTAATCCCTCCAAAAATAAGCCTTTTGCACAGCAGCAATTTAACAGCAGTTAACCAATAAACGGCTGTATGTTTTCTCTGTCCCAGACTATAATCTGCCCCGTGGAGGTTATCCACTCTGAAAGAATGGTGTCAGACTAAAAACATTCCACACATGCAGGCGAGGTGCACACACACACACACACACACACACACACACTGCAGCACAACTCACAACCTTATATGAAGTTTAAGTTTAAATACGTAAAAAAAAAAAGTGTTTGCGTGCAGCTCCACGTTCGGAGGCTCGCTGAGCAGCGAGAGGTCATGTGAGACTCACTTAGTGGGATCAGCTCCTTTGAAGTAAGCATTAACCGACTCTGTGAAGGCCACTGCAATGGGCAATGCATCCTGGGATGCCAAGGTCACAGGGCTGGGGCCGCGAGACGTCCCTGAGAACGACAGAGAAATAAAGAGTTTGAGGTCTGTTGACTCAGCGGGGGGGTCGGACTCTTAACAACAGCAAATTAGGGAAGGCTCGATCATGCAAAGATGCACTATTATCATCATTTTGCATATTTGTATTATTGTCATTCACACATTTGCAAATCAGTTATTTTTTCAAATAAAAGAAAAAGGGTTTTAGAGCAGATCATGCTGCTTTAGTTCAAATGTCATTATTTTACAGATCAAATGTTAAGACGTTGATGCTGAAACAAAGTGAATATAGAAGAGCACACAAGACAAAGAGGAATGCAATCACTGCAACACATGGTTGTCCACTCCATCAGACAGACTGTTAGGTTTTAGTGAAACGCAGAGGAGGGTTTCCTCTCGTAGGAACTCTACGACTGTACCTGCTGGTGTTTCACACCGCTTCTCAAAGGTCGGCAGCTTCGCTATGAACCCATCGTCCTCTTTACGCACACCAAATAAAAACAAATGCATAAAAGAAGGAATGAGGAGACAAACACACACACATATGAGAGGAGAGGCCTAAATGTGTGCGACAAGGCTGACCAAGAGCTAAACGAGGCCCGAATGAAGGCCAGAGTCTTGGGTTGAGATGATGAAGATGATGATGATGAGGGAAAGGAAGGAAACGACTCACTTAGCAGAAAGAAAGGAGAGAGGGAGAGCAGCTCTGGCTCGGGGGAGGAGAGGAGGAGAGCAAAGGTGTGCTCGGCTCCTGGAGGAGTCGAGGAAGACAAACAGGTATGTGGTGAAGAGCTGAAGAAGAGGAGGTGAAGAAGACAGCGTGGTGGTGGTGGAGGGGGGAGGGGCTTACCAACGGTGGGGGTGTTTCCTGCGCTGAGTGAGGCGTTCGAGGACAAGGAGGAGGAGCTCTCGGCCCGGGCGAGGGGTGCAGCGGGAGGAGGGCTGGCGTTGCTGGACGTCTTGGGGGGGCTGAACGGCCGGACCTTGAGTGAAGGGAGTCGTGAACGGGGATGGCATGTTTTATTTGGGTTTTTTTAAGTCGTGTTCACACACACACACACACACACACACACACACACACACGCACACACACACGCACACGGCGGGGGATTGTTGCAGTTACTCACGATCTCATTGATTCCCGTGAGTTTTCCAGTGGGGAGTTTGGGCCTGGAGGAGGGTCGCGGCGGGGGCACCAGGGCTCCAGCTGTCAGCGGGGTCGTCGGCCGGTTTGGTGCTGGCACTGCCACGGAGGGAAAACACACACGTGAAGGCTGTTTCTTTGGATTTTTGATGGTTAGCGGCAGTGAAACAGCGAAACACCACGCTTCATTCAGGCAGATGCAAAATCCATCATGCGTTAGGACCTCAAATGAAAAAAACAAGAAGAGCAAAACATGTTGCTGAACAACATAAAAAGTAAAAACAAATTAATTTCACAAAAACCCCAAAACAGACACGTCGCAAACCAGGCAGCGAGTTAGATAAGCATACGTCTGTAAAACAAGAACTCAATATAAAAGAAATGCACAAAACATACAGTCAAAATAAAACAAAATATAAAAGAAATGCACACAACGTAAAACATACAGTTAAAATAATAAATTCAAACCTCAGGCATATCAGACACACCTCTGGCATCAGTAATAATGTTACCATTGAATATTTTGCTTGCTGGAGCTCCTGCTATCGTCCTCTCTGTAATCCCAGAGAAGACGTCGGAGAAACCGAGGACTTCGGCGTCATCAGAGAGGAGGCGGCACGACCTCCCGGAGCTGGACTGAGGCACCTGGGTCTCCTTCTGGGTCTCCTTCTGGGCCTCCTTCTGGGCCTCCTGCTGGGTCTCCTGCTGGGTCTCCTGCTGGGTCTCCTTCAGGGACGGTGACCCCGAGGCCTGACGGCGAGCCGGGACGAAGTTATCGCTGAAGGCGATCCACTGGCTCTGGGACCAGGACACGGAGGTGAAGGCGTCGACGCTCCTCGGGGGGCTGGCGGCGGCGGCGGTTCCTCGGGGGTCGAGGGGCTCGGTGGGCAGGGTGATGGGGGCGCTCCGGGCCCTCGCCGGCGCCGCCTTCAGCGCTTGGAAAGGGTTTTCCGGCGAGTCCCAGGGAGAGGAGGTGGACGAGGAGAAAAAGGAGACTTCTTTGGATTGCTGGCTGTCCGCCGGCGGAGGAGAGGGTTCCCGCCGTGTCACCGCCTCAGCTGGAGGGGGTGATGTCATCGACAAAGGCATGATCACATAACTCTGCAGTAATATACGTATGGAGGATTTGGACTCATTGCCGATACCTTTTATTGCAAACTGGCATTCAACCAAATATGAGTTAAGAGTTTACATGATGTTGTTTTAATTGTTTCACACACAGACCCACTTTGAGTTAAACCTACATATAAATACACATTATCACATCTTCAGTTAGTATCCGTTACTTAGTTCTACAATTTCTACACAATTTGAACTCTTAAAACACAACCTACTTTTTGTCTTTTTCCTATTTGTATGACGTATTTTATGTCATGTAAATATTGTACTTTTTATTCAAGGAAAATAAAGATCAAATCAAATCAAACAATCTTGTTTTAAACTGTAACTTAATAAGGCAAATTCCTCGTTTGCTTTTCCTTTCTGATTCCGATATTTATCCTCTTATGAGCCATAAATGTGCAACCCTGATTCGAAGAGTCGGACTCTCACACATCAAAAAATCCAAACATAACTAAACTCCATGCAAAGCAGTGGATGGATGCTTGGAAGTTTTCATTTGGCTGGTTTTACCTTCTGGCAGAAAGACGTCTGAGTCATTCATCAGAAAAGATGGAGATGGAGGGATTGAAAGGAAGATAGAGGCAAGGTCTAACGAGAAAAGTTCAAGTAACACAAACAAAAACAGCACATTTTAAACATCGATATAAAAACAAAAGGAAAATCAAATAAAAAATGAATAAAACATACAACATATGACATAGAAATGACATTTTCAGTGGGAGTTTAACCATCAAACACCTCTCAGACTAGTTTAAAGTGTCATGTGTGCATCGGGAGGCTGTAACGCTGTACAGAGAGATTTAACAGCCTGTTAATTCCCATCATCTTAATCAGGGAGCTCCGCGATGCTCTTTTTGACTTTAAAGCCGAGACCTTTGACAGTAACGAGACCATGTTTGACAACATACGTGCCAGTGGGCTTTATAGCCGACCCCTCTGACCTCAACGAGGTGCCAATTAACTGTGGATTACGCTTAGCCTAGGCGATGGGTCAGCGCTAATGTCACTCACTGATGTCACAATGTTTAAACGGCGGTGTCGTGCACGTAACAACAAAAACAAGAAGCCGTGAGATTCACAGAACGGAGGAGAATGACACTTCAAATACATTTATATGAAACGGGAGAAAATAGAAAGAAAAAAGCTGCCAGTCTTAATTCCTTAAGGGTGAATATTCTGTTGACCTCAGGGGTCAGCCGCTTTATCTGGGACTTCCAACTGAGTAGCTCAGAATAAGACAGGGAGTGAAGGCTGGTTGAATAACGCATAGAGATGAGATCAAAAAGGACTGGATCACAAGTGTGAGGAAAAAAACACAATGCATATATTTCCATGAAATCAAACCATTAATATCCATTAATTGCATTGAGACAACCTCCCTCTAAATGGTAAGGTTTGGTGGAGGAGTCCGCCATCCCCCCCACCTACAGGAAATGATGTCATCGTTTCATCTCGTTGAGATCAGCCCTTTTATGTGTACCGTTTCTTTACGGCGCGTATGAAGTGGCTGCCGATGCAAAGCCGACGTTTCCAGCCTCGGCTGCTTCGCATTAAGCCCCTTCAGGAAAGCGTGCAGTGTATTTGTCACACTGTAGTCATTTCTTTTTGCTAGAGAGTGATGGAACCAAACGGAGCTGCTGCGAAAACCTTTAAGATAACCGAGTCTGTGAAATATGACTCGCAGCCTGACATCATCAGATTCCTTGATTGGAACGATGTGAGTTTGGTTTTGGCTGCACTGCAAACAGACGCACCAGCTCTGGTTGTACTTTCCTGCGTTTGCTGTTACCAACGGCAACCAGGGGGGTCGCCAACCCTACCAGCACGGAAATCTTAAATATTAAAGCTTTAAAAAGGAACCTCAAAAATCTCATGTTGTGGATTAGGGGTGGGTAAAAATATCGATACGGCAATATATCGCGATACTTTGCCACCCAATACAACATAGATTATTTTTATATATTATAATATTTATTCCAGTGAATTTCATGGGAATTAATAAAATGGAGAGGCTGTTTTGAATTAAATAGTTTTGACTCATTTTGTCCTCCGATCAATATCATCTGATGTACATATACATGTACTTGTGTTTTCATCTTTATTTATATCGCAATATCATGACGATGATCACGTATCGTGACCAAAGTATCGTGATACGTATCGTATCGTGACCAAAGTATCGTGATATGTATCGTATCGTGACCAAAGTATTGTGATACGTATCGTATCGTGAGGTTCTTGCCAATACTCTCCCCTATAGTGGATATATATATATGTATATATATATATATACACACACGTGCACAGCGATCGCCATAGAATGAGGTTTTATGTGGATTACCTGTCGTCGAGGACACGGAGGAGGACGATCCTGCAGCGAGAGTCGGGCCGAACGGGTCCAGAGACAGGAGGTCGTTGTTCGTCAGTCTGCCGGAGGAGAGAAGACGAGAGGGTCAAAAACAAACACGTGAAAAAGGTGGAAGGCGTGAGGACTTTCACACGTACTCGTATGGTGTTGGCACTCTGGGTTTCGCCAGCTCGTCGCCTGCAGAGAGGAAAACAAACGAGACATCGAGTTCAGCAAATTCACTTAAACAATGATAAAAAAAATACTAACACAACAAGAGGTTAAAGCCCCGTTTAAACCACAGCACACCTTAAAACCAGACATAAAACCTGAGCTTCTGACCCACTAACATGAGATCCACCATCCGCCATGAAACAAGTATATCTGCAGTAAGATTTAAGTTGGATATAA
Source organism: Eutrigla gurnardus (assembly GCF_963514095.1). Lineage (NCBI taxonomy): Eukaryota > Metazoa > Chordata > Actinopteri > Perciformes > Triglidae > Eutrigla > Eutrigla gurnardus. The sequence goes on from NC_139930.1 coordinate 17,596,267, forward strand.
TGTTTCTTATTAAATCTTACTCAAATACTTCAACTTCAAACACCTTTTTTTTTAAATCTGACGGTAACACTTTACAAACGGGGGAAGGAGTGATTTTGCAAATAAAAATGTGTTATTTTCGTGCCCCTTTTTTAAAGTGTTACTTTGCAAAGATCCAACGTAAAGCAACCTGAAGCACCAGCGGTAAGAGGAGATGATTTACCCGCATCTAAAACCATATCTATGTGTAATAAAAAAATAAAATAAAAAAGAGAAAGTTTGCAGAGTCAGGGGTGTTAGCTTGTGTCAGCTGGCTGCAGGGGGAGATGAAGGCTGATGAAGGGGTTACTACTGTAGTGAAACAATACTCACCCTGAGCCTTAGAGCCTAATGCAGATACTCCTGTGAGCCCTAAGCGTACGTAGAGTACACATCTATCAATGTTTCAGCTAGAACCGCTGAGCTATGTTCAAACACGGCACGTGAAAGCAACTTTTGAAAAGAAGGGAAAAAAATAACATTTTGGATTCATATATCAAAGTTTTCTTCTTCTTTTTTTTTTTTTTTTTTTTACCTCAAATTAAGACCGCATGGCTCAAGATACTGTATTTTAAAACATTTCTCTCAAACACCGGTAAACACAGATTCTGTACATTCCAGTTTGCAGAAATGGAAAAGATCATTTCTGACATAAAAACATAAACAGCCAATTAAGCAATTAATCTTATTCGCATCGCGGGGAGGGGGAGGGGATAGAAAAAGAAGAGTTGTTTACTTTTTCCTGGGGATATGTTGGTGTTGGCTGCGTTTCTGGATTTTTTTTTTCTTTTTTTTTAACAACCTCTTTAAAAACTTGTGCCAAGAAAAACTAGTGTACAGTCGATGCAGCAACACAGATACAGAGAGGTCAGCAGAGGAAATACTCACTGGACGGGTTCCTCCGCATCTGCCCCTGCAAGCAGAAAAACAGACATGAATGCCAAGACGTTCGATCGATGGGGTTAGAAAGAAAATGATCATCCAAAACAGATCGGCATGCTTTTTAAGTGTTTTAAGGGTCATCGTGTTTTCTACGCTCCGTTACGTGAGATCAAACCTCAAAAAGACTTGCTAGTGTTTGTGCAACGAAATATAATCTTTCAAATATATAAAACAATGAAAAAAAAGGGGGTTGAAAACTCTATTATTTATTATTCCCAGTGGTGAAGGGAATTTTCCACTTCAGCGTTGAAATCAGTAAATCACAGGGCCGCTCTCAGAACTCACACATACCAGACGTTAAACCTAGGGTGAAATATTCATCTAAGTCCGTACAACGACCAGCCGGGGACGAACGGAGAGCGTGACACCCCCCGACCCCCCCACCGCCACCCAACACTCCACCAAATATACATAAATCCACCGTGTCACGCTGCGTAACACAAGATACTGTATGCAAAGAGTCACTCTGGAGGGTCGCCGACCCCGATGGAAACTTAACAGCATCCATTTCAATGCAGAATTTATTTGCAGGAGGAGAAAAGGTGGTGGTGGTGGGGGTGGGAAGGGGGTGGGGGATCGCCCAGGGACGAGAGAGGGGGGGAGAGAAAGACACAAAATGGGTTTAAGGGAACACAGCAAAAGCATTTAAGCGCCACAGAGCCGCGGCGAGGGCCGGGGTTTAGTCCCACAGGCGCTAAGCGGCAAATGGGTTCAATTACGGCTGTTGCTGGCCACACACACACGACTTCCATTGCTATTTCAATAAAGAGAACACCGCAGAGGGGAACCAAACAGGAGGAGAAATGAAAAAGACAAGAAGAATGAGCACTGAGGGGGAGAAAAAAAATGAGAGAGGGGGAAGAAAATGTCTCAATAATTCACACCAGATGACGCGACGTTCGTCATCACCTCGGATGTCTTAACACAACTTTTATTTTGTAAAAATGTGAAATGGGGAGCAGAAAACTGAACAGACAAGAAAGGGAAAGTCAAATATAATCTAATGACTTCTGGTATTTGAATGCAGAAATCAAGCAGTTTTCTTTTCTTTTTATTTTAAAGGGATGAGAAAGTAATTGTGGGTTTTGAGTCGCGACAACAAGCCGAAACCAAAAAACGTTGAAAGAACAAAGTTTGAAAGAGAAACATCTTTCGTCCTGAAAAACATCCCAGAAAAACTTCCTCTATAAAGTTGTAATTTATCTTTATCATTAATTGTTACAGTGGAAAAAAAGGAAAAAGAGCTCGCCCCATAAAGTATTCATAAATAACCACATCAGAGTCCCGTCTCCAACAACGGGGCTGCAATAAAAACAAAAGAGTGAAAGCAAACAAAGAAAAGGAGGAATAATAAAATAAAACAGAGTGAGGTGAAACACAAACGGGAGGAGGAAGATGCCGAACCCACCAGACGCTCCTTCGCCAACGCCGAGCGAGGCCTTTCAGCCGTTAAAACACACGCGCACACACGTACACGCGCACACACACACTGTAGTGGGTTTTAAATTTTAATGGTGGAAGCTATTTTCATAGAGATGCAGAGATTGTGAGAGGGACGAGGAGCTGAATGGAAGGAGCTCCATGACTGAGGTCACGGATCAGACTCTGTGTGTGTGTGTGTGTGTGTGTGTGTGTGTGTGTGTGTGTGTGTGTGTGTGTGTGTGTGTGTGTGTGTGCGCGTGTGTGTGTGTGTGTGTGTTGGTCTGCAACAACATCAGAACTTAACTCCAATGATTGTTTCGGAGTTCTTGATATATTTTCTTAAATAAGAAAATAAAAAAAGAACAGATTGTTTGACATGACCTGAATTCAAAACCGTGAAATGTGCTAAACAGGAAACCTCACTGAATCGGCAGCCAATGCTGGCGTGTAAAAAATAAATTAAATATAACACGTGTTGCTTTTCCAACGTAAATAAAAAGGAAGCTCCAAGAAAAGCCTCCTCTCTGCCCGGTTCCATGTCCCTCTGACGCCCTCTGGTGGTGCAGCAGCAGAGCAGCAGCAGGTGTGTGTTGTGGGGAGCGTGTTCCCAGCGTGGCGTGCAGACGTACCGAGGTGGAAGGCGACAGGATGATGTTCCCGATGGACGCTTTGAGCTCGTCGATGGTAGCACGGTTCTGGTGCGTGCCGTTGTTCGGCTGAACCGGCTTGATTTCTACGTGGAACTTCCTGGGTTCGTCTTCGTCCTCCGAGTCGCTGGACGAGTAGAAGGAGTTCTCTTTGGCATGTGGAGGGGAAACGACACGTTAAGGAGACAACCATTCACACATTCTTACAAGCTGCATCGAGATAAATGGGGGAAAAAAGGATATCGTTCTCGTTTCCCTCCGGTCGGATACAGAAGCCCTCTGCATCCACTTGGGGAACATTCTACAAAACACAAACATTTAAATTAGATCAAGTTAAAATACATGTATGTGCATGCCTTATAAATACATTCAAAAGCAGCTAAATAACCAAAAATGTCTTAATTTTATTTTATTTTTGTGCTCAAGATTTTATTTAATTTATTAACAAATTAATACATTAAAATTAATCAAAGCACGTCTTATTTTACAATTCAAAATGGAACAATAAAAAGTTTAATGTTGACTTTCAAAGTTTTTTTTAAAATGTATTTTAGTCTAAATTTGTCATAAGCCAAAAGCCATATAAATCCATATAAAGCCATATATAGCCTATATATATATATATATATATATATACATAAATAAATAAATCATCTAGTTTATAGATTTATAGTTTTTTAAGGAAAGTTCCTCTTTCATTTAA